>NC_071466.1:126131690-126437107 GCF_028500815.1 Rissa tridactyla
AAGCCTTTTGGGGAAAAGTATACTGGAGGACAAATTAAGCCCAAACCAAGAGAAATATTCTCAGGGAATTAAATATAACTACGTACTTTTCTTTGGAATATGTTTTTCTACTCTTTTGTCAGAATGTTCTGCATTTGGCATACCACAAAACTCCAGCTTTCATAAAGACTTTCAGACAGGCAATGTTGCCTAAAGGACTGTACCCTGTGTGGACTGGGACTTACTCCTTTCTATTTCAACAGAAGAAAATATAATTTTTTTCTCTTGTTGTATGTTCTAACTCATTACTGCTGAAAATACTGAAAGTTGCACCAGATTCTATTCTGAGGTCCAGCTGGATTTACAGCTGCTTGCACAGAGTCTTGAGTTACTGCTTCTTTTTTTGGTCTATTCAAATAAATCTCTAGGATCTGGGGGGAAACCCATAGCATAGGATAAAGGAGCAAATTTGGCTGACAGAACAGACTGGTTAGAAGGGACCAGCCTGAGCTGATACTCTCCTAAACACACAAACAGCTCTTCCAAGAATAGGTGAGAGAGAATGTGTACAGCTGTCCCAGGTTATTCTATTCTACCCAAGAACTGTCTAATGAGAAGGCCAAAGTGTCTCATTCGTATGGATGCACATCCATATGAATAATCTGCACTGCAGGAAGATAACAAGAGGGACCAAGAATCTGTGTAAAAAATTACTCCTGAATCCTAGACAAGAGCAGGTCCCAAGAAACAAGGAAATTCAGTGGTTTTGGTAGGTTCTGGATTGACAGCCCAGGGACTGATGACCTTTCATAAGCCACAGTGTGGATAGAGTATAGATCATGACAGTAAATGGTTACCCCATCTTCGTTGCTAACACACTTTGATCCTCAGAAGGAAAAACTACCTGTAAACTGCTAGACAAAGAACTTCGGGTAGAGCCTGTTCATCTTTGTGAATTACTAGTTATTTTTTGCTCTGATGTAAAACCCCTTCTGGAGAGAAAAGAAAGGGAATCTGTTCTTCACGTTTCAGAAACAGAAAAGAGGATGCATCCACTGTAGGTGAAATAGATGGGAAAACCAAGCACAAGAGAGACCCAGACGTATACTGGTAGTGTCATCCATATCTAAAAAACCATACACTACGATGCATCGGAAAGGCTGATTTACAGGTAATTTTGTTTCCTGCAATGGAGAGTTTTCTGTGCCATGGATGGGAGGAATGGGACTTATACAACTGCAATGGGAGCTGCTGCCACAGAGTTAACTGCCATACATTAGCCTGGTTTACAAAAATATCAGACTGGAATGACAAAGTCAAAAGATCACCCAAGATATTATTCCTTACCATTAAAAGAGTTAGATGTTTGAAAGCATTCCTCACTTTATCATCACTTTATAACATTCCAGTGTGTTTTATATTTTTTCTTACTGTAGGAAAGATGAGGTTAAAAGTTATTAAATCTGCCACTAATATTTCTTGTGATTAGAAAAGAATATATGAAGAAAAGCAGACTCTGAAGTGCTTTCTAGATTTTCTAAAACTCCTATAGCTTGTGTGTGCTACCTATTACTACCCACCATTCATTTATTTCCATTTATTCCTCCCGTGATGTTATTCACTCCCTAATCAATCCTCCATAGAAATACTGGATTTGGTTCACTGTTATTCTATTGTTATTAAGAGACTTTTTGACATTTCATGTTATAAGACACTATTATAACTTAGTTAAACTTTTACAAGTTCAGTTGAAATTTTCCATGCCTGGTGTTTGCTCCAGGCTGTTGTTATTCATCTGTTTTTAAATTTCAAGAGTCATGGTACAGTTGTTTCTGAGAAGAAAGTTAGGGGAAAATAAGTTTTGCCCACATATAAAAAAAATAGAGACCATTTCTTGTATGCAATTTGTTTAATGCTTTAAAACGTGTATAAAATTTAGCAGGGGAAGGGGTACTCCTGCCAGGAGTCCTTTTTGCTGTCTTTGCGAAAGTCTTTTTAAAAAATGCATTTCACACATACTTAGTTAAACCCTTGATTTTCTAGTAGATGTGATCTCTGAGGGCTCTTGCCCCACAGAGCGTGGTCAGACTGCTCCCAGCTCCTGGTGATTACTAGCTGGGCTGTGCTGCCAAGCCAGACTAGGGTTACTAGGGTCAGGACAGTAACGGCAACTCAAAATTATTCTAGACCATGTATAGGAACTTAAAGCAAGGAGCTTCTTTCTCTCTCTGTTAATACTGTGACTTTCAGTAACCTATAGCATGGAAGAGGAAACCCACTGAAGCAAATTCAGAAGGGATATGTGCTGGACAGTATGGGATAATGAAGAGAGTAATGAATCTAATGACAGAATGAAACCAGTACTGGGTGCTGCAAGAGGATGGATGAACTGAGAGCCAACTGGCTGAAGGGAGGGTCATCGGGATCAGACAAGAAACCAAAGGGTTGCAGCCTTCAAGGTTTTTTTTCATGGTTTTACTGTAAAAACTGAAAAAAGTTATGTCTAGAAGCTGATGTCTGATTTTTACATTACATTTACATTACATTACAGTGTAACAATTTTGCTGATTTCAAGTGGAGTTACTCTCACTTTTCAGCAGCAGTTTGAAGAGCAGAATTGGATTCTTCAGTTGCACTAGAAAATGTTCTGCTTTCCAAATGCACCGGTAAGAGTTATGACTTTGCATACGGCTGTTACAAGTGTGTTTAGTTCTGGAATGCATCAAGTTGTTCTACAAACCTCCAACACTTCTCAAATGTCATGCATGTGCAGAAAACTAGGGTTTGTTTAGCAAGAACAGTCAAGCAGGGCAGAAACGCATGACCCTTCAGAAACTTCAAATGATGTTCCAATTGAATCATGACATATTTGTTCTGCTACATTTTTCTTTATATTGAAGATGCCCTCATAGCAGATGAAGAAAAGAAGAAAACGGGTTGCTTATTGTATGGGTTAAGCCACACAGAAATGTTTGAATTAGAAATGACATGAAAACACTGACTTAGAAGCTTTGTTCCATTATGGATGGCATTAGTCTATTTAATCTACTTTGGTGAGTGTTTGTATTTGGAGCTACATGAATAGGGTATGTATACCTAAGTAAAACAAATAAAACTGCCACATCTGGCCATACTCTCAACAGTATATACAAAGCACTTGATGTGGTGCAAAGTTCACTCTGGGATGGAGCGCTAGAATAGGAGCTGAGAGGGGCATAAGGCCTCCAAGCCTTATGCCTCACAAAGAGCCCACACCCTGCTCCCTAAACATGGCTGGCTGTTGACCATGTCTTGCCCATAAAACTGGAAGCCGAATGGATTATTGAGCTCAGAGAGGCTCCGCCAGTCAGGTTTCTGTTAAAACTGCCTTCCTCACTTGACCACCCATAGGGGTAAATGTTATGACTTCCCACGAAAAGAAGACCATAAGGCCTGGGACTTGCATCCATTTTTAGAGAAAGAGATTTAAAAAGAAAAAAATGAACCCCTGAACAAAACCATCTTACGACACATACAATAAAGTTTGCAAACACACGCTGGGCCAACATCTGATCTCAGCTGAACTGAGAAACTCTGCTAAAACAGAGGGAGCTGGAAGAGAGGCAGAGAACAGATGGGAGAAGCAGATGAAACGAAGAACAAATGTAGACAGGATGATTAATCTATTTCAGGACGGACAGAACCACTTATCCATAACTGCCTGTAATGGAACACACACATTTTTCTGTGTATACAATTTTTTGAGTTGGTACAGAGACATTATGTGATTGTGAATGGCAGGGCAAAAGGGAATGAGACAGTCTCTGGCCGTGGTTCAGAAAAGGATGTGCTTTGTCTTCTGTGGAACTTAAGAACATACTGTAACATTTTCCTGAACTGAAGTTTCTATCAAGAGATACTTCATACTATGAAAATGTTCAGAAGTCTCTAGTTAGTTATCAGTGGTACTTTGCACTAATAAGCAAATGATATTTTGAAACTTTCTCTAAGTGCTGTTTTATCACTCACTAACATCAAAACAAAGATTTGTTTATACACTCTAGGCCCATTGTGCAGTTTTATGCTGTTATAATTCAATTGAGTGGATTTAAACTAGGAAAAAAAAACCACAGTATGTATGTAGAACTTTTGATTAAAGAAAATATCCAGAAATAACACTATTAGGACAACAAAATCAAGCACTAAAACATGAGGGAATGTCAGAATCAAGTGCTGTTTGATCAACATGAACGTGGCCCTCCTGCATGCATGTGTTCTACCTTTAATCATAGGTTATCTTTTATATTTTCCACGCAGAAACTCTGTCTCATTCCAACGGACAGAAAGGATGGTGTCAATTTTATTAAACCAAAATACTGAATTGTTGTCTTCATCATCTGGTGTGCAACTGCCTCACTCCTGGAATGCTTCCATTTCTCAGAGCAAATGACATCGATCTCCCAGCAAAGGACCACAAGGCCTGCTGATTAAAGCATTACACAAGATCGGTATTGCTAATACCTTAAGATAAAGCTAGATGACAAACAGAGAAAACAATCAGAAAGACTCTATGGAGAATCCATTAATGACTGATAGAAGCAGCTAAAGCTAGTGCAGGAAAATATAGAATTTTAGCCATATTCTGGATTTTGTGTGTAATGGCCACAAGTTCTGCCCATAACTCCCTTGCTTAGCTGATACAAAACTATTAAGATGTTACTATCATGCTATTTGACATTTGTCACAGGAAAGTCACATAAAAAATGCTAGCTCTATTAAAATAACTTTGGGGAGGGGGTGGGTGGGGTGGGGGGGAAGGGCCTATGCAGGTGACAGGAGCTCTTCTGGAAACAGCATTGCTGTCTGCCTCCCCATCAGCAAAGCTGGATTTCAAGGGTAGTGATTTTTGACAGCTGGCCTATATAGCACTGGCTATAGGTAGACATGGCTTTTTTGATCAATGAATTTTAACGCACTTTCTTAGTAGCAGTGATAGAAACAGTAGTTACAGTGACGTTCGCTATAATTTTAACATCATATATATATGGGCTATATTTTGGCTTTTATGACAATGGGACATTCTTCAACGACTACAGCCTGCTAGGGAGGGATGGGATCCACCTGTCTAGAAGTGGCAAAGGAATCTTTGGCAGGAGGCTGGCCAACTTGGTGAGGTGAGCTTTAAACTGAAGGACTGAAGGAAGAGGTGAATTAGTCACAAACAATGCTGAAAAGGCAGAGGTTCTCAACACTTCCTTCACTTCTGTCTTTACCAGCACTGTTGTGCCACAGGCCTTGGGAACAAAAATCCAGGTTGACGCAAACACAGACGTTTTCCATCAGTGAAGGAAGAGCTGGTATGTGAACTATTACAGGAGCTTGACCCCTACAAATCAAAGGTCCCTGATGTTATCCACTCGAGGGTGTTAAGAGAGCTGGCTGACGTCGTTGCGAGGCCATTCATCATAATCTTTGAGAAGTTGTGGAGATCAGGGGATGTCCCAGAAGACTGGAAGAAGGCTAATGTCACCCCCATCTACAAGAAGGGCTTGAAGGAGGATCCAGGAAATTATAGGCCAATCAGTCTTACTTCAGTCCCTGGGAAAGTTATGGAACAAATCCTCCTGGGGGCTATCACAAGTCAAATGAAGCATGGGATTGGGAAAAGCCATCACGGATTCACCAAGGGCAAATCGAGTTTGACAAACCTGATTGCCTTCTACAACAAAGTAGCCTGTTTGGTTGGTGAGCTGTGAGCAGTAGACATTCTCTACCTGGATTTCTCCAAGGCTTTCGATACAGTTCCCCACAGCCTCCTCCTAGAGAATCTGATGTGTTACAGTCTAGACAAGTCGTCTGCGCAGTGGTAGGGAACTGGCTGACAGGCTGCACCCAGAGGGTGGTGGTAAATAGCTCCTTTTCAAACTGGCAACCTGTCAGAAGTGGGGTCCCCCAGGCACTGATACTGCCCAATGCTGTTTAATGTCTTCATGATGGGACCAAGAAGCTTGCTGATGATACCAAACTCAGTGGGAAAGTGGACACTTGACAAGGGAGAGCCACCCTGCAGGAAGACCTGGATAGGCAGAAAGAGAGGGCTAACAAGAACCTTACGGAGTTCAACAAGGACAAGTGTAAGGTCTTGCACCTGGGATAACATAATCCAGGAGCGCAGCACAGGCTGGGATCTACCCGGCTGGGGAGGAGCTCTGTGGAAAGGGACCTGCGGGTCCTGGTGATCAACAAGGTCAATACGAGTGAACAGTGTGCTGCTGCGGCAAAGCAAGGCAAAGGATGCTGGGCTGCATCAACAAGGGCTTCACCAGCAGAGATAAAGAAGTCATTATACCACTCTACTCAGCACTTGTCAGGCCACACCTGGGACACTGTGTTCAGTTTTGGTCCTCGCTATGCAAAAAAAAATGTGGACAAGCTGGAGAGGGTCCAGAGAAGGGCCACCAAGATGATCAAAACACTGAGAAGCCTGCCATATGAGGAAAGGCTGAGAGAACTGGGTTTATTTAGCCTTGAGAAAAGGAGTCTTAGGGGAGATCTTACCACCATATTCCAGTATTTAAAGGGTGGCTACAAAGAACATGGAGACTCCCTTTTTACTAGGAGTCACATGGAAAAGACAAGGGGTAATGGGTGCAAGTTACTCTTGGGGAGATTATGATTGGACACAAGAGGAAATTTTTTCACAATGAGAATAATCAGCCATTGGAATAATCTCCCCAGGGAAGTGGTGGATTCACAACTATTGGACACTTTTAAGATTCAGATGGACAGGCTGCTGGGATTAGGCTTTTACCAAGAAAGGTTGGACCACATGATCCTTGAGGTCCCTGCCAACCTGGTATTCTATGATTCTATGATTCTACGATATAAATACACATTATCATATTCAGAAGACACTCATTCTTGTACTGTTGCAAAAGTGACAATTGAAGTGACAATTGAACTGTGAGCTGAAAACTTTTTGTGAAGGGTTTTCAAAGACCAATTGAGAACTGCTGTGCTTGAAAATAGCAAGAAGAAAGTAATTGCCAAGGGAGGATTCTTTCTTCCAGAATTGACTCAAGTAAGGCATCAACTTTGTCATCACTTTCAGATCTTTTAACAAGCTCTCTTACTCTCAGTACAGACACTGTCCTAATAAGTTTGGAGCAGTGATTCCCTGACCACCCTCTCTCTACTGAGTTTTCAAGTACCCGGTTATCAGCGAGATAATAGTCAGAAGCCATCTGCTAAAAATGCATAAAAGGATGTAAAACATGGGAGATACAGTGTTGGCATGGGTATTGTGAGAACTGGAATTTACTTTTAGTTTTGGTGTGGCCTTTCAGGATGACTTTGTCAAGATTTTCTCCAGATGAAAATCTTTGAAAGGCTAGGGCTTACATCTCTCTGTAAAATAAACTTCCTCTTTTCCTTCTATGACATATATATTCTTATTGCGGCAGAGATGGTTTCATTATTTTTTGGGAGATTATTACAAGTGGGGTTCCTAAGTGGCCTTGTCTATTATGCCTTGTCCTCAACATGCATCCCCATTTCTTGAGCTGTCTCTATGTCTTGGGATAGATTCTACAAATGGATGGATACAGCACAGTTCAGTGATTTCAGCTGTCGCATCGAAAAGTCTTTGTGGGTGTGTATATTGAGGCTGTTACAGTACAGCTTCTCAGAGGTGTTATCCTTTCTTTTTGAAGGCTGAAAGAAATAAATGGCCAAAATCTGGGCTGTGGAAGATCCTAGAAATTTAGTGCAGCATCTTACGGAGAATAAAATTTGCAAAGATCAATAATTCACAGTATCAGTCTAAAACATTACGTCAATGAGCATTGGGGAGTCTGTACTGGAGAGAATGTTGCAAAACCATCAACCTGAAATATTTCTGGAGAACTTTATGTTCAGCACAATGTCTGCACTGATCTATATTTTGTCTTGAAGGAATGAGTGGAATTATTTGCTTTGTCTGCCTCTCAAGCCTTTTTTGGCCCACTGGAGAAGAGTACTTGTTTTTCTATTCTGATCAATAAATGCATGGATTTCCCTTTTCCTTAGGTGTCTATTCATAACCCTGCTTCATGCATACAGAGGTCATCTCTGGGCACCTTGAAATTAATTGTACTGATGGGAAAATACGTTCTACTTTCTCACATTTGAAAAGCGTTTTTAAAATGCTGACATTGTTAGTCAACTAAATATTGCTTTTTATGAGGAAGGCTGTTGGGAAAATTTCCAGTGCTGGTAAGAACCATGTTTTCATGGATTTAGTAAGAAACAAACATCAAAGTATTGGCTGTATTGTTTCATTTTTATTGCCATTTGGGGGAATAGTTAAAGCCATGGTGCTAGACTTAGTGCAGTGCCCAGTAACCCTGGATACAGATAATGCAGAAAGGGATGCAGTGAATGAAAGCACATCAAGCTAACAGTTACAGTGTCCAGAAACTAGAGCCACTTCAGTGTTAAGCCGAGCAAGGATTAGCGATCTCTTTCTTGACTGAGAACAGTATTCAGGAGATGTTATACATGGCAGGGGCCATGAGAATCACAGAATGGTTAGAGTTGGAAAGGACCTTAAAGATCATCTAGTTCCAACCCCCTGCCATGGGCAGGGACACCTCCCACTAGACCAGGCTGCTCAAAGCCCCATCCAACCTGGCCTTGAACACTTCTAGGGATGGGGCATCTGCAACTTCCCTGGGCAACATGTTCCAGTGTCTTACCACCCTGAAAGCAAAGAATTTCTTCCTAATACACAATCTACATCTCCCCTCTTTCAGTTTAAAACCATTACCTCTCGTCCTATCGCTGCACTCCCTGATAAAGAGTTCCTCCCCATCTTTCCTGTAGGCCCCCTATAAGTACTGGGAGGCTGCTATAAGGTCTCCCCGGAGCCTTTCCTTCTCCAGGCTCAACAACCCCAACTCTCTCCGCCTGTCTTCATAGCAGAGGTGCTCCAGCCCTGTGATCATCTTTATGGCCCTCCTCTGGACTCACTCCAGCAGGTCCATTCTTTCTTATGTTGGGGGCCCCAGAGCTGGATACAATACTCCAGGCGAGTTCTCACCAGGAAGGAATAGAGAATCACATCCTTCAACCTGCTGGCCACTCTGCTTTTCATGCAGCCCAGGATGCGGGTGGCTTTCTGGGCTGCAAGCGCGCATTGATGGATCATGTTGAGCTTTTCATCAACCAACACCCCCAAGTCCTTCTCCTCAGGGCTGCTCTCAATCCATTCTCCACCCAGCCTGTACGTGTGCTTGGGACTGCCACAACCCAGATGCAGGACCTTGCACTTGGCCTTGTTGAATTTCATGAGGTTTGCACAGGCACACCTCTCAAGTCTGTCCAGGTCCCTCTAGATGGCATCCCTTCCCTCCAGCGTGTGGACCGCACCACACAGCAGATACACAGCAGATACAGTATCTTTATATCTGTGCTTATTGTATCAGCACCTTCCCTTACTGAGAGAGACCTGAAGTGGATGGGGTGACACCAGAGCTGGAGGAGCAACTGTGGGAAGTTCAACTGGGGTTCTATTGAGCTCTATATGAAATGGCTTAAGAGAAAGTTAGTGGCTAAATCCATCAGTGATATTTGGCACGGCCCTAAAACAGACCAGGCGTAGAGACCAAAAGTAACCTAGAATTGCAATAGTTTTAACTCGTTGTCTAATAAAAGAAAAAGTGGATACCAGGAAGCTGGAGACACCTACCAAGGTTTCAGTCAGAGAGACTACAAGAAGAAAGGTGATTAGAAGAGAACACAATTCAAAGGGGTTATCAAGGGGAAACTTCTCCAAGACGCCTAGGAAAATAAGGTAGAAATAACGTAATTTCACCTTCTCTTGTCTTGCAGGGAAGTTCAACTTAACACCACAATGCTCTGTTAAGAACATGAGATGGGCACCTTTTATGTCTGACATGACATTATGGTATAAGTGTAATTGTGTTAATCATATAATTAATACTATATTGGACATAATATAATGGTAGGATATTCTGTACATATAACCTAAATGTAAGATACTCTGTCTTATCTCCTTTATTCACTGCATTTTTGTTATAGGATTATCAAAGTACAACTACATTTTTTTAAAGAGATGGAAGTATGTAAATACTATATTAATGTGTTTTCATTATCTGACACCTATTACCCAAACTAATAAATTTTTTAAAAGATTTCCATGGATGATACATTTCTATTATTGCATGTGGATAATACTCTTCATCTTTCCACATTCATCATTCAAGGCCTGTGAATCTGCTGTGGAGTAAAGGCCCAACTCAGTGATGTTCCTGCTGCTTGAAGTTTCACTCATGCCTCAGCAGAGCAAGTGGATCCTCAGCCCAAAATGCTACAAAAATCAGAGGAATGCTGCATAACCCCTTCTTCTGCAGTGGTACAAATAAGCCACTGTTTAGCAGGTTTGGTGCTGGTGTCGGCGGCATTTATGAAGGTCTTTCTCTGCCTTGGTTTCTCTGTGGACAGCTGCCAGCCTAGCACTCACACTGTTTCTGCTCATGCAGTGGGCAGCTTTCTCAATGCCTGCAGAAAATCAGGTCCAGCAGACCTGTGGGCCTCAGCCATCATCACCATACGGCACTTGCCCAACCACAGTTCCTAGATCCTAACCCCATCATTTGCACAATCCACAGCACTGACTCCCACCTTGAAGTCATACCCTTGAGAATAAAAAACTTACTGAGTGGTGAGTTCAGTGAGCACACTTTTCACAACATGCCTTCATACTGTGCTTACTTGACTGCTCGGATGAAATTATGCTTTCTGGGGCCAAACTCTCCCCTTGGCAGGAGGCCAGAATAACTCCACCAGTTTAACTGTAGTTCCTCCAGATTAACATCAGGGCAGCACACAGGAGAATGTTGCTCAGCAGTGTAGCTCTAAGCAACTTTTAATTTAGAAAAATAAAAGAAAGGAATATTTACAATTTTTTTTTTCCCCCAAGAAAGCAACCTCCCTGGGCAGCCTGTTCCAGTGCTCTGCCACCCTCCAAGTAAAGAAGTTTTTTTCTCATATTTGATCGTAACTTCCTATGTTCCAGCTTGTGCCCGTTACCCCTTGTCCTGTTACTGGAACCACTGAAAAGAGCCTGGCTCCATCCTCCTCAAACCCACCCTTTAGATACTTGTAAACGTTAATAAGGTCTCCCCTCAGCCTTCTCTTCTCCAGGCTAAAGAGTCCCAGCTCTCTCAGCCTTTCCTCATAAGGGAGATGCTCCAATCCCTCAATCATCTTAGTTGCCCTACGCTGGACTCCCTCCAGTAGTCCCCTGTCTCTCTTGAACTGGGGAGCCCAGAGCTGGACACAGTATTCCAGTTGTGGCCTCACCAGTGCAGAGTAGAGGGGGAGAATGACCTCCCTTGACCTGCTGGCCACACTCTTCCCTATGCAGCCCAGAATTCCGTTGGCCTTCTTGGCGACAAGGGCACATTGTTTGCTCATGGATAGTTTACTGTCTACCAAGACCCCCAGATCCTTTTCTTCAGAGCTGCTTTCCAGCAGGTCCACCCCTAACCTATACTGGTGCCTGACATTCTTCCTCCCCAGGTGCAGGACCCTACACTTCTCCTTGTTGAACATTAGGTTCTTCTCTCCCCAGCTCTCCAGCCTGTCTACGTCACACTGGATGGCAGCACGGCCCTCTGGGGTGTCAGCCACCCCACCCAGTTTGGTATCATCAGCGAACTTGCTGAGCATACACTCTGTTCCCTGGTCCAGGTGGTTAATGAATATGTTAAACAATACTGGTCCAAGTATTGACAGGCCTCCAACTCGACCCTGCTCCATTAATCACAGCCCTCTGAGTCCTGTCACACAGCCAGCTCTCAATCCACCTCACTGTCCCCTCATCTAGTCCACACTTCCTCTGTTTCCTAAGGAGGATGTTATGAGAGACAGTGTCAAAAGCCTTGCTAAGGTCAAGGTAGATGACATCTGCTGCTCTGCCCTCATCTAGCCAACCAGTTATAACATCGTAGAAGGCTATGAGATTGGTCAAGCAGGATTTACCCTTGGTAAATCCATGTTGACCACTTCCAATAACTTCCTGCTCTTGAACGTGCTTGGATATGACATCCAGAATGAGTCACTCCATTACCTTCCCAGGGATGGAGGTAAGACTAACCGGTCTGTAGTTCCCTGGGTCGTCCTTCCTGCCCTTTTTGAAGACCGGAGTGATATCAGCCTTCCTCCAGTCCTCAGGCACCTCTCCTGTTCTCCATAACCTTTCAAAGGTGATGGAGAGTGGCCAAGCAATAAGATCTGCCAGCTCCCTCAGCACTTACAGGTGCATCTCATCAGGGCCCATGGCCTTATGGATGTCCAGATTGGCCAAGTGGTCTCTAACCTGATCTTCCTCTACTGGGGAAAACTCTTCCTCTCCCCAGACCATCCCCCTTGCCTCCAGGGCCTGGGATTCGTGAGGGACAGCTTTAGCAGTGAAGACTGAAGAAAAGAAGGCATTCAGTAGCTCTGCCTTCTCTGTGTCTTCCACCACTAGGGCGCCCATCTCGTTCGTTAGTGGGCCTACATTTTCCCTAGTCTTCCTTTTTCTATTGATATACTGAAAGAACCTCTTATTATCTTTAACCGTGGTGGCCAAGACGAGTTCTGCTTGAGCTTTGGCCCTTCTAATTTTCGCCCTGCATAGCTTCAATACCTCTTGGTATTCTTCATAAGTAGCCAACTCTCTTTTCCAAAGATCATAAACTTTCCTTTTTTTCCTGAGGTCCAGCCAAATCTCTCTATTTAGCCAGGCTGGTCTTCTTCCCTGTCTGCTCGTTTTTTGGGACTTGGGGATGGCCTTCTCCTGAGCTTTTAAGAGTTCCTCCTTTAAGTAAGGCCAGCCTTCCTGGGCACCTTTGCCCTTCAGGACTGTCCCCCAAGGGACGCTCTCAACCATGCTCCTAAGCAGGCCAAAGTTTGCCCTTCGAAAATCTAAGGTGGCAGTTCTGCTGGCTCCCTGCGTTGCTTCACCAAGAATTGAAAATTCTATCATTTCATGGCCAGTCTGCCCAAGATGACCTCCAATCTTCACATCCCCTACAAGACCTTCTCTGTTAACAAGCAGCAGATCCAGTAGGGCACTTTCCCTAGTTGGCTCCCTCACCAGCTGTGTTAGGAAGTTGTCTTCCACACACTCCAGGAACCTCCGGGACTGTTCCCTCTCTGCTGTGTTATATTTCCAGCAGACATCTGGGAAGTTGAAGTCCCCCACAAGAACAAGGGCAAGCGATCGCGAGACCTCTGCCAGCTGCTTATAGAATATTTCATCAGCCTCTACATCCTGGTTGGGGGAGTCTATAACAAACTCCCACCACAATGTCCAGCTTATTGACCTTCCCCTTGATTCTTACCCATAAACACTCAACAATGTTGTCATGCACATTGTTAAGTTCTTGGCATTCAAAACTGCCCCTGACATAGAGGGCCACCCCACCACCTCTCCTTCCTTGCCTATCCCTTCTGAAGAGTTGGTAGCTATCAATCACTGCACTCCAGTTGTGCATGTCTTCCCACCACGTTTCTGTGATGGCAACTGTATCATAGTTTCCCTGCTGTACAATGGCCTCCAACTCTTCCTGTTTGTTGCCCATGCTGCGTGCATGCATCTCTTGTGTATAACCCATTAGATATAGACACAACAGATGAAACATATCAGGAAAGGGATGTCAGTAGCTAATAGGAATGGCTAATGCTCTGACACCTTACTTTTTCTGTCACATTGATATGCAAGCTGTGTGAACCTTGATTTCCTCATATCCCCTTTCTAGAAGTGAGGGGCTTGTGCCAGCATTCCTCAGCATCTCTCATTTTGTCTCTGACATGGGGCATGAACAGATGGCTGCCTTTCCAGTTTACTAACAATTTAAAGGAGGAATGAAACACCATCTATGACACCAAATCAACAACAAATGGAGGCATCATCTGTAATAGTCTGTAAATTAGTTTTGAGAATAAAGTCTTATCAACTGGGATCTTTAAGAATATGATTGATAAGAAAAAAACCCAAATGTCCAGTAGCTTAGTATGCACTCAGAATTTAAGAAGGGACCTAGCGTTCCATGGCAAATGATCATATTTTGTCTAACAGAAAAATATCCAAGGGAATATCAGTGATTCCATGGGAATATCAGCAATCATCTTGATCAATCTAGTTTGCAAAGGAGGTAACATTGTATCTCTTCCTAGAAGGGCTTCCTCCCATGGGTACTGATCCTAAACTGCCTTTGAGCTGGGGCAATTTTATCAAGAAAATATCACCTTTTCCTCATTCGAGACTTAGATAGCCAATAAGAAAATAAGCATGCATTACAGCTGGACCAAGACTGATAATACCAGATATATCAGTCGTGAGGGTCAATACCCATGACTCTGAAGGCTACCACAAGACTATTTTTTTCTTTAAGAGGTAAGAATAACCATCTCTTCAAAAGAAGACTTGTAGCCAATATATTTGGAGGGGTTTTTTGCAGGCTTCTCACATTATACGACCCTTTTAATTGATGTTCATGTTGAGGAGAGATCAAAGGAGGGAGAGGAACACAGATGGGGAAAGAGTTGCAATATATCTTAGCAAGGGCTGTCTTTCCCCAATTGCTGGAGTGCAAATGCCATGAAGAGATATGCTCAGTTTTGTGGGACAAAGCAAGTTTTAGAAACTCATTGCATTTCTTTGTGATTTCTTCATACTAATTTGTCTTTCTACTAATGTTCTGATTTAGCTTAAATAGTTTTTGCCCTTCCATAATGTTCTGTATGTGAAAAGAATAATATTCCACTCTCAAAATTAAACTCACTAAGCCAAACTAACCCAGCTCCTCTAATCTTCCTTTCTAAAACAGATTCTTCACTTCCTATTTTATTTACCAACTCTCCTCTACATGTCTTCCAGTGTGAGTTCATCTTCCTGAAGTGCAGATGACTTGAAATCTTCGCTATTGCCTTGTACAGTGGTGTGCAAGGAGAGATGCTGTGTTGATTGGAAATGCTTGTCCTAGCTCCATCCACACATTGCTTTTATAGTGACTCTCACTGTGACAACTGACAGTCATCTTCAGGCTGGTTGGTCTGCCCTCCTTAGGTGTTCTGAACTAATGGGCTTCTTGCTTAAAGTGAAAATTCCTATCAGACCCTGGGGATGGAATTATAGCGCTTGACTTTAAATCACCCAACAATCTCGTATCTAATCCAACTTAGTTGTCTAGGTTTCCTCTACTGTCAATGGTGGGAGTGATGAACTGAAGTCAATTTATCCTTTCCAACAGAATGGTATCTGAGATAATTGGCCAGAATTAATAATTAATAATTAATAATTAAATAATTGTCCCCTTAACAGGGGCCTCTGCCTCTCTCAACCGATCTCAGAGAGGATCTAGGGAAGCATTTTAGGCTATGTATCTGCCTTTCAGATGGCGACAATTAGGTGTCAGGACTCCCTGTTATAGGGGAATGTAGTTGCTGCCATGATTTTTAGACACTGAGTTTTCAGGACAGCAATTCACAGCCCCAAGTGAGTTCGTTACTCAGGGAATGCTGAAAAGTTAAGCACACAGCAATACAAGTAAGAAAAAACAGCGTGCTGAGCAAGAGCTGCCTAAATGCAGCAAATGAACAGAAATGATCAAAAGAGAGAAGCAGCTACAGTCCTGCCACTGACACAATTATGTGAGAACAGCAGAAATCTCATGGGTTTAGCTATGTGATTGGTCCCTTTTGGCAACTGGGGTTACTGCTATTGTTTCCTTTAGAAAAAAAGAAAGATGGACAAAGGCTAGAATAGTGCTTTGTTTCCTATCGCGGCACAAGGAGTGGAACACAGGCTCAGAAAGGAGAAGCCCCACAGGTCCAGGGGGCTCAAGTCTACTTCTCTCCTCTCCCAGGGTACTACTCTCACCCCCAGGGATCTAGCTGTGATGTGGAAACTGCAATTCTGAGAAAAGCCATACAAGACTGCCAAGGCCAGAGCGTGAGCAAATAGAGAGGACCTGGGGTTTTATTTTAATTGTTTTGCTTGCTTGTTTTTGTCTTGGTCCTGAACACAGGCACTCAGATTTCCGCTGTGCTTCAGACTAGGGGCCTCATTTTTTTTCTAGATTTCAGACCTCAGTTCCTCACTCAGCAAAATTTTCAGGGATGCTCTCAGGCTTCCCTGGATTGCCAGGACTGCAACTCTGTTCCTAAAGATCTAAAGAGGCTGCCAGAATTTTAGAGGAAATGAACAAATTTACAGCCTCTGGGGAATTGGGTGGAAAACCCGAGTTGTTCCACACCTCTTAAAAAGCAGACCCCTGTTTATTTTGATGCCTAAATATGGATTTATATGTTTAACTTCAGGCTGTGCACTTGAAAACTCTGGCTTTAAAAACACCTTTAAAAATGCTTTTCTTGGTGGTGTAGGGTCACCAACTCTCATCTGGCCTTCCCATAATGTATAATTTCCCCCTTGATGGCTAACGAGCAGCAGAGTACCAGGACAGCCAAAGTGCAGCTAGCCCCAGGGGTGGCCAGTGAAAGCCATCAGCAGGGCCCAGGGTGGCAGAGGGCCAGGTGCGGTGGTGGGGCAACCCAGGAGGGAGAAAGGACAATCTGCCTGTTCTGCGATGTGGGGGAGGAATAATCTGATTTTGATTAAATAAACCCTGTTACTTTTATTTATGAAACACCTTTGTAGTGGCAACGTGAGCCTCCTGAGACACAGTAATGCTTACTAGCAGCTGCCAACCTCCAGCTGGGCCCTCTGTAATCATCCCCCGTATAATTTCTTTTTTTATTGGGCAGCCTGTTCCTGCCTGCGTGCACCAGTCAAGTGAGGAGAACGAAGCTCAGTCTCAGAGGCTGGCCAGGACAGGAGCACAGCAAGACCCTCCACTGCTGTGTAGGTGCTGATAGCTGTGCAAAGAGGGGTACAGTCTGTCAATGCGCACTGGCTGGAAAAGAGCTAGCCACCTGGAAGCAGATAAAAAAATTTGACCATACTTTACTTCCATAATTTTCCATCTGCTCACCTTGCAGAAATTCATGATGGCTGGACACAGGATACCATCTTGTGTTTGCCCTGAAGACAGAGCATGTTACTGTTCTCTAGATCATGTTTTGGCAATAACTGCTTTTAACATTTTAAGATAATGTTTTTTTGTTTTGTTTCTTTTTCTCTCAGTGAAACGTGCTGTGCTGGTAGTCTTTTGGACTGAAGCCCTTTATTGAACACAGAGCACTTACTGGGATGACACAGCCAGAAGTGACACTGTCCCCTCCCATTTTATACTGCACAAAATGAAGAGGCTGCTGTACTAACGTAAACTGTATCCAATTACGAATAAAAATACTATGGTCCCACCACTAAAGCTGCTCCTGGAAACCCTCAGGGTTCCCTTATTTTTATGACCTGTCTGTAAGCAGTTACTTTAACCCTTTGATGATATTTATAAACTGATATACAGTACTATAAAAGATAGCCTTCCTTTACAATTCTGGATGATTGCCCATGGGCTTGCAATCCCTCCCTTAATAGCCATCTTACTATTCCTCTTCAAGTACAATATTTACTACACAAAGTTTACTATTCAGAGCACGTTTGGATATCATTCAGTGGAAATCACCCATACCCTCCCTACCAGTTCCTGTCTGGGCTTCTTGGTGTGGCGGTTACATTACACTGAGCAAAGACTCTGAAAATGTTTTCAGGCTTCAAGAAGAACTAGGTTGGTACAAGAACTCAGGAATGCCAGAGGTAGCCAGGATACTACCATACACACACCCAGAGAGCGCAATCCTGACATGATGGACCTTTCGGCTCTATGGGTATTTCATCTTCTTGAATCACTTCCCACAAATTGTGGCTGGTCTGCCTAGCAGGGATTTCCCTAGAAGATCCGGCTCCTGAAATTCTCACTGACTACAGTTACATGGGATTTGCAGCATCTTCAGAGTCAAAGCATGAGTTAGGATAAAATATCTGAGCCAAAGTCTAAACTTAGGGAACTTCTGAGCTTTGGTTACATTGAGGTATTCTTCTAAACAGCTATCACTTCACTCCCTAGTTCTAGAAATTTGAACTCATTCCTAAAACGGTCCTTCCTTGGGCTTCAGCTCTAAATATCCTGTAATTCTGAGCAATCATATTTGGAGTACTGGACCTGGCCTAGCTATAATCTTTACCAGCTTCCTGGAGCATTTCTAGAAGCATCAACTGGATCTTTATCCTCCATTGTCAGATTACCATAGCATCATATATCCCATGGGATTCACTACTAAAGCCACAGCTCTCTTCTATTTTCCATATTCTTTCCAACCAGAACATTTTCTGGAGGGAGAAGAGACAGCTTGAACATGTAGCCCCAGCTTGGAACCACCAAGGACAAACTCCTTAGGTACCATGGACCGGGGTGGTGGACCAGCATTTGTCTTGAATAAATTGCGGGGGGGGAGGGGGGAAGGATGATAGGTCAGAAGTTTAAGCCTTTTACTTGACCCAGAGCGGAGCTTTTCAATATGAGGACCAGACACCTTATTTGGCATCTAGGTAAGACTATTCCTTTTCAGAGGACAAGAGATGTTCAAGCCACAGGCTACAGCTTTAGTGAACGATGAACCAACTTGCGGGACCATTACATTGCCAAACTCTCAAATACTCCCTTGCGGAGCCCGGTTCATGTAACAGGTCATTCAGCTGTATTTTAATGAAGTTCTGCCTAGACTTCCTGGCCTAGTGAAATAACATTGCTTAAGCTCTCACAGCACCAGTTAGAAAGAAAAAAAAACCAGACTGGACTATGTTATCATCTGTAATACTATAACACACATTTTTCTTTTTTGGCAGTTTCAACAGCATTTAAAATCTTGCTGTAAAGTCCAAGGATATCAGAATATGAGACCTTTGTTGAGAACTTTTCTTCTGATATATATGTTTCTCAAAAAAGTGCTGACTTGGAGCTCAGAGAATTGAGAAAATTGAAAAATACACGGTTTAAAGATACCGAGAATTGCTTTTTTGCTTTGGAGACCTGGGCAGGTTGAGGGAAATGTCAGTGTAATAACGCAATAATTTTGCCGATGAAGGCCTACTGGTAATTGTTGATCTGTACCTCATCAGTGGTTTAAAAGCACCAATCCCCCCAGGCCTAACTTCTGAGTAGGAAATAATGTAACTATGTAACTTCTTTTTTCTTTTTTCTTTTTTTTTTGGTAAGCAATTTTGTCTCATAGAGGCCAGGCATGATCTTCTACATCTTTGTTGTTATTTTGTTCCAGTGAGTTAAGCTTGGACATTGAGCAATCAAATTGCCAGTGCTCATGAGATGTAATTTTCAGTTTTCTAAGGAAGATACATGAAATGGAAATTGGCAAACTTGTGATTCCGCTTCAGGGTGTCTGGTGAAAATATTTTGGATCGGTAACATATCTGAGAGAAGACTGGAGAATTGGCCAGACGTCCTGTATGTAACATGCCAGAAAAGCCAGAGCAGCATGCACTCACAATTCAAATGTTTTTTAAGGTTTCAGAAAAGTTTAATTAGAAGAGTACTCACTCTTTATGAAGTATGACTTATAGAACAGGGTTATATAGGAAAGCTGAAATTACCCATTAATTGACAGCTCTGTCCTGGGGATTTTTTCCCCCTTCAACATAAACATTTGTCTTGAGCATTTTTTAAAAATTACAGTAGACTAGAAGGTTGCCAAATATTTAGTGGTTTTGTGAAGTTGTTTGGTATTCATGTCTACTACAGTTCTACAGAAAACAGTTCTGAGAGCTATTTCTTTCACCATACGGCAATCTAGAGAGGGGTGCAGGATAACAAACTTTAAAGATGTGATAAAGAAAAATGTGATTTGAGATGCTTTTATAATTATTTAAAAAAGGAAGCCTTTTCAGAGGCTGGATTCATGTCCTGCCAGTATTTATTACAGTGTTTATCATTAGGACAGTGACTTTGCACATGTTCAGTCAATTCCAAAAGACTGTAATGTGTTCAGCTCTCAGTCTTCCCGCCTTCCTGAGAGTAGATCGGCGGCTGGCGGAAGCTCTCCCTTTCCCCACCCTTGTTTACATCCCGACTGGTCCACCACAGAACCAGGACAGCAGAACGCCAGAGCTCCAGCTCTCTGGTTCCCCTCCAGACACATCCCACACGGAGCAAAGGTCGGGCCATGTCTGGCCTTTGAGGATTGCAGGCAAGGGGTGAGAGGCCTGTCCTGCATTTTGCCCTATGGTGTAATCAGATGTAAACATCGATAAACACAGGTTGCTCCCTTCTCATTCAGGCAGTGTAGAGGTTAGTCACTTCGTAGTGCAGTCTCCAACCCAGAGCTGCACTGACCCACCTTCTCTTTTAACCAAACGGGTGACTTGATCCACCTTATTCAGACCCCTAACTCACTGCATTTACTCTTCAACTTCTGAGCTGGTCAGAGCTGTAGTCTTAGTGCCGGTCACAGCTCCCGGCCGGCTACCACTACATTTAAAACAGCAGCCTAGACCCAATGCCAAGGACAGGTTCCTCATCAGCTAGCATCTGTTGCTGGCTGGACAGGACAGAGTATGCTGCAGCCCCACACCTGCACACAGTGGAGCTCTGAGAAACACAGTTTCCTGCTGTCCTGTGATGGCTCTTTACTACCTTTTTATTTTATTTTTTTAAGTGCAAAAACTGTGCATGGAAGACAGGTTCAGCTGGTAGGCTTTGGTACAATAATTTATACCACTTGAGTGTAAAAGTTAAAATTGGGAGCATCAAGGACAGAACTGAATTTATTTTAAACTGTAGCTAGGCTCCCAAATTAGCTATTCTGTAATCCCAGTTCAGTTTCAGGAATGCCTGCCTGGGAAATCCTGCAGACCGTCTGAGGACAGCTTTCCTTTCAGTAACCACATGTTGCATGGAAGAGAGTTTGCCTGGAAAACCTGGAGAAAAGTCGCCAGAGACAGTGATCTCTCAGGAAGAAGTGACAACCCATAGGAAGCGACACAATTCATTACTGTCAGTGCAGTTTTGAATTCCCTGAGGGGCTCAAAGGAAGGTTTCTGTTACGCTACTGTGAATCATCTCACTGGAGACTCTTTATGAAGTGTCTTAGAGACTTATGGTCACAAATGAGCAAACTTGTTTCTTGCTACCTGCATTTCAAAAATCAGGTGCTAAGTGTTTTTGTACATGCGCTATAAACTGTCATATGGAAAACACCCTTAAGCCTTTTGTGGCAGGAATGAAGTGAGAACAAGCTTAGTTTATTTTTATCAAGTAGTGATGATATGCAAAAGCAGCTTTCCTATTTACAGGCCTGGCCTTTTTTTCGCACAGACTGTTTGTAAGGAATATGAAGAGAGGCCAGATTGCAGGACAGACAGCAACATTTCCTCCACTGTATCTACTGTGAAGAGAAAAAGTAACAGCTTCTTACCAAAGAATCACTACTAACTAAAGAATCATTAGTTCACTTTCAGTTCTTAAGCATTTATCCTTAATTAGTATTTACTTGCACATTCAGGAACATGGAAGTGGCCATAGACAACAACCCGGACATTCACAGTCTTTGACATTTGGTGTTCGCGCTAGCAGGAAAAAAAAAAAAAAAAAAAAAAAAAAAAAAGAAAAGAAAGCCAACACTGACTTCTCTCAGTGCCAGACAGCTGCTTGCTCTGCTCCCTCTGTGTCTGACTTCAGCTTTTGATACACCCTCATTCAGTTCTGCTGTGTCGTCTCCTCTTGCTCTGCCTTCTCACCTCGTTGCAAGAGCTGACATGATACCTGGACTTCCAGCTTGGCTTGCAGAATTTAAGGGGTCAGTCAAGACCATCTGAGACCTCTGTGTTCAGTTCCCAACTCTACTAAAAAGCTACCACACTACCACATCTCTCTGATACATACAGATTAATAATTTAAATAACATAATTTTCCACTTGTTAGGTAGTTAGGTTATTTATTTATTTCTCTCACCAGCATAAGATTGCTGGGCTTTTTGGTCCAGCTAACTCTCTACCACACTGTGGTTCCGACTATATGTAGCTGCCTTTCTGAAAATCCATTTCTGCTTTAGGATCTCAGCAACTTAGTTCCACAGTAAAGATACAACATGGAACTACTGGTGGATTAACTGCATCCTGGCTAGGCCACAACTGAAGGGTTTTCGTTAACACCTAAACATATTTTGTCATTATCTGACTAATTGCCAATGCTTTAAATATATTTTGTGCTATTCCCTTCCAAGCTCCTAAAGCATGGTGCAACTCTTTATACCTGGTGCATAATTCATACTTTGTGAGAGATGATTCTTGAAGACACGCAGCCAAACCTAGATTCAGAAATCCTAACACCCTCTTGAACTTTACTTCCATCCACAAACAAAAGAAATATTTGCTGTCTGTCAGATGCCCTTATTTGAGAGAACTTGTATCGGTATTTATGTTGGTGCAATTCCACATCCTTTACTAGGAATAGGATCAGATATGCAGCAAGCTTCCCCACTGGAGATGTTCCAATAGCTGGAGCAATACGCCATTAACTACTATAAATGTCTGCAGTGATACTAGCTGTATCACATGCACAGGGTACAAAGAGTAGAAAGGGCAAAATTCAGTAATTCTAAGTCTCTATACCCCAACCATTGCACTTCTGCTAACACAGGCTATTAAATTAAAATATGCAGGGGAATTAAAAGGAATAATTGTCACCATCCTGAACACATGTAAGGCCAAGAGAGTAATCTAATATGGATACAATCAGATTATCATAAGATATATTTAATTCAGGGCTTGATGACAGGCATATTTCTAAGAGCTTTCACCTAAGGAACAATGAAACCTCATTTTGAATTCAAGCCCCTTTGCTATATCTCAGATTTCTCATTTTTTGTACAGAAAAATCAGATCTCTTTTACTTCCTACCTGGTGCTGAGTATTTTCTTGTCTTACTGAAGATAGTGGAAATTCAGTGTATTCTTCAAGTCCAAGGGGCTTTCAGCTCCTCTCAAGGGCAGTACCTCTGTCAACACAAACACAGTCTTAGGTTATACTTTAGAAAACATATTCTGGGAGATGTTTGACCCCAAAACTTCTATGTGTGCCTAAAGTCAGAACCAGATGCAACAGGATTCTTTTAATGACCTATGAATTTCCATCCTTTATGCCCATTAACATCTTAATACCTAAGCATCTCCCTAGTCTTGCCACAGAGTCTGACACAAATTAGAGAGAAATGCCTTTTTTTCCTCCCCGTAAACTCTATTTCAGGGTTGATCTTAAAGTTGTGAGTATGTTTATCTCTTCTTGAATTCAACAAAAGTGTAGGATCAGCATGAATTAGAGCATTCTGTCTACTGGTGCACTTACTTCAGGATCTGGCACTTCCATATTATAGATGAAGTTTTAAGCAACAGCCTCCTTCTGTCAGCGCTCTTTAAAATATCTGCAGATGTAGGCTATTTCCCAGAAAAGACACTGACATTTACAAGTGAGTCCTTGTATGTGCATTTGCAGTTGTGCCAAGAAAACTCCAATCCTTGCATTTCTGAAAATGCTTCATGTATTACTGTGACTGCAATAATGACTATACAAAGCGAGATGTACATTAGATTTTTCATTCTTTCTAAACATAAGCAGCATTTTTCCTTTTCATGTACTTTCCCCCTTACATACTTTTAATGCAATTTCCATCCCTCTCCTTATAACATTGCTGATGGTAAATCAGTTTCCTAGGCCATGTGGAATGCAGGGGGAATCACTGTTATTCTGAATTCTTTCACCATTATTTCATGTTTTCAGATAACCAGAATTACAAGAAGTACAGTTGCATGATTTTTGACAATTGAATAATATGCTAAAACACAAAAGGGAGATATAACTATCTTCAGTTCATCATCATTACTAGCGTCGGGCAACTGGATAAATTTCAGAACCTGAATTCTCAGAGTTTTTTTTGTTAACAGTTCTACATTACATATACATGACAAGGGGAGTTAGTTCTCAAGTTAGCTAGCTGATTCTAGATTCATGAGAACTGGATTTTGGCAGCTGTGTTCTGTTCTTAACAAAATCTCATCTGTTATATTTTGCTTTTGCTATGACAAAATTAAAAAGCCAATCACCGGACTTTTATCCTATAAGAAAGAGAAACATTATACTCTTTCCAAGACTTGCCTCAAATAAAACATTAATTATTGCCTTTTAAAAACATTTTTCCATACTTCTAAGACAATGTCAGACATTAAATATGCATGCTATATGTACGTCACTAGTACAAGTGTAGGTGCTCACACCTAAAAATAACCCCAAACGCCATCAACTTAAATACAGATGTGAGCAATTAATAAATCTTCTTATTGCTCAAATACATAGAAAATAAACCAGTATTCAGTAAGGTTGCAATTGCAACAGCCTTCTGAAAACTGTGTCTCCTAAGTTTAACTTGAGCTAGATGTTATTCCTGTACTGTATTATTTGCTATTCAAATTCTAGCGTTTCTTCCATCTTCTCATCCAGCCTGAATGTTTTCTCACCCCAGATCCTGTATTTTCGGAAGTACAATGTCTGCTATACTGAGAACCTGAAGTGACACATCTGCCAACGTAGCTATTTCTGTATAAATATCCTAAGGACTCCTTAATTACTGAGGTTTTTGTTATCAGCATAATGTTCACTCTGCTAGGAACAACAAGACAGTGTCTCTTAGATAAATCTACAATACCTTTCTCTCATTAGCTTGTGCATGCAAGCTTTGGTGTTCTGGGGCAGTGTCAGCCTCCGGGTAACTGACACTCAAATGCAGCAGATGGAGTTATCGCTACAGCCTGTCCCCATGGTTATAAAGAGAGATTGGTATTCTTTTTTCTTTCCAAGTAAGAAACTCAAAAAAACATTTACCAGAAAGGGGAAAAATAACAAAAATTACATCCTATCATTTCAGATAGCTATAACTGCAACTTCCAACTCATTTGTAACAAGATTCATCCAAACAGAGAGAGATGCAGAATGTCCTTGCTGCTCCAATGGAAAGAAAGGAGGTAGGGAGGGCAGGCTGCCTACAGCTTCAGGGGAAGTAGCCATTCTGGGGGGCTTCTCTGTGCCTTTATAGCAAAGGATCTGCACATGTGTGCTGGCTCCCAGTCAAGAGGTGTGAACAGAAGGGGAGTTCACCTGCGAGATGTGCTCAGCAGTCCTGGCCGAGCTCTTCTCAAATACTCCATATTCCTTTTTAAAACAATTTTTTTATGGGAGAGACAGAGGATTTTCATATATATATTTTCTCCCCGTGTCACAAGGCATTGATGCATGTATGAAAGGTGGAAGTTATCAGGCAAGTCTTGGTAAGGACTTTTTATAAGGGCTCCGCGCACTTTATATTTCATGCTAGCTCTCCCATGCAACTGTCAGGCCTATGGTTAGTTAGTCCAGCACTGAGGAAAAACAATCGCAGTACTTCCAGGCTTGCTATTTCTGTGTATTGCAAAGAGTTCCCTCTCCTGTCCACTCTGTCAGGGAATGGGAAGAGTTCTTTGCTTTCTGCCTTTATAATCTTATACAACAAGAGGTGATGGCTGCGCTGCGCTTGTCTATACCCTACCATAAGAGGGCTGACGTTTAAAGTGCCTGAGACTAGAGATGCTGAGTGCGCTGCTGAACCTGCCTTCTGCATAGTTTTGAAGAGAGAGTCCTTATAGACTTCACTTCTGTCTACAGGACAGAAGAATTTGTAGCACATTGGCTAAGAAAAGGACAAAAACCCAAGGAGTTTCATAATGTTAGCATTGAGCTTTTTGGCTGAATGTTTCAAGTCTGTGTGCTTAAAATTTACATAACCAAGGGAAGTCACTGTGTTCAGGTACTTGTTTCAGTATACATATAGAGTTGATGTTTGCTAAATTTGCGAAAATGTAAATGTTTTGGCCCTTCTGAGGACAACATTAGGGACACAAAGCTATCCATTTCAGTAGGTTAAAATAACAATCTGCTTGCATCACAGCTTAAAAATCTTCACAGTAGCAAAATAGTTTCCATCCAAAACTTAATGAAATTAGAAGGCGAGTGTCCATGTGGACACCAGGGAAATAAGAGCTATTTGGCAACATTCTTCTTGGCTATTACTCCTCTAGATCATGCCTTAGTTTCCATTCATTTTCCTTTACCCACCTTAATCAATCACTACCCATCTAATTATCCGAGATGACCATCTCAAATTAATTTTTAGATCATTACAAAAAAATCATACTTGAAATAAGATTTGTTCCTTCTGATTCAGGGATCAAAAACCGGGCTTGAAAATTCAGTATATAACTGACTTCAGCAAGGAACAAGTCAGGTCCTGCACTGACGGGAGCAACCCTTGTCTCCTGGGAAAGGAATGTATGACACAGAAGTGCCCTTTTATCTCATGACCGTATTTTCCTTAGACAGGGTAGAAAAATACTAAATGAGAGAGGTTAGGGCATAAACACAGACTCCACAAGGCAAAAATAGAAAACAAAGTTGATAAGAAAAACCATAATAAATGAATGGAAGTGATGAAAAGTGACTATAGACCAGAAAGAAAGAGAACAGAAAGAAAGAACAGATGAAACTAATCACTTGAAAAGGATCTAAATGTTATGGAAAATAAATCAGTAAAATATCAAGAGGAAAAATATGTAAAAAACAAGATGCCCCTGAGAACTGCAGGCTGGGGGAAGGAAAGCTATCAACAGGGAACTAGGTAGGAGTAAGTAAGAAAGATCAGAAAATGAAGCATGTATTTGAATTGGCACCAACAAGAGAAAATGACTACAAATATGGCAAAAATATTTAATGCCCTGTAAAATACCAGCTTTATGCATGTAACAGGCTGGCTGGTATTAACATGTTTTTCTAGCTCCAGGCTTCACTTGACATTAAAAATTCTTGGAAAGGTAGGCTACAGCTCTGCTTTTTCTACTCCAGGCCTTTTCCAAATATGCTAGGAAGTACATGCTGCTTTTTCTGAGCAATCTCGTGTGGGTGCCTCATTTTGACCAGCCTGTTAAGCATGCTTCTTCCATACCAACCTAGACTATAGAAAAAGTACATAATCCGAGAAGAGCTGACCAAACACCGAATGTACCAGCCCAGTACAATTGCTCCAGTAAATGTCAGCATTTGTGAATACATGATGATGATTTTTCCATATGTACCACGATCAAAATAAGAACCATGACCTAAGGAATGCTCTCCTAGTGGGAACTCTTCGCTATTTCTATGCAGTCAAAAGTATTTTAAGACCACTTCATGATTCAATTTCCTATTAAATATGCAATACTTAGCACTTCTGTTTTATCCTTAAAAAACCCTAAGTGTTAGAGTGACCCTCTTGAAAGTGTGCTTTGACATGTAAGAAACCGGTAAGAAACCAGGTGAAGAAATCAGTATGCAATTCAAGTGAGTGAGAGGGCTCAGTGTCAGGGTCAAGGGCAAATATCAAAGTTCACTTCAGCCTTCACCAAAATATACTGACTTCGGTTTTTTATGTGTGTTCCAGTTCTCTCTGTTGAAAAGCAGTCCTCTTGAGAAACGTCCTTTGAATACTGTGATAGAAGTCAGGAGTTTGGGTCATTGTTTTTTGTTTGGTTGGGTTGGGGCTTTTTGGTTGTGTTTTTAGGTTTTGAATACAGTGCCTGCACTTTGACAGCCATTTGCTTGCTACATTAGTACAGTCAGATTCCAGGGTATGGCACGATGTCTGGTTACACGAGCTCCTTAGTGAACAGAACATAATGCACATAGGAAAGGGGAGCTTTCCAAAACCTCACTGAAGCATATGATGTTTTATGTTTTCCTGATGGGTAAGCAATTATCCAGCTTTGCCCAGCAAGTTTTGTCAAGGAAGGCCTGATAGATGAGGGCACTAACTTGCAGATGTGCTCTTGCTCACTGTACTCATGGTGAAACATTCTGAGAAATAGCTTGGGTTTGTTTGTCTTGGGGGATTTTTGGTGGTGTTTTTTTTTGTTTTGTTTTGTTTTTATAAGTGCTGTATAAACCATGGAAAAAAACCCTGTGATTCCCAGAACTGTCATGCAGGTAATTAGCCGTGATTTTGTAAAGACAGGCTTTCATCCGTAACACTGGAAGTTGTCCTAAACTTACAAGACGACAATTTGCTAATAAAATGACCCCTAAAATGACCAAAGTACAAAAATTCTTATTGTGGTGGTGTCACCACACATACAAGCAGCTGCAAAGCGAGGGTCCTTTCTCACCTTTACTACTACACCAAAAACTGTGGGACAGGGTTTGCAGAAGTGATCAGAAAGACAGTTTTTACCATGTTGTAGGCACCAAACTTCCAATGGGCATAGCACTTTAGCTAGATAGTGAAGTCAGACGGTGTTAACCCCCCTTGAAATACACCTTTAAATACCACATACTCCCAGAAAATTAGCTCCCTAGTTTCTAACCCCTTCCTCCTCCTTAGTGTTATCATACTACTTATCATAAAGGTATAGCGCCCAAAAATCATGAGTATCTGGATAATCTGAGCCACAGATTATAATCTTGCCACCTATACATGCTCCATATAAAATAGATTTGTTGTTGTTGTTGTTGTTTTGTGGGCATCCCGTGATCCAGATAATTCTGTCTCAGTGTGGAAATGCAAGAAGAAAGAACAGCAGCTTGCTGGCAGCCTTACTGATGTATAGTGCTGACAAACAAAATGTAAAGCAAGTCTCTGATCATTTGCCAGGGTCACATCTGGGTGCAGAGAAAGCAGTAAGATCACAGAAAGAGATTTTTCCTTGTTCCTATTACCTGAATGGATTATGACATGTGTTTTACATTGGGTAGGCAAATTGATTCATATAAAATGAAAGCTTAAATGTAGTCTATTTCTTAAGCCATGCTTTCCTTAGGTTTGTTCAGATTCAGAGAGGTATGTCTTACTTTCCTTTTCAAGCCTTCCTGCTTGCTGCCTGCGTTTATCAAAATATTTTCCTAGGGGACTGAGTAGAGGAGAGTTTCACTATTTTTAGCTGTTTCTGCCTCTCTCTAAGTATCATGGGATATCGTTATGAGCAAAGAAGCCCATGAATTCTGTGACCTTACAGGTTAGGAGAAGCAACAACAAGAAAAGATTGTTTAAATATTAAAAATAGATGAAAATTAATTAGGAAAGCCTCGTATCTATGAAATACCCTTTTGTTACTTGCTCAGCATTATTTTAGAAGTATGTAAGGAAATACAGAGCTTTCCTAAAGGTAAATATTGCACTTGAACTTAGGAGCACTACTTCTATTTGTCTGTGGGTCACTGGCCCCACATCTGTTGAATTTGCTTGGTATGCTACCAGATGGCTTAATGTGGACTTAGTAGCCTCAGACCAATTCCGTGCCACAGAACACTCCCATGGCAAAAGCCATTAACATATTGGGAACACTGACAATTCCTCTGGGAACCTCAGCAGTGGAGCCAGAAAGTCACTTAACGTTTCTTGACTTCGATTTCTCTCTTTGTAAGTCAGGCTTTGGGCGCATGGGGCACTTTCTAATGCAGGTTTGCCTGTGCAAACATAAAGAGCTGCTATGTTGAAGCTGCACAAGAAGATAAGAAATAAAAAGATCTCCTGTAGTTATTCCTCTGTGACTAACACTGATGTGTCAAGAAGGGGTAGCCTGCACCAATGGAGTAAGGAGGGCTCCATACGCACCCAGGCATCCTTGCATGGACCCACAAGAGGGCTTACAAAACTGTTCTTTGTGTTCATACGTAAGTTTGTTTTCTTTTTGGAACTTAACTCATTTTTATTAAGTTGCTCAATAAAATTTAATGGGATTGGAGTCTCATGCTGTGCTGAAGAGTTTATAATGTACAAAATACTGGCACTGAGAGGAAAAAATGACAAACTCATTAAAATATTTAGACATTGTACTGATGTAGCCGCTTTCATTCAAGAATTTCAAAAACACATTCTGATCATTAATCACTGCTCTCAGATGCCCTGTATAAAAAGTATTACTGAACCAAATACAGATGAGACATAGCAAAGATACTAATTGACTTGGCTGAGCTCATTTGGGATCTAATCCAAATATTCTGTTCAAATACATGGGTCTTGCTGTTGCTATTGCCTTAAAATGGATCCTGAGAATTGACTACAGCTCTGGAAAAGAATCGATGAATCCATACTCCCAGCCAGCCTGCTCTGGTCACCATACCCAGCCTGAGCCCAGAATGAAAAAGGAGAATGGGTATTGTAGGTCTATGCTGAAAAATGGCTTAAAAGTTGTTACTGTGTGAATTCATGTTTTTGATGGATCTCCTATTTCTGAGCAGCTTTGGCATGTGCACATCCATATTTTTCTGTGGTTTCTTTCTTTTTCATACATCATTCTGTGAGTAATTCCCCAAGCCAGGTATCTTGAACCTGTCTGCAACCTGATGAAGGAAAAAAAAGAGGTGGCACATGTCTGTGAGGGCACAGTTCAGCCTGGAGCCCCACTAATATGGGAGACTGAAACAAAGAGATTCCAAAGCCAAAGAAGCTCTAAGCCTGAGCTAAGTCTGCATCTCTAGTAGTTAGGGACAGCAATCTTTCTGTATGAAGTCTGATACAGCACCACCGACACGGAGTAAAATATTCAAGCCATTTTGACACCCACCCTCTAGAGAGCTGTACTGGAGTGGAACAGCGAGTCAGTTGTGAGAGGATGACATTTGTTCCAGGCAGGAAGAAGCTGTTTTTTTGGTAGTATAGATGACATCCCACTTCCTAGATGACATCCCACTTTCTGGGTAGTATGTTGCTGAGCTTCCCATAGTCGTCATGTGTTGCTCCCTATTGCTGACAGGGATGCAACAAGGTAGTAACTGACAGGTTAGATCCAGGAATATGGCTGCACTGCTTCAGATGCATGTGGACCTCCCTGCATGGACCTGCAACAAACCTCTTGTTGGGAGATCATCCTTTATGTTCACATTTCCGGGATTTGTTTACCATTCTGTATGCAAAGCATTTTTGCTCAACTACTTGGTGGCCCTCAAGTACGGGGCATCTATACATCCAAATGGCTTACTTTATTGTCAGACTTGTTTGTAGTAAAGCTGTCCAAGGAACACTGCCACAGCAGCTAAAGGCCCTCTGGGGAAGCACACACTGCAGGGTAAGCCCACAGGTACCATGTCACACACTCCCACACAATCTTTCCTTGTCAAAGGACATGCATACATTCTTCACACAGATGCTGTGTATTTTGATTTCCATCCTACATAAATTCTCAATATAAAGTCAAGAAACTATGTACATGCATTACCCAAATTCTTATAGACCATTTCACTTCTTGGAAAACAATAACACAGTCAGAAATGGTGATTAATTTTTTTAGCCTTCTCTCCCCTTTCTCAGTGACTTCTGCTGGAATGGGGAAAACAGCTAGTCTTAAGAGGTCAAGATTTTATGCTAATCTGTCATACAAGGTGTAAAGCATGTAAATGTTGTTCCACAGGACTCCTTCAGAAGCTGCTAATTCCAATAATGTCACTGTCTAAGATCTGTTCAAAACTTACAGATTGCCCACAGTGAAAACCCATGGGAAACTCATAGCAGAAGAATGGCTGCTAATACAGCAGTGCTCCTTTCAAAACAGAAGTGGGAGCCAATAGGTTGACAGGATCTGTTCTTGACTTAAGACAAGTTTATTATTTCAAACTGCTTTTGAGAATTTCCCTGCGTTTTAGTTGGTAAAAATAGCAAGCTCTGCAGAGACACAACATAAGAATTACAATAAATAACCCTTTTTTAAATCATTGGTCTTATTGTTCCTTCACAAGTCTAAAACCCAAAGAGAAATTTGCTTAAGGCCATGGTATCATTCACAGTAATATCCAAAGCATTAACAAAATAACTATGTTTGTGTGTTCATAAGTAATTTAGCCTTAGTCTGAGAAAGAAACTCTTAACTATGAGACATTCAGGAAAAGGCGGTTAAGAAGTTACTGCCAAAGACTCATATGTAACAAATGCCCCTCTGTGTTAAAAGTGTATTAAGTAACAGCAAGATCTTTCTGGTTTGGAAACTGTAATTTTCATCTAGCTATCAGTTCCTAAGAGATTATTACAGATGATCTTTGGCCCACTCAATAGGACTCATGGTAGGTGCTTATGCCATCAGAAACAGGCCTCTGTAATAAATACTGTACCTTGAAGTCAACTTTCCAAGCAACCTGGGGTCTCTTCAAAGTGCAAGGAAAGCACTGCTGTAGTTTTCACAGTCCCTCACACAGAACCTCATGAAGAATATTGCTGCATCCAGAAGAACCCTGTAAGAACGAGGTTCACAAATCTCATTCGTAGTGTATTAACAATTGCTATGTATGGTAAAGGTGTTGGGTGAAGAGGATCCTGCAATGAGATACTCTGCTGTTAGCATATTTTGCCAATCAGACAAAGAGCCTCCTAGCTCCTACACCAGAACACACAAGTCCTTCTCAAGCCTTATCAAGGCTTTTATGCAGCAGAAGTATTAGGAGTCAAGGACAGAAAAGGAAGTTACAATTTGAAAAAAAAATACGCTCAGGAGAACACATAGCTGATGTGCCTCCTCCTTGTTGTGAATCCAGTTGTATAACATCTGCTGAGTGCAATTGCCGTGCCATTTCTGCATACTGAGAAAGATCTGCAATATGGACACAGGTGGGCAAAGGAAGGACTAATAGGTCTACTGCTGTGCAGGTTATACATGCAAGAGCAAGGAAAGTTCTTGCCTTTTAAGCAGGAGGAAGTGCAGCTCCCACTTCTGCTTTACTGACAGCAGTTAATGGGTGTTACTCTCTTCTGTAGATTGTTTTGGTGTCTTGTCGAGACACACATGCAGAGCTCCAAGATTTTTTCTTTAGTATTTCTTCATCTTCTTAGATATTGCATAACTTTGTGGCTGATGTCATGGAACAACCACAGGACAGGCAAATGCTGACAGCTCCAGCATGCCATAAGGCACAAAGAGTCCAGGTCTACAGGTAGAGTCAAGTATTGTGGCCCATGACCAGTCAGAAGCCAAGAACAAGGGAATCAGAGATAAGTGGAGTTTAGCATAAGGCAAACCCCTTATGCTTTGTCCTTCCTATTGAGGACAAAGTCAGTTATTATACTGCATTATATATATTATATACTGCATATATATATTATAACTGCAGTTATTATAGTGCTGGGATTATAATATGAGGTAGGAAGGCCTGGCTAAGATGATGCTAGTTGAGCAGGACCTACAGCAGAGAGGTAAGAAAGAAGAAAAAGAGGACCAGGGAGAAACGGGCCAGACTCAGGATTCATTGCTTCACCTTACTGAGTGTCTTCTCTATTTGTAACTACAGAATGGAGCCAACTAGACACCACAGTCAGAAGTGGGAAGGATGTGGCTGAGTGCACCCAGCTACAGACCCACATGTAAGCGCAAGTTCTCATACTCTGCTACAAAAAGCATCCTCATGTATCTTTAGTCTACACAGCTGCACCATCCTCCTCAGGCAGAGAAAGGAGACAAGTTATTTGATTCCTAAGAGCTACAAGGCATGTGAGAGTCATCTTCTGATGATGCTCCGGCAATATGAAGAAGCCTTTTAAGTGAATTTAACTTACATTGATTCTCTGTGACCCTTCACTCTACCAAAGAAGAATAAAGTCTCCCTACATAAACTAGGAATTAGGCCTATAGTGGCTCTGAATTGCTTCTGGAGTATTGGGTTTTGATATCTTCTTTGGAGGGTGGGGGAAGTCCATGATCGGTACTGGCAGAACTACTGGACAAAACAGACTGAACAACCTAGTGCTCAGCAAGATGGTGCATGAAGCATGCTTTTGCTCCCACATCATACATCCAAGGCAAAAGGCAAACTTCTGAACATATCAGCTGAATGAAGGATGAGTTTTAGGTCTGTATTATAAACAGTAAAAATATTCACAAAATATGTAGAGGAAAGTTATGATTACACATGACTCTATCCATCACAAAAAAAAATCAGAAAAGTGTACTTCTTATTCAGACGTGGAGCATAGGTAGCAAGCAACAGGAGGCAGTCAGTATTTGTATTAAGACTTCAAATATGAATTGTCAAATTAATACATGGTGAGCTTTCTTACCTCTTTCCCGCCTCTCCTCTAAAAACAGCAATACATTCTCAACCTAATGTCAATGTTACTTACATCAAGGAACGTGAACCAAGTAAAACCTAAATATTTTTAAAGCTAACATCAGTAAAAAATAGGTGCTTTGAACTTTATAAAGATGTGTTCTACCAGTTGTTGCCTCCTAGGACTATACTATGATGGAGTTAACTTTATTTCAGCTTAAATGAAGCAAACATAGGTCTAGTAGATTCATGGGAGTTGTCAGCTTTGGCAATATAGTACAAATGTGATGCACTGAAGTGTTGACAGAGCTATAGCCTTTTGTACCAACGATTCATTTTAAAAGGACCTGGAAACAAACCTGCCTTTTGCCATTGTATCTCTGACACCATTAAAGCCAGGCAGAGAAAATGTGAGGGTGAGTTTATTCCCAAGTTAAGCAAACTGGATGATTAGCTCCTTTGACTGCTGAAATCCCAAAACAACTCTTTGACTGAAAGGCAACAAATTATTTGGAAGGGATCCTGGCTTGGAATCTGATTTTCCTCCCGGAATTACATGATACTGAAGAGATATTAAAAGTGGTAAAACTCTTTATATTATGTGGGAAGTCAACCCAAACATTTAGAAAATCTAAAATACTTTTCAGTCTGAGCTTCAGAAAGAAATTGATAGGCAAAACCTTTTTCAATTGCCCAGAATACCAGTGGTTGATTAGATACTACTTGGTAAGTCTGTAATTTAAAGGAAATCACAAACCTCTCTATAATTAATCAGCTGTGAGAGGCCACGTATACCCAGGCAAAAGCACAGAAGGTTCAGTGCCTTTCTTTTAAGCAAGAAAACAAAAGAAACCATCAGGATTTGGAGATGTATTTGGCCCTAGGTGTGTAGTGTAAACAGCAAGGAGAAAAACAGAAAGAAGGAGACAAACAGCAAGGCAGAGCACCAGCTTTTTAGACTGCAGCCTGCCAGAAGGACAGGCGTGGAGCTACCAGCCAAGTAACTGCTTTTGTTCAAATATGGTCAGATGAACACGATTTGTGTACATCCTTTATGCATAAGCAGGACTGCATCACATGTGTACCCTACCATCATGCGGTCATTTTTTACAAATGGAAATAACATGTAGGAACTTTGTATCACCTGATAGCTGGCATTTAAAAAGGGATATCAACTTTCCTTGCAAAAGGAAATCACTTTGTTAATTCTCATTTGCCCTACAAGAAACTAATTGTAAGATGATACGGTTAGCTATTTGGTTAAATGCCTACATTAAAAAAGGGGTAAGAATTCAGACAGCTAACAGTATAATATATTACAGTCTGTATTGAACACAGAAAAAATGACAAACCTCCTCAAAAACCTTCAGATTATAATCAGAGCAAGGCTGTTGAGCTCCACCCCCCAAAACAGTTTGCAAAGAACAGTGATATCCACAGAGCTAGTAAAAGCTGTCAGCAAACAAACTAAGCATCACCTAGTTATCAATGCACCAGGAGGAAATAAAGTGAGAACATAATGACAAATCAAAATCAGCCAGTAGATTTGACTGGAACACAAGTGAAAGGCATCACACCACATGACTAACAAGTCACAGTAAGGGGAAAGTGTCACACGTGCCACACAAAGCAAGTGTTTGGAACTGACTATGGGGAACAAAGGAAAAACCATATTCAGTAACGGGTCAGTTGGAGCTTTGACCTGGAAACCAATGAGATGCAATAAAGGACCCTCAGTGTCATTTTCGCTGTCACTTTTTGGAGCAGGACCTGGGAATTGCTAACCAAGAGAAAGCCTGCCCCTTCAGATAACCATTGCATTGCTCAGAATACAGTGTAATTGTTTATAAGATAACTTTCTTAGATGTTTGAAAAGTTCAGTATAGACCATTAAGAAACAGAAAATGCTTTAATTGCCACAATGCCAGCTCTACTATAAAAGGGGCCAAGCACTCATCACTAACACAGTGCAAAAGGGTAGAGGATAAAGGAAAGATGGTTGTGGCCAATTTTTGTGAAGTAGAGTTATTGATAACGTGGAAGTGAAATGATGGAAACAGCTTTCCCTGCTGCTCCTTTTCTTTTTTTCACAGTGCCTTGAGATGTCAAGCCTTCTTAGGTTCTTATATTGTGCCATGGAGATGGTTTTGTTTGGGTTTTTTTTTTGTTTATCCTGTTTCCATGTTCCTCAAGGAGAACAAACAGGTAGGCCTTCTCTCCCAATATCAATGGATTCCCCTATACCATAACATTTTAAACAGGTGTAATTTCTTTCGGATGTTGACTCTTTTTTCAGTTAACAAAAGGCATATCCTGTTATGACTACGTTCTACTTATTGTATGTATTTGAACTTTCCCTAAACCTTCCTTTCTAGGGAAATTTTTAAGTGTGTGTGGCAGGTTCTTTAATTCATTTTTAGCTGTAGCACAATATTGTATTTGGCTGCCTGATTAAGACTAACATTTACATGACATTTAGGGTGCACTATTTTCTAGACTGTCTGTCACAAGTTGATGGACGGCAAAAAAGCCTGGATGTGAAGTCTTGTATATTCATTTGGAAGAAGGGAGTGGGGACTGCTTGGACTGGAGGGGTAAAGAATCTGGGGTTTAGACAGCCCTGTGCTGCTCCATGCAAATGTGTGGGGGAAGAAACATCGGAATGGAACTCATGTTCCTATCTTACACCCAGATCCTTTTTCACTTTAGATGAATACATCTTTCTTAAAAACTTTGGAGTATCTTTTAACATTTATAGACTAATATAACATATTTAAGAACTATGGCTGGGAATTCCAAATTGAGTTTAAGGTATTCAAATCTCACCAAAACGGGTATTTGGCACCCATTTCCCTTTGCAAATTCCAGTTTTCATTCACTGACTATCAGTACCTGCACACAATGACAAATAAAAAAATAAATATTCCCTATAAACAAATCATTTTGGTGTCAAATTCTTAACATTGTTTTAACAACTTACTGTATTTGATAGATGCTAATGTTAAGACAAAAAGACAAGAATTTATTTAAACACTAGACTCTATGTGGACTGTTGCTTATGTGCAACTTGATTTTCCCATGAGAACTGCTTCTGAACCAACCCACAGGAAGCTCTACCCGTTTGTCAAAGGATACTGTCTGGTATTCATTTTAGCAAGTTTCAAAGAGAAAAAAAGAGACAGAAGGAAAAGGGAGGAGGGAATGGGCTTGCACTTTATCTTGATCCTTGTAACAGACTTATAGCATTCTGTTCCAAATAGATACATTTGATTTAAAAGTAAAAATTGCCCTATGATTTCGAACTCTGTGATGAGTTAAATTCTTAGCCCATCGAGCTAGCTAGCTAGCTAAACCAACACAAAAATAGGCAAGAGAATTGATCTGGAGATTATCAGGAATACTCCTTACCTTTCTGCCTTTTCTCAGATACTCAACCAGAGCAAGAGCAAAGCAACAGCAGGTTAGGCAAGGCAGCTTCACAGGCTGTGTCTGTGTCTTAGTATTTTGAGTCTTGAAACTAACCATGCTCCATGCCAGATGGAGGGTGGCCCTAATAGCTTGTCTTCTCCTCCACTTCCAAAATATTCCCATTTTGCTTTTTACCCAGGTAAGTTTGCCTTCAGATGGCGAGTTATGCCTAACCCTTGTGCTCAGAAACCCTTCCTGCTTGCCACACCAGAAGGTTTTTTTAACATATCTTCAGCCCATTTGTTCCTTTTGCAGAGTATGGGGAAGAATGTGTAGACCTACAAAAAGAGACACATTCATGCTGAAATCATAACAAATCACATTGTCTTCCACCTCTGCCACTTTATGTCCATTCAAATCTGAATGCATATTACAGATATGACTTGTATGTACAAGCATGTCAGCCCAAAGCAACATACACCCTTCCACATACTCTCTTGAAAGTTTGATTCATTCTATACGTGTGTGTATAGTTCCAAATTTAAAATTAATAATAGACTCAAACACTCAAAAATTGGGAAATGTCAAAAGCAAGGTTAAGTTGGTCTAGTTCTGTACATGCGTGATGTTAGCATGCTTAGTTATGTGATCCTATCTTTTTTCTCCAGACCATTACAGAGTCTTTGATATACCTCCTCAGTCTTCCTGCCTTCTGCCTCACCTTTCCCATTGAGCCTTCTTCCCAGCGTTTTCTCTTTCCTTCATTTGGGTTTTTCAGGCTCGTCCTTTTCATTAGATCTAGATAGTCTGAGCAACTTTGGGAACAGCTGCTCTACTGCCACTGTGGGACACAATTGTTTTGGGTAACTGTGTGATGCTGTTAGGACATCGGCAGGTCCTATCTCTGTATCTGACTAGTAAATCATGTTCAATGGACGATTGTGTTCCTGAAACTTTTCCAGACTCGGAGATCTTTGTCACAAGAAATATAATTTTTACTCATCTTTGGCTATGCTTTGTGGCAATGCAGAAATGTGAAATATTCTGGACTACATGAACGGGAAGTGTTTTCAAAGCACCAGTTTTCTTCCCCACAGTCATGTGGGACTGTGAGCCAAAGATGCAGAAAGTGTTAGCAGAGGTTTATGACAACAATAAACTTCCTGGCCTTTACAAAAAAAAAAAATATAAAAATACCCTGAGTTGTCTTTGTATTATTGATCTGTTTAGATCTGTGAAAGAATTTTCTTTGACAAATTTATTTTCCATTACATAATCTGCCCTAAAAATTGAACCACAGAATAGGGTTCCCCCTCACCCACCCCTGATATGTGGCTTCTTATTCTTTTCCTGGCTAACGCTTTGACATTTATTTTGGAAGGAGACTTTAATTACTGATGGGTGCAAGACTGAACCATGTGTGTCACACAGAATTGCCAGGGAAAAATACCAAGCTCTGCAGAACCAGTGGTGTTTTGTTGACTAGAATATGTGATATATTGCAAGATACGAAATCTCTGCTTGCAAAGGAATAACGACTCTTTATGTGTTCTGTAAAGACCAAAAACTTAATGTGAGAAAATGTCCCCTAGGAAAACAATACAAACTGAGGTTTGTTATCTTAGCAAAAGCAAGCATAAGTCAAAGCTTAAAAAGAAAAAAAAAATCATTTTTTTTATCAGAGGTGCATGCAGGAATTAGAAAATTTATACATGACATTACAGTCTCTTATGCTGGTAAGAGCCATCTGAAAACAAGTACCCATATGAGCCCTATTTTCAATCCTCCATTTTTCCTAGACGGAGTCTATAGCTATGTAATAGCTTTATATTAAAAAAAAAAAAAAACGACTAACAATTATTTTATATACCTCCTTTGTTAATCTTTGTACTGCCCTTGTCATCTTCTGCATTACTATTCTTCCTATGTTGCATCAGCCCTTGCACTACAATATGAGCTCTCTGCAGAAGTGCATTTCTTTCTTCAACTTTGCATTGCATTAACTGCATTTGGAATACCCTCATGATACACTACATGCATACCCATACAAAAGGAAAAAAGGTTAAAATCATGTTAGTTACAATCCAGAGCATTTTTAAAAATAACCCAAAAATGCCAGAATGAAGACTGCCCAAGTGACATCAGCATGTGCCTAAAAGAGGGCAATAATCATTTTCCAAAATGTCTCAAAACTAATTGCTGAGAGCAAAGGAAACTAAATACTTGGGACTCACAGGTTCAAAACAACATTCATAAGGAGAGCATTGTTTAGATAGACTGCTTGATCCCTTAGGGCTTGTTTCCATCTCATTTCTTCTTGCACCTCCTCCTCATGGCTTTCCTCTTATCCTAATGCTTCAAATCTTTGCTCCAGAGAATGGAAGACTCTAGAGATTCCTGATGGACTTATGAAAAAAATCAACAATGGAGAAAAACAATGCAGTTTTCCCTAATCTTGTTCTTGGAAACATCTGTACCATTTAATCTGAAACATTAAAACAAAAAATTCAGGCTAAGACAGACATGGAAAATATCTGTATAAACAGTTCAAATTTGGCAAAGTTAATTCAAATGAAAATAGAGCCTTATAAAGAGATCTCTTAGGAAACCTTGAATTTTAAAGGGGGGCATTTAACAGCTTTACATGTAGTAAAAGACTATATAAAAAATGGTATAATGACTCTACATAGCACGCATCACAGCAATGCGTTATGCAATTTTTGTGAATGTATGGCATTTGTAAGCCCAATTTACATGCAAGTAAGAAACAGCAGACTGTCCAGAATTAGAAAAAAACAGATTAGTAATAACAAAATAAAGACAAATCTGATGAAAACCTCAGAAATCCCAAGCCAACCATTACTTCAAAAAGCAAAGGAATTCAAGGAGTGAGTCACTTTTTAATTGCTGGCAGTAATCTGCATGAGTGAGAATTTCAGTCTAGAAGAAAACAATGCCACAAATTGGCGATGCACCAGCTGTGTTTGTCGGCTTAGAAGCACTTTTCTGTCATTGAAAACCTGTAAGTAGGACTCTCCAGCTCCGATATTATTTCCGTCTTAACAAACGAACACATAACCTTGAATTCTATCAGATACATAGACAACTAAAAATCTTCACAGGCAAATCACTTAGAAATGCATTAGGTATTAAGTGGAATGCATTTGCAACAGATTCCCGTATCTGTCAGAGCTAAATGTTTCCTTATCTTTTTCTTTATGCACAAAAGAAGATAAAAATGTTTAGAGCAGACAGAAGTATGAGCCCACAACATGTGCCATGGGAAACCTAAACCTGAACACAGCTGAAGGATCATCCAAAAGGGACCAACCCAAAGAATCCCTCCATCACACAGCAGCTGAAGAGGAAAACTAGATGGGACTCACTGACAGAAAAGAAGTCTAGTGAGTGTCCTGGGAGACAAAGAGAATGACCACACACTTTAAGAAGACCCCTGTGTTACAGGAATATTCCAGAAAAAATCTATTCTATTTCTAACCCAGCCTCCATTCTGGTACCGAGCACATACCCTAAGCCACCCTTGTAAGCCCCCCCACTACCAAAACCTTGCCACGCAAACCCCATACATCAAGTAACTAGTACTAGGGAACTAAACCACTAAGAGGATGCTCTTCATTCTTAGAACTGTAACACCCCTATATATTGGGCATAGTGAGTGGGTCATCTCAGAAACTTGATTCCTCCCTCTGTAGCTGCATGCAAGAAGCTATTAAGGAACATCATTCTTACAGAGGGAGTCAGCAACAACAAAAATGAAGTAGTCTCTGTGTACCATCTGTCCACCCTAGAATAGCAAAACTTCACCCACCTGCTCCTCTCAAGAAAACAGTGAACCCCTAAAGCCTACACCTGAAAATTATTAGTTGTTACATTGCAGGAGAACCCTTTTATCCAAGGTGCTGTGATTTCTCTCACTACAGCTAAAGCAGATACATAAAAATCAGATCAGTCTCACCTGAAGCCACTAAGAAGCTACTGGTGCCAGTTTAAGTAGTTCAGAGGTATAATTCATATAAGAGTTAAATGACCAGCACTTGGCCAACATCAAATGCCAGTCAGCTGCATCTACTGTGGAGAGAGGTCCCAGAAAACCCCCAGCAATGACCTGCTAAGTGATACAAGAGTATGAAGATGTCTTGTGATTATATGAGTAAATCTTGTGGTAGAGAACGAAGCTGTCCCGAAGTCCCTCTCTCCTCTAAAATTTGAAGGGCTGCCACCTTAGTTCAGAAAAGGAAAGTAAATTTTGCATTTTAGGACAATGAAATTACGGTCCCTTCTTCCTCCATGTGCCTAATAATACTGTATGTGTCTGCTTCCTGGATGGATGAACAAAACTTAGAATCTATATCAGGGGAAATACATCTACCAATATAAGCCCCAAAACAATCAGGTAAGTATAAACCCTTGAACCTGCTAGCCAGTGTTCCCTGCAGTTCTTCAGTATTAATTAATTTCTGCTGTTTCCATACACTATTTGGCCTGGGAAATTGATTTAAAACAAGGAGGGTACATTCATCTTCCTGTGTAAACTGGGCTTGTTTGTTAATTTGTGCTGGCACCCAGGTGTTTGTCCAGCTCTCACAGGTAAGCACTGAATCTCCCAGAATGGGATCTATAAGTAGATCCCCCATTGGACCAGGGAAGAGACAATGCTCCCATTTATTCAATAAATGCTGGTCTCTCTGTCAGAGCGTGGAAGTCCTACAGATCCAGTGGAATATCGTTCCTTCAAATGGGTTCCTGAAAGTCTGTTTTTGTCATAAGTCTCTGGCAGTGCAACTTGGAAAATCCAAATCAAATTTCCTCTTAATTCATTACAAAAGCAAAAATCAAAGCCATTGTAAAGTCCAAAAGAAAGTCTCCTTAATTTTAGTTGTGACAGGCTTTCGCCTCACCTTATCAAGTGTGTGAAGTTTCTTTTTATGAGATTCTTTTCCATCTTCACAGAAAAAAAAAGTCTTGAAGTTATTAGTCATTTAATCACAGTACTTGATTTGCATTAAGGTCATATATAGTGTCTTGCAATTCCTGGAGAACCACATGTCTCTGAAACAGAGACTGAAACAGTATTAGCTGTCTGTTTTCACTTATCCCATTCTAAAGTTCCTTTTTACTTAAGCTGCGGCTGGCTTGCTTGGCATGAAACTTCTCACAGCGCTCATCGGTATTTTCAGCCAAATACTGAAGGTGGGGTACAGTTAGTAGCCTTGGCATCTGAATAAGTATTCTAGGCTAAAAAGCAAAAGTTAGCTACTAATTTGGGGGTCCATCTTTTTTTTTTTCCACTCATGTAAGACCAGACATTTGTCACTTTGCATGAAAAACTATTAATGTGCTTAGAGCTAAGCATAGTTTCAAGGAACTTGCTGTTTGGCACATATAACTTTTTTGCAATATGAGTTTATAAGACACATTTACACCACATCACCTCTAGTTTTCACTCAGCAACTCCTCCTTCCAGACCTCACAGAACAGAACAAAATGCATGTGGAAGTTACCCAGGCAACAAAAACAATGAATCCAACCTCATGTGCTTTATACATGAACAAAAGAACATACGTATGGTTGGATGCTGTGTTTGCGTGGATCTCCACTGGAAATGTAGTGGATGCATGCCTCTAAAACCCTTACAGAAAAGGGGGGTTCAAGTGAAAAAACGGTACGTGAGACTACAGTCTAGGTCATTCTACCATTGTGTTAGTTATAGTACTTTCATTACTATCTCATAAGAGTGTCTTTAGGAAGACTACATAATTTTTTCTGTCAATACCGGGCACACTAAATTGAGTACTGTAACGAATGTTACTCTGTTTATGTTCAGACTGTGAATTTAGGGCCACTGAACTGCTTCTCTGGAGTCTGCGAAAGGTAACAATGAAACTTACAGATAGTATAAACTACAACACAATCTCAATATGAAAGGATCAAAAAATTTGAGTGTTGAAATCAATTGCTCGAAATGAATAAATGTTTGCAGATCACAAAAGCTAGACATCCACCTTACCATGGTGTTTTGCAAGAAGGCTCTTCACACAAGGCAAAACTAACAGTTCACATTCCTATTGAGATATAAGCATTCTAACATTGTATTTTTAAAATAAAACCATGCCTTTCTGTCCTAAAATTGGTATTCTTAGTTCCACTGTTTTAAAAAGTACAAATCAGACTAGATGAAAGGTAATTTGCATTTAGTTTTGTGGGCAATTCGATCTTACCAAAATTAACTAATTTCTAACATACCAAGCTTCTGTCCTCCTGGATATGCTGCTGTCAGTTTCCATTTTTCTTGAAAGAGTTTTGGTAGAATATTACTTTTTGCAAATATTAAACACAATTCCAAAAAATAAAATTTTTATGGTTTGCAGGAAACACAAAACAAAGAAACTGAAAAAAAAAACCAAAATCAAAGCAAGACCTGAAGCACCGTCAACTTTGTTTACAAGATTTAATTTTTTAAAATAATTATATTTCCAAATATGTTGTCACTTTGAGTTAAAAGAATATTACTTTTTATTTCAAATTTTTAAAAGTATTCTCTTACCTACCATAGATGAAAATCTGATTAATCTAGATGGCCATAATTAGCATTTTTTACCAATAATATTGTTTAAGTGATATTCTGAACATTTTTTAAATCCACCCCAAGTTGTATGTATGAAACTGCATGTGTATAAAGGCGTGCTGTGCACAGCTGGTGTAAAGCGAATTACTCTGTATGAAAGCCATGCTGTTTATAGCACGGTTCCTCACAGGCAGATATACAGAAGAAGACATTAACAAGAGAGCAGTTGCCAGTGATTCTCACACTAGCATAGCCCTCTGGACCATCTGCAGGACACCTGATGCAGCATCAGAATTCAAAAGCACTTGAATTTACTTGTGGAAACAAATGAAAGCTCTGGACTGTGATTTATTTCTACTTCACTCCAGCTTATATTGCTGAATCTTTCAGAGAAAGCAAGAGAACTAAACTGAGAGGAGCCTGAAATCATCCATGCAATCTGACCAAACCAGGATTGGGGAGCTAATTTTGGTCTCCTTGCAGAAGTGAACACAGTTCTGGTCTGATGACATGTGCTGTCCAGCCACTCTGTGCCAGCTGAACAGAGTATGTGCTCGGTACAGGACACCACCAAGAGCAGAGGGATGTGGCCTTCACTCTCCCTGACGAGCATGTGTACCTGCAAATCAGTAAGTTCAACGGACTTACTCCTCAGGCTGCCACTGCGGCTCTTAAGTAGTATGGTAAACTTACTTATAGGCAAAATCACAAAATCTCGCTTATCTTCCATGGAGCAAACAGCATTCCAGAAGGAGGTATGTTTGTAAAGGACAAAGAACGTTTCTCATGCTCAGTGTTGCCTTAACTGTGTGGCCTCGTGCATCTAAACCTAGACAGCTAAGAGACTTCATAGCAAAAGCATTTCCCATATTGTTTGGTGTAAGATAGGAGTTTTCCAACAGTGCAATAAGTATTGCAAGCCTGGGCTCTTTAACGAGCTGCAAACATGGTATGAAATCTGTATATCCCCATTTGCACTTCACACACAGCGCTACTATCAGATTTAACCAGGACAAATTGGAAAAGCCATTAAGCAATATAAAACAGTGACTACAATTTGAAATAGAGCTTCATAAGTCCCTAAAAAAGCACATACAATTATCAGGTTGTAAAAAAGACTGAAATGCACTTGGTGTTGATATTTCTTCTGAGACGGCAGGTTTATAGAAGTGCTTAAATGTGTGTTTGCTGGAAGGATCCCAAAAGGCGATAGCAGTGGAACAGAAGTCCCCCTTCCTTCCAACTTTTTTCTTATGCTCATCTCCCCAGTAGTGGTTGATCCCTAGCTTGTAGATGAGATGCATACCTTTTCATTGTAAATATTAAAAATTTGGTAAGAAAAAAATCCAGGTTCTATACCATACACAAACTGATTTTCCATTATAAAGCTGACAAATATATTAGCCAAACTTCTTGGCAGAGAAATATAATAGGATGATATGCAGAGAGGTCTTCGATGACCTGCCATTTAAATGAAAGGCATGAGGTCATTCAGAGACGCTAGACTGTCACTTAATTTAGCTCATCTGGTACATAAATCTCCACTGTATCCCTCTCTGTGAATGCTGAAAAGGGATATAAATGGTGAATTAGGAGATTCTGCTGTTAGCACATAGCTTTGTGGCTTTGTATAGTATTTCTGTAAAGAGTGTAGTTTGTATCCTGTTCTCTGACCTCTCCTGTTGCAAGCAGTAATACGTATTGGTATTTCCAAGTAGTTTAATCTGGGAAGGATAATGCAGCAGTAGTGCCTGTTCTGTCTTTTGATTATCTTCTCTTGAATCCTTGCCAGTGCACATACATAATGTGAAATCAATTCAATATATGGAAAGAAATAAGGGAAAACATCAGAAAAGCTGAGCACTTATGTTTCAGATCTTGGTCTTGCCATCTGAACCCTGGTTGAAACCGTAAAGGATTCAAGCTATGATATTGGCCTCTGCACTCTGCATGTCTGAAGATGTTTGAAGCCAATAGCCCAGTGTGGATGAGGTGCTGGTTTTGGTTTGGGGGTTTTTTAAGACTGCTAAAACAGCAGTTTGAGGTGGATTTCAGACCCACCTCAAACTGAAGCATATTAACTTGTATCCACTTTTGCAGGATTGCCAAATCGGAAATACAAAGGCTGCAGAAATAACAGATATTTTTATGTTTTCTACAAAATGAGATGTAAGGGTAAAATAGTGTGTCCAAGCATTCAGAGAGGAAAATGGCAGAGCTGGACTTTGAATCTGTCAGTTTTCCTGGCTGCCAATATAACGCTCCTACATTATACAAGTACCTCTGCTTTTCTGCTTTCTCAAAGGCTGCCACTGTTATACTCAGTACCTTCAGGTCTCTTTCCATATACCTAATGCTGGTACTCCAGGAGTCAGTCTTTCTCTGTGCACATGTTCTCCAACATACGTATACCCATGCCCATGCCCTGTGGTCAGTTGTCCATTTTTATCAAGGTAAGAAGGCAACAGCAGTTAAGATCTACAAACTGCATGCATACAGTCTATCCATGATTTCTCCTACAGGATCTGAAGTGAATTTAGTGGATTTCCTTTTTACAGTGACAGCACTGCTACAAAGACCAGACTTGTTCAGGTCTCTCTGACCTTATCTACAGTCTCTTGACTACTACGTGGAGACTACTGAAACTATAGTTTGGCTGCGTAACCAGCAGGTATCTTCCTGATGTCTTTATGGATCACAGTCAAGAAAAATGTAGTGTGGCCTTGATAAACTCCTGAGCTGTATATCCTTTTTGGCAATTCTCCCTTGCATGTGGAAAAAAACATATCTTAAATCGATATGCCACCATTCTTGATGTTCTCAGCAGGCCACACAATAGAAATCAATGAAGATGTTGAATAGTCAAGCTCATTATTCCATTTCATTCCTAGTTTAGGTGTGAACTGTTCTCACATACCCCCTTCCCTGACTGTGCCCCTTCCTCAGGATGATAACTACAGCATGACTTTCCACTGGGTGGGGAGGATGATAAGATGCCAACTTTCCAAATGCTTGCAACGGCTCTTGCACATGGTCCGGGAATGACAACAAGGAAACTGATTTGGTGATTTGTCAATACTGAGACAGAAGCTAGGGCTATGCAGAGTACTGATGTGCAGTCGTCTTGGAAGAATTTAATAAGAGACCAAGGAGACAATGTCACCTGACTTAACAGTCTACAAGGATTGAAAGTTATTTTTCTTAAAACAAGGATATATGAACAAAAGTGCTTTTCCTGTGTCCAAGGCATCTATCTTTCTACACGCTTACTTCAGGTCTGGCTCTTTTGGGCCAACAGCTAAGAAGATCAATTAACCATCCAAATCTGTTTTCATTTGTTTGGTGCTTCTCTCTGATAACAATACTTTGTGAAACAAAACACTTAAAAACGCAAACCTAGACTTCGTTACTGAATTTTTTTTTGACACAGTAGGCCCTTCCACTGTCACTAGTCAATAGAAAGATCAGATGTGCCATGTCCCTCAAAAGGACAAAAGACAATGTCTTTCCTCTTATACAAGACCTTTTCCCCCAAATCATCTGCGTTCACTCTCTACCTCATTTCTCTGAAACTCCTCCTCTCTGGGCCACCCACTGCCCTTTAGACAGTGGCACTTATCCAATAACATGCTGAGAAAACTTTTCAAGTGCTGGCTTTTCCTCATCTATAGCCTCTCAGATCCTGCTCTTCCACCTACTAAAGCCACTGGCAAAACTCCATATGACTTCAATGGAAGCAGAATCAGGTTGCTGATGGATAACTGCACCTCTTCCACCAAATCCCAACAACAAATATAGAGCTGGTAACTCTGTGGGCCAGTTATTTTTCTCTATTGTATTATAAGAATACTGCAAAAATATCGTAACTGTATAATGCTGTACGTGTCTCTAACACTATTTTTTGAATCTTACATGAAGTACTTGGCTTCTTCCATTTTATTTCTTTCAATTTCAGGTTCACATGCCAACAACCACTTTCAGAAGAAAAAAGGACTGACTCTCCTGGCCAAATGAAAAAGTACATTCCTGATATGGCATCCAGCTGAGGACTTGAATAGGAAGCAATATACTCAACAGGCATCCTGTGTCTTCCTCCAACCCATCATCCCACCAATTTTCTGTTCTCTCAACAGTCTCAGAGACTAAGCATCAGCAGTTCCTTTACAGGATGAGCCTCCTCCAAGATATTTTATTACCTTAACCATTTGTTTGTACCAGCAGTTGCTGAATGCAACCCTACAAAGGCATCGATGAAGAGAGAGGAAAAGGTCTGAATACAATAAGCTCACCTGAATGTCAGCCTAGAATGTGTGCTGAACTGCTTTTTGAATTTCAGATTTATGAAGTGTCTCTGCATCCTTCTCTTCTAGTGCATTGCTTGGTTGATTTTTTTCACCTAGTTCTGTGTGGTTAATGTCAGGTGCTGGTCTGCCCACCAGAATTTCCCTGCTGTTGGCCTCCCAAGTAACAGCCCTTTTCTGCAATTCCTCTTCCTTGTCCTGCTGCAACAGCAGACATTCCTGATGAGACCGAATGCAGCACTCCTTGCAGAAACATGTGTCCATGATACATGTACAACCTCCAGGAAGGCTTACAGGCCTTTCTGAATAGTCAGACATTTATTTTGCTATGATTGGCAAACTTTGCTGAAAAGGGGAATAAAAACAGTCATATAGGCTCAATATTGGATATCATCAAAACGGCCATCAAAGTAAACTCTAGAAGTGAGAATAAGCAATGGTTGTTAAGACCTGTGCTGTGAGCCTCCACCAGAACAGAGACCCTGGATCTGGGAGTTCTCCTCAATCTGTTATGGAGCTGGCTAGTTAAACAGGGAAAGGTTGACTGCTCTCATCAGAGATTTTGGTATGCCTTTTACCATCCCAAAGTGCATTAATTATGGAGACAAAAATCAAGTCTACTTGCCAAAACGTCATTATGGAAAATCTAAAATATGATGAAAGGTAGACTGACATTCCTGTAGGCTTGCTTAATCACATTTAAGTGTTTTTTTTACCAGTGAATTCCAATTAATGTGTTATGATGTCAAGTGCACGATTTAATGGGAACTAAGATTATCCAACCAGTATTTGTGAATTTGCAATGTTGAGTAATGTTCACTGTTGTTTTTTATTAATAATATCCTGTTGCAGAAGAGGCACAGATCAGTGTGTGCTCTACCCATTTTCATCTTGGGCCAAAACTGTTTTCATTTATTCCATGTTCAAATGAAGTGAACTGTTTAGTCAGAGTCAGACAAGATACCATTACTGCTCCCTGCACATCTGCCACGTTTAAGTATAGTTACATAAAGATGAATGTGGTTTTTATATATTGTCATAAGTCAAAGAGAATGAAAAGTACTTGGATTTTATTTTTTTTATTATAATTTTATTTTATTATAATTATTATCTTATCTGGCTTTTATCTTGCGAAAGAATCACTGTAGTTTGGATTTTGGAAATAAGAGCTACAAACCCTATCTGGAGTTCTAATAAAACGCTGAACTAAACAAACCCCAAATTAAAACAAACAATCAAACGAACAAACAAACAAAAAAGGTCTTCAAGATTTTAAGAAAATTCCAGCTGTGACAGACATTTTGTGTCTGGGATCCATTTTGGTACAATACTCCATGGGAGCCCTAGCAGACCTAGAGTTAGTGATCTTACACACAAGAGCTCAGTAATGCCCCACAAAGAACTGAAGAAAACCCATGTCTTTCTGATTCAGCCCACCCTCACAGACAGCCAACTTAGCATCTCTAATAACTAAGCTTAACAAAAATCTGCGGGGATATAACAGACACGGCAGGTCACAGGCCACCAGAGATGTGGCACTGCATCAGAACAGTAGGAAAACATTGCACGTATCTTTGTCAGACCCACAGTTTCTGTGAGATGCTGTGCAGGTATCAGATGTCAGTTTCCTTTCTTCAGAAACCTTGATAATTCAAGCACAAACCTCCTCAGGTTGACCACATACCTATTTTGGCCTCCTCAACATTAACAGTGCAAGACATTTTTTTTAAAATCTCACCAGAATTATTCTTTGCTTTTTCCATCGCCCTATCCCAGTCCCACAGGAGACACAGAAAGAATCTTACCCTACAGTCATAACAGGAAGAAAAATAATTGCACTTTATCAGGACTTCTCCCTATGGGGAAAAAATCCTCTTTCATGCATTCTTTGACATCTAAGCAAAACTTCTAGCTGCTTCAAGCAGCCCAGGACCTCATTCTTGTTTTTGTAGAAAATACCGGTGTTACTGAGAGGCTACAAAGAAAGCCCAAATGACAAATACAAAAGAGAGAGTGAGAGAGAAAGAGTAGTTTGACCACTGAGAAAACATGTGATACAGCAGTGGAAGCCAGAACTATTTTCCCTCATGATAGAAGGGCACCAGCCACACTGTGGCACATAAGCAATACCAATAGCAATGCCAAAGGATATGCGATAATGAGGAACAGGAATATGTGCTTTTCTGCGCTTCACAATGGGGCAAGATTTTCCAAAACAAATGTTTCGAAGGCAGAAATACCCATGCAAACCACTCAACATGCTGAGTGATAAATCACCATCTGGGAATTTGCTCTGCAGTGTTTATTTCTCTACAAGCAGTGCATATTTTTTTTTTCTTTTTTATATTATAATCAAAACCTAAATTCAGATGCTTAAAATTTCCTTTAGAACTAGATAACTATCTTAATACAGCTGATTCCACAACACTGTGCTGGGAGTGCCTCAGGAACTGTGATGGCAACGTCAGCCGAGCGTCCTCATAGACTCCAAGTGATTCAGAACTGGAAAAGCCATTTTGACTTCAGTCCTTTGAATCTCTCTGCATGCTGTCTTTCTCTCCCTAGCCCTCAGAAAGCCAGAAAAAAATGGCAGAGATTGATATTCAAGCTGAAAGGCAAAGATCCTGAATGGTGCAGTAATTAGTGTAGTGAAATCCCACTGCAGTAGTTGCACGTTTCTAAAGCATTTTAGAGCAGGACTGCTACCTATGAACTACAACATGGTGATTTTACATAGCCATGGCTATGTAACAAATTTTTTGCTCATACAAATGTAACTCCATTACATCACAAAGGGAAAATGAATGGGGTATCTGAATGGCAGGGTAAGGGAAAGAAACAGCTGGACATCATATGGTGAGATGGAAAACGGCTGGACCACACTACTGAAGGCATATAGTTGTTTCAACAGGACTACGTCCTATCAACCTCTAAACCTCTGCCAGACACCAAAAAGGAAATTAATAACGTTATAAACCAAAAAAGTGAAAAACACAAACCACACTCCTTCCAGCGTTTTGATACTCAGTAAGTTAATGACAGACTATTTCATGTAAAATGGGGTCCCCATTAGTGACTTAAAGGACTCTCATACAGTATGATGATGGGCTGCAAGTAAAACTAAAAAATAGACATTAGCACTTAGGAAAACATGGGAGAAGTATAAACACGAGCAAGTCCTGGAATACTAAGAAATTGGCTACTCAGTTTTCAGTAGTTCACAAAGTAACTGCAACACCTCATTAGAGAGGTGTGTGAGAGAGGAAAACCAGAACTACACACAAAGGACCTAAGTTTATAAACAGTGAGTAAGCAGCAATGGCTTCCAGCATCATTTTATCAGCCTGCACAGATGAGGCCAAACATTGGTCTTCATTCAGGTGTATTAACTATTCACAACGGATGATGAATTCAACAAAGTTAGCACTTTTTGTCTGTTCGCAGGTTGTAGGCACCTTCAATGTCATGAAATAAGTTAGGCAAACTAATGTTGACCTGTAACCTGGTCACAGCATATTTGAAGTAACTACTGCTTTACGTTTTCATTCCTCCTACTGTGATGGTTGTCCGAGTCACACGGTTTCACGTTACTGCTCGAACAGATAACCCTTCCAAACAAACACATGTGAAAGTGGGATCTGAATAGTTCTGGTGAGAATTTTGATACATGTGTATGTTCACATTTCATGATGTTGTTCAGCAGTCTCCCCACTAAATTTTTTGGTTTGTACAAATAGTGGTGGAAAACTAATAGGAGGCATCATGACTTCTGTGTAAAATTTTGTATTTTGTTTAAACGGATATTCAAAATATTTTTTGCACGCAATCTGCCTATTTCTACTTCTAATGAAATTTGGTTCCAATGGAATTAGTAGGAATCATCAAATTAGAATTCCACTTACCAAACTATTTAAATACTCTCTAATCTCCCTTTTCCAAATTCTTCTGTGATGTGCTTTCATCTTTCAGGAAATGATAAACCTACACAAACATGTCCCTAAAACAGATTTATGAGCAGAGTTGCGATGTGAAAGAAATTGCTTGCCTTTTTACTTTGTTAATAGAATGACCCTACACAAGAAAAACACGGTATTTTTTCAACATCATATGAAATAACTTCCGGGTTTTTTTAACATAGCCTGCTCAATTTCACTGTGACTACTTGATCTAAAAGTATTTGGGACAAAGAATAAATATATTCTTATAAAATATAGCACCACATTCTATAATAATGATATAAAACATTAATAGGAATAATGCTGCATAATTCTATAGCATAGTGTAACATTTTTTTTCAGAGAAAAAAGCTAATAGGACATGGGGCATTTTATGGGAATAATGGTCTTCTTCAAATCAACCTAAAATCAAGTATTATCTGACTGTATGTAGTTGGGAAATTACTACTGACTGCTGTTGCTTGGTGGATATTCTTAATTGCACTCAAATTACAAAAAGCTAGTCAGTGGTAATGAGAAAATAATTGCTTTTCATTTGACAGGATTTTTTTAAATATTAGACTGAACCTTTTTTTTTTAATCTTTTTTACTTTAGAGGAAAAACTGGGGAAAATAAGTATTTTCCTGCACACAGAACATTTAATTCGAGCATCAACAGAATGCCATGTTCTGTGACAGTTGTACAAAAAGCAAAGAAAAAGCCAAAGGGAGAATAATCCTTTATCTCAGAGCCCCAAACTCTCCTCACCAGTTTTGTTCACATTCCTCAAGTCTAGTCATTCATCTCCACTTATCTGTTCTTTTTTAATGCCAAAATGTTAATTTGACCTACAAAACCCCCATCGTTTATTCACATTGGGCATGAATAGAAAATTCAATTTAGATCTGACTTTTTAAATATTCAGCTTTTGAAACAAAAATCAGTCGTTAGCACAATCCTCAGTGGAGGAAATCTGAGCTGAAGTTAGTATTTTTATTTGATGGAAGACCTAACTTTGTGAGGGTTTACATGGGGAATATCTAAGTACTACAAATGCATACACACTATATTTGGAGAAGAGTGGAAAGACCATCTATCTACAAAGAATAACAAAATATTTCCATTTTCAACTATGAAGTTATACACTTGAAGCTTAGTCTAAGAGAACTGTTTCCCATTTAGACAAGAAAATGCTTTTGGAATGATAAGGACAGAAGTTAGTTTCCTGAGTGACCAAAGCTGAACTCACAGCTGGACTGTTCAAAGTTTATATTTTCTTTAATTGTAATTTTATAATCTCACAGGTTATAAATCACCATTAATTTGACAGTCTGGCTTTATGTAGGTTTAGTTTAACACGCTGGCATGCTGTATTTGACTCAGGAGTTAAAATAAATTATAACAAAGCTCCAAATTCAAACTAGTTTCCTTCATATTATCAAATCTTAGCATGTTTTTAAAAATCTGCTTACCAGATTTAAAAGGTCAGCTGACTTGACTTCCCTTATTACTGTCTCCTCTGGAGTTCACACTTTGTTCACACTCCTGGCATGCGTATTAGCAGGACATGATTTAAAGTTTTCACTCCTATGAACTTACAAAGTCTTTGGAAAGGGCAAATAACTCTCATATCTTAAGACCAGAGACTAGCTTGAAGAAAGAAAATGAAATGCTGAAATATACTGTAGCAACGGATGTAATGCTAAACCTGAATTTTGCAGCTCAGTGTTTGACACCCTTGTTGCACCAATGTGTTCTGCACCCTGTAATGCCACTTTTTATCAAAGTTCTGTTATCAAAGCTCCCTTCAGTTTTTTGTCAGCATAGGAGTATTTTCTAGTATCTGGATACTATTGTCCCTATGTCCTCCAAATAAACTTCAAATCTCTGCCACCATCTAAATAGTGTGCTGCAGTAACCTACTCTGTGTAAACAATAGCCCATGTCCCATTCTTCTCTCAGTCGAGAAGTAAGAAGATGCCTGATCCTATTCCCCTCTAAGCTATTTGCCTTTCTGTCTAGAGCTCCTTTTCTCCAGAGAAGACTTTCTTCTGGCACCGTTTCCCTTTCTCCAGCTTCAAGCCAATGCTGAGCTGAATACTGAGTTCAACTCCCTGTCAGCGCTGTCAGAGAAGCCCAGGAGAGAGCTCCTGCCCATGCTCAGCCCATTTCCTCCCCTGACAATACCCCTCTGCCTTGGGGCACTTGTCTCCCAAGCACAGGCAGTCTTATGACTCCAGGCAGACTTATCTTGTAGTCAGCCAGCACTTCCTAGGGTTTTTTCACTGCGGCGGCCCTCTCTCTCTCTAACATTTGATAGGATAACCAGCTGAGGGAATAAAAAAGGAGGAGGAGGACCTTATCGAAGAAAAGGGGGGATTTTATCAATATGTATAAATACCCGAGGGGAGGGAGTAAAAAAGATGGAGCCAGACTCTTCTCAGAGATACGCACTGGCAGAAGAAGAGGCAATAGGCACAAACTGAAATACAGAACGTTCCATTTAAATTTAAGAAAAATTTTTTTTATTCTCAGGGTAGGCAGATATTGGAACAGGTGCCCAGAGACTTTGTGGAGTCTCCATCCTTGGGTATGTTCAAAACGCAACTGGACATGGTCCTAAGCAGCCTCTTCTAGCTGACCCTGCTTTGAACACGCAGACTGCACTAGAGACCTCCAGAGAGGTTCAACCTCAGCTACTCGGTGCCACTCTGTGATTCAGTGGCAAAGATTGGTAGGAGTGGATGCAGGTGCAAGGAAGGAGAGATGAGAACCAGAATAAGAATGAATGAAAATACATATTTAAATTATGCAGGATGAAGGATAAAAATACACTTTAGGAAGCTTGAGAGAGAAAAAGAGAGGCAATATAGAGGAAAAAATTGGACAGAAGCATGGTAGGAGATCCTACCAGGCAAATCCAGAACCTCAAGGTACCAATACTCATTTAAACATCTAAGCCAGCATTCTTGATGAACTGGCACATCAACCTGGTGGGACTGTAAAGTTTTGTTTGGGCACTTCTCAAGCTACCAATCAGTGGGTGACAACCGAAACATCATTTAGGTAGATGCTAAGGAACGCATTGAACTAATTTATTATTGTGAAATGTCTTGAAACATGGAAGATGTGCCAAATTCCAGAAAGTAGAGAGATCTGCATGAGGTCTGAAAAAAGAATACACATCTCCACATATTCTGGCTCTTGCTTCCACCCACTCTAACCCATATTTCCCCATCCCTTACTCCTCTCCCCGCCAACTCTGACTAGTAGGTAACACTGCCACCTCAGTGCTGTACTGTAGGGACAAAAGCCCATCCAGAGGGACAGGAATGCTCTGATCCTACACAGCTGCTCTCTACCTGGTACCAAGGTGCTGACTCTTCCCTCCCAAGTTCCTTCCCTGCGTATGCATTAATTACCTTATTGTGTTACTGAAGATTCATCTAAGTTTTGAAGCTCTAGCACAGTTTCCCTTAGCTATCACCAAAAAAGCCTTCTCTTCCCTCCCTAGCAGTTTCTGAAATCCCCAGTTTGTGAAAGCTCAGCCCAATGCAGGAAAAAGGTGGCATGTAAACAGATGAGGAACATGTGTTTCCAAATGGGAAAAGGGGTAATGCAGACAGTGAAATTAGTACAGCTAGGCCTGAGCTGGCAGCTGTGGTAACAGAGGAATCGGAGGGTTGCCAAGGCATTAGAGGGAGCTGACAAGGGAGCGGGAGGTAAAAACTCAGATACTAGACGATCGCTTTATTTCCCAGACCCAGTCAGGCCTGGATTTTTATTTTATTTCTCTTTGATGCAACTAATGTGGACTTTTCTGTCTTCTAGTGGCTATTTGCTTAACTCAAAAAGCAGTCATATGGGAATGATTTCCACTCTGTCCACAACCAGCAGGACCAGAATGGCAGGCGGTTGCAGGGATGGGCTCCGAGGCATGGGAAGAATCAAAGGCAGCACCTGCCTGGGTGAAATACTGTTTCTACTTCTTCATTTCCATCCATATTGAAACTATTTTTTAAGGTTATGCTTATGGTACACATGCTCTAGTCATTCAAAAAATCAGCCTAAAGCATAATTACTATGTTTCTGAGGGGCTACTATCAGTACATCCCTCTAAACCTCCCTTAGAAACAAACATTATTTTCCTCTCTGAGCACACACACTGTGAGAGAAGCATAGAATATATTATTTTCAGATACATATATCCGATTAGCAACATAGCTGGCCCTAAGGGAGTGCTTACTCAGTGACTGTTTAACATCTGACTACAGCATACAACCTTAGAGACTGTGGCTTCTACTTAGACAATGGCCATTATACCCCATGTAGGAGGGCAAGACTTAGCACTTGCTTCATAGCATTTTTCCTCTCTCAGTATCAGAGAGCTCTTGGAGGGAAAGTAATGCACAACCCCACTTTACAGTGAGGAAAAATGAAGCAGAGATAAGCTGAGCTATTGACACACCTAAAATCAAAAAGCAAGGCAGGGCTAGAGTAAGCAGTAGGACCCAGATCTCCTGACTCCCAGGCTGCACCCTCCCACACTTCCTTTGGCAGCTTAAATCTGCTAACTTCCCTACATACTTTGCCGAGCACCACTCAGGGTTTGTAAGCCTTTGATGGGTTAATTAGCACCAAAGCATTTTTTCTTCTGTGGTCTAGACATAGAAATATCCAGATTTTGTTTCCCTTGAAAGGCAGCCCATCCTGGAAACTGTACTCGATCACCCATTTCCATGTTTTTCTAGGGCCAGATGGGGCTAAACATGATTTGAAGATTTTTTTCCTTTCCTTTCTTTAATGTTTCTTTTCCTTTCTTTCACTGACTAGCAGCTTGTTTGTTTTCTTTTGAGGAGGATGCCAACTATAAAATAAAAAATGCAATTTCCAAGGTGGGGAAATTAGAGAATGATGGATTTGCTGTTGCCAAGAAGAAATAATAATTCCTGGACCTAACAAATAAGTCTGAAAATAAAGAAGGGATTATTAAATGTTATATAATTTCAATAGTATAAAAGCAGAGAGAACTTTCAAGAGACTGCCCTCATTTTTTTTTTAACACTCTGGAGATCATGGACCATATTGTTCACTTAGTCATGCAGCTGTAAATACATGATTCTTCCTACTTCACTTGAATTAACGCACATATCTCTGATGTGACAAAACAGGATCTCCCTTTCACCCTTCTCTCCTACATGTACATACTGGACTATAGGCCTGGGCCTCAGCCAGACACTATGGAATTAGATTTGAATGTTTGGTGGTTTTTGTCTCCAAATTGAGGGGTCCAAATCTACACACTTCAAAATCTGGTTAAGTATCAATTCCAATTTAATTCTGAATTTTAATGTCACTGCTATTCTATTTATTTCTTAATATTTTATTTTAAATTGCAAATACAATTTAAACACATTCCTGAATAGTATACATACAATAAATACTAACAGTAAGTTTTAAAAAAGGTGCCACTGGCACTCATTTGGGATTAGCAGTGCAATTCTTTCCTGATGTTCCCATTAGACAAAATGTTCCACGTCTGTACTTATAAACTGTGTATGCCACGCCACACAATTTCATATTCTCCCTACATTACAAGTCACTACCTGCTATAAACTGCTGCACTCCACTAGTTTCATTTCTTTTAGTTACAGAGACACTGTCCTACCCAGCTAAGCAGTCATCTTGCCAGTACTCAGAAAAGCACTGACCATCTGAATGTCAAAGCTGGTTGATCAAGAAAATAGCATATAGCAGAGGTGGTGGTGTTTTTTTTTTCAAATCAGCTATGCATCTGTTGACACAAACTGCGCTCTGGATTTGTTAATAAGATTTTATCTTTTTATGTCAAACGTGGGTTACTGCATAAAATAATCACCTAATGTACAGCCAGAAACAAATTACTTTCATGCACTACGATATGAATGTACAATATTAGGATTCACTCCAGACACTAATGCCTGGGGGACTCCACTCATATTTATGGGAGATAAACATTGTATTGTGTTTCTATCGAAATCAAGTTTATGAATGCTGACGTACAGTAGTGACATTTACATTCTTGATCGGGACTTGAAAAACCCACTTCAACGGTAAAGCATATGTCAACGTGATACATTTTTATGAAAACATACTATTTGACCCCTAAAATAGTAGGATAAATGTTCAGAAATGTAGTTCATTTTAGCCACATTCAGAACACTCTTTCCTGATCTGCCAAGGCTTAATTACAGTTCTTTGTTACTGTTACAGCCATGACTACAGTGGTGTAAAACTATAGTAATGAAGTGTGAAACCAAGCCAGAGGAGTTACACAGAAATGATAAGCATGCAATTTTATGGTTCTGCATCCTGATCTCGTTTGTGAAGACACAACCCAACCCCTTCCCTTCTGATTTCTCTCAAGACAGGCTCCCAGTATGTCTTATCAAAAAATAACCAATTAACAATGTAAAGGTCAAAGACCACCTGGAAATGACAGATATTTCAGATGACGACATTTTTCATGTCTTTGACTGCTGTCAGTGGGATCCGTATGTGAGTCAGAACAACAAGAGTGGTGCTGCTTCACGAAGGGGAGCCAGGAGCTGGAGTGACAGAAAGACAAGCAGGTATAGTGCCCTCGCCACGATAGGGTGCAGTCCTACAGCATCCAAACAGGAGCAGAACAGGCCTGGTGATGGCAGCCAGGTTCCGTCAAGAGCCCAGACTGCCAGACAAGTCCGTAGCGACGAGGCAGGTCTGAGGTCAAGCCAGGATGTCAAGTTTGCAGGTGTGGATGAACAAGAGACACGGTCAGTCACGGGCACAGCTGCAACACAGCTCAGGAAAGAACTAAGGGCAAAACCCCCAGCTTAAAAGCAATTCCTGAGGAAAGCGGGCAAGAGCTCATCAAGACTCCACTTTGATTCAAGGCCAGCTGTGGACAGTGCACTAGCAAAGCGCAGTGTCCACAGATCTTGAGCCCTAGCAGACATACCCACAGAAAAGAGGAAGACATGCTTAGGGCCCTAACAAAATCTGCCTGTTGCCTCTCTAGGGATAATGCTGGTGCTTGTTCAGGGCTGACCTGTGAAGAAAAGATGTGACCCATGTCAAATTGCCAAAGTGAGTGCTGAGGAGTAGGATATCCTGCTCCTGCAGAAACTTGGAGATTAGAGATTTAGGAGAAGCACATGCTGCTTTGCATATCCTATCTCCTACTTCATCATCCTCAGAAGCCTGTCAACCTTTCAAGGCTTTGGCATAGGCAAAATAAGCAGAAACTAAATGGACTTTGCTCTCCTAAGTATTTTGCTTATGTCTAGGGCCAGGCCTGCAGTTTCTCTTCCTTCGCTAATCTGTTGCCTGAAGCCATTCCTCAGGATTCCAAACCTAGCATCCATCTTCTGGTTCAGGAAGTCATAGTTTCATTCCTTTAGATCTTCTTTCCTTATTCCTGTCTCCTTGACTAGCCATGGACAATTCCTCCATCCCAGCTCTATATTTGAATAACATTCACATTTGTCTCCTTGTTCAGCTCCCTACCTACTCCCATCTCCTGTCATGGGCTCCACTTTTAGTGTCCCTTTCCCCCTTCATCTCCATTAGCCTTACTCAGCCTCTTTTTCCCAGCAATCCCAGTACATACTTAAAAGAAAATCTTACTACCAGGTCTGCCTCCTCATTCCCAGCAGTTCTCTGTTCCAGTCTCCTTCGCTACCAGTGCTAATTTCTCCCTTCATATTTCACGTAACTGTTAGATATTGCATCTCTGTCCACTTCCCTGTTTCTGCCCTTGTCTGAGTCACAAGCATAACTGGTTCTGTTTTCTCTGCCTTGATTTTCTTCCCCTCTTTGCTCTGAATCTTTTCCTCTTGTCCCCATACAGGTTCAACTCTTTGTTTTCCTTGCCGTTACCTAGATCAGACATAGCACACATCTGTACTTGCAAAGAAAGTCTTGCCAAACCCCAAAGTGCAAAATGGCCTGTGCAGAGATAGATCTTGGGAATATTAAACTGTTACATTCAAGTAGGTCTTTTCAGAGCACATGCAAAATGTGCTCTCTTAGAGGCTTATATCTTGGCCATACATGCTCAGCGTTGAGTGGAACAAGAGAAGTTATATTACTGACGTGACAATTTTCCTTTCTGCTTCCAGCCTCATCACCCTAGAAAATGCTACATCTATGCCTTAAGGCATTGGAGTTCTAGAGCTTTTCAAGGAAAAGTTTGCCATGGCTTTTTAGACATGGTCAGAACCGACATATTTTCCTCTAGTCTTATTTTTGGAAATGGCTGAACTGAGTTTTCCAAAATAATCAGCCTTGGGCAGACACCTGACATGGAAATTTTCAGACCAAACTGTGTAAGTTTGACAAAGTTCTAAAGCAATAAAAAGCAAAGTTTTATTATGGGAAGAGTGTGGGCAGACAGATAGTACTACCAACCACACCTGTGATACTGACATGTTAGAGTTTACATCATTAATATCTATCTATCTTAGCATAGGCTATCAAGTAATCTCCATTATAATCCCTCAACTTTGTAAACTATTCGTCTTTTTGGACAAAGTCTTCCATGCTTGGTATTTGACCAAAGGCAATTTTTTTTAAGAACATTTGAAAAAGAACAAAACAAAAAATCTACTGAGACACTTCTGAGTTATGTGTGTGAGAAAGAAACATACTGAAGATTTTGCCCATTGTTAGAAAGTTTTTCCAGGACAACTATTCAAGGATGGCTAAACAACAAAACATGAAACTTGGCATTTGAATAGTCTGTAATGAGCAGTACTTGTCTGGATAAACTGTGAGGGAGGGTGAGGAGCAGGGGGGAAGATCACCACATATGGCTTGTCCCACCAAAACCTGAAGACTAAGGTGAGGGAATTTTCTGCAGTTTCAGAACTTCTCACTGGGTGTGAATCCACATTTGCCTCCCCTCTGGTACTGTGAGAATGAACTCACACCCTGGGTTGCTCTGCTGAGCTCCAACTGAATCTCCACTCTTTAGCAAACTCTTGGATCCTGCATTTATAAATGGGTGATGATTATAAATGAGTCACCATAGGTTGCTGTCCCTGAGGTGATAATTACATCTGCAGGACAGACTCACCAGATAGATTAGATAGCCCCCAATCAGCTGCTGAGAAGAATGTTATCTATACACAAACCAGTGCCTTACCCTCTGCTTGGCATGCTGTGAGCACTGTGGGACCTCAGTCATTTCTTCAAACTGCTCCCTTATTTTCTAACTATTTGTCAGTTTCTTACACCAACATTACTGTTTTTCCTTTATCTTTAAATCTTCCCCCCCCCCGAGCCTTCTTTGGAAGTGCCCACTTTACGTACATTAAAACTGAGTATTATCAAATCTCTATTGTTTCAAACACTTTGGGCTGGCACATCTTGCTGCCCTTGACGTTATTTCAAACATGATGTGATGCCATTTTGAAGCATGAAATTAGGATTACTAAACCTGTCATACTGGTTCATCTCTAGTGAGAATAAAAAATACTGGATAACGGGATGCCATTTCTCTCAGTTCTGTGAAAAAAAACACGCTGCCTGCATCTTCAATGTTTTTCCTCCGTTCTTTTAGCTAGTAGGTATTGTCTAGTAAGTTGCTTTTTGTTCAATCTAGAAGAAATTTTGAGGGAGGGTGCAAAATATAGTGGAAGAGGAATCTAGAGGACCAGGCTATATTCACATGGCTAGGACTAGCTATAGCATAGCTTGGACATTGTTTTTGTTTATCACCGAATATACAATGCAAGAAATAGTGGGGTAAAAATGCTGGAGCGTGTGGTGTGGGGAGACCTAACCGGTCCATTTCCCCTCTCTGCACCTGTTCTTCCCTCCCTTTTTCTTTCCTCCACAGAGTACAAGATATGCCTTTATGAAAAATCCGTGGCTTGCAACATAAATGCAGATCAAACAAATCTGCAAGGAAAATTGCCTAGAGAGAGACCTGTAACATTTTTTTTAGGCAGCAACCACTCTGCCTGCCAGATACAGCCTGTTCTACTTCGCATCTGCCACCACCTAAATTCTTAAGGTATCTCGCTCTATCTCATTTGAGTGGAATCGAGCCCTTTTTTCTACTTCTAGATGCAAGAATTTCAGACTGTGACATTTTATAGATATAAGGTTAATTTTTCATCAGTTTGGTTTGGTTTTATTTCAGAAGGAAGATCTTCTCTACCTCATAATCCTGTGCAACTGACTTTGTATCTGCCAAAGCAGCCAGCATTTCAGCAGACTACCCAAAACAGTCTGCAGAAAACTTTGTGACATTCCGAGAACATGTTTTCTGAAACAGATGCAGTGTGATCAAATAGTAATTTAGTATGAGTTTGGGGCATGACTAAAAACATCCAAGCACATGCATTTACAAATTTTCTACATCACACACCAGGCAAAACAAGTCACTGATGTACGAGGGTGCACATGTGGTTAAAGAGTTATTCTCCACTTTGTGAGGCAAGGTTCTAGGCTGCAGAAATGGGACAAATTTGGGATAAGCCACAGTTGACAGGAAGTTGTCTGTGCGCTGTGTGTTAACAACAAATCCCCTGTGCCACACTGTATCACACCACTTTGCATTCTCTATGCTCTTCAAGTTCTCTGTGCTGCATATGTACATATACTTACAGTACCTGGTGGATTTATCATAGATAATTGTAGTCAAGTCACTTAGGCGTCTAGACTTGGCTGATTGTATAGGCTTCCTCTGTAGTCAATGAAGAGAGACAGACACCTCGGGGAAATTCACCAGATCCCAGCATAGATGTCAAAGGTAAGTAGAATAATTGCCTTCTGGAACTGCTGAACTTATGCTGACCACACAAAAAGCCTATATAAGGCTTACAATATAGACTAATTGTCTATACTGTAAGGCAGCTCATATTAGCTGAAATAAACACTCCCCACCATGTTGGCATCTACATACACACACTACAGAAACCTCCTTGATCTATTTTCATTTAAATCCTGTATCCCTGATGGTCAGAATACATCCAGCTTTCTAATACATTCTGAAAGACGACCATCAGCCAATGATTTCTTTTTCCAGGAACATCTTTACTGTAGTTTAGAGTGGAATCAGACTAACACTGAGCAGTAAGTGGCAGAAATATTTATTTTGGCTCCTAAATATGAAATTTAGCTCATTCAGCATTCAGAGATGTTGGCAGGAGAAATGGCATACTGAAAGCTTTTATTTTTAAAGAGTGTCTACCCCACCTGACACAATGGAAAATATTAAGGACTTTCCTTGTACCTATGAGCTTAGAGGAAGAATGCTGCAAAGTTCCGAAATTATTTAACAGAATCTATGAATGTATGTAGCACCTTTAAAATGGCAGAGGTTGATAAAGAACACTACAGAGCAAGTACAATCAATTGCTTTTGCATGAAAAAATATATTGTCAATGACAGGATAGTACCTATGTGTCTGCCAGCGTAGTTCTCAAATTCACTGAGGCTTTTGCTGAAGATACGGTTTTACTAAGTATTTCTTTCTTACATCTTACCTAGCAAATGCCAAAATAATATGAATACTCCCAACGAGACAAACTCCGAGATTACAGCTGAATAATTCAGACACAAGAAGATTGTGCCACGGTCCCACAGCCAGCAGTAAAAGTCAGGTGTTCTCAATTTCATGGCTGTGCATCTTGCACAGAGCCCTCTCCCCTCCTCTGCAGTGTTTGTATCAATGCCATTCATATGCTTGGTTCAAAATCTCATGGTATTTTTTTCTTTGCTACCATCAGCCCTCACTACCCACTCTACACGGCCCCTCCCAGCTCCAGCACCTTCAGTTTATCTTTTGGACCTTTCCCTGAGCTTCACTGAAACTTTGTTCTCCCCTCCTTACACAGAGGCTGCTTGTGGCAGCTTTGTCTCTTCACTGGGCTGAGCAGGTGGTGTGCTCCCTTTCTGAGATTGCTTCCAGATTGCTGCGGAGGGCTCAAAGTCTATTATTGTGCCCAGCCTCGCTTGCAGAAGGCCTTCAGTTCTTCAGCATCCTGAATACCACCAGTCACGAACCTCTGCCCTCTCAAACTGTGAAGACCTTGGAGATTTCTTTTGCCTTTGATGAGTTTCTTCCTATATTTTAAGACATATAAACCACCTTGCTTACAACGACATAAAGACATTTTTTTCAAATGTTTGCCTCTGAAAAGTATCAAGTTTCTTCTGGGTAGCAGACCGTATTTTCAAAAGAAGGATACTGCTCTCAGCACTATTTTGCACAATAGTATACACGGTACACATTGTAATATTATATCATACTGTTTCAGGAACAGAGACTGCACCATTTTTGGAAAATCACAATATCATAGGTAATTGCTTAGTGGAAGATCAAAAAGCATTTTCCAATTCCTTACCTACTCCTGCCTCCTAAGGTTGATCACACAAAACTGGATCAGTCTCCAGAAACAGAAGGCATATTTCTGAAGCAGCAGAGGATCAAATAAACTGGACTCTGGGAGAGCTGAAAGGCTTAAGGAGAATCTTGAGAGTCCTAAGTTGATAACAGACAATTTATTTTTTTGTCAGATGTTTTCATTAAAGAGGAGCTGCACTGCAAGCTCTGCTGGGCAGTGGGGAGGCAGGAAGCATAGCTTGTGTAACAAGGAGCAGGAGCAGCACATGTTTTGTATTCCGCCTTTTGCCCGACTGAACAGCAGTGTTGAACGGCCCTGCTGGGAGCCACATCCAGAACTTTTTGGCCAAGAAGGACAGTTAGCAGAGTGCCAAGGTCTGCAAAGGTAAAGTAAGAGGGAACAGAGGGGGCTCTCAGAGATCTGAGAGTTTGCAGAGAAATAACCTGTGAAGGGAGAGAGAGAATTACCCCCTTCCAAAGAACTGTACCAACCAAGTGTTCAGCCTGAGGAAGGCTCAGAGAAGTAATGTAAACAGAACAGTGGAACAGTGGAAAATTAAGCTAATATCTCTCACTTTGGATCAAACCACATCCTATTTTCAGGATTGTTGAGCCTAGCCACATTAGACATGCAGCTGGCCTACTATGCTTTTCTGAGCCCAGCAGTACCATAGCAGACATACAGTTTAGCTCCCAGAAACTGTTACATTCCAGTTTTCTACCATTAGGGACTGAAAAAATTAGCATGACAGGATAGCCCAAAGTGTCCAGGCAGGACTTAAATGCACAAAATCCTTTTAAGTCTCAAACAGGCTTGATCTTTAATCACCTAGATACTTTAAATCCCATGCTTGGTCTGAAAGATATCAGGAAGGCAGATCACAGACAAAGCAATTGCGAACTGTTTCTACGTAAGGAATTATGCCTTCCCCACTTGATTTATTTTTGAGAGTGAATGCCAATAATATCTCATTTTACTTTCTTCATTTACTTTTTTGGACTCAAAGCAAAGAACAAGCCTCTCCTCTGTTATAGATTTGGAGCTGCCTATGATAATTCCCATATCCTGTATACTGGCTTACTGTGTTGTTTATTATATACAGATACTGAACTAATAAAATAGCAGGACAGTCAGGCTGGAAAGTGAAGGTGGGACTAGATTAACACTCTTCACCATACACCTGAGACACAAGGCAAGAGCCTTTTTTCTTTTTTCTTTTAACAGAACCTGTAATAGACAAACTGTTGTGGTTTGTGGTTTTTTTTTTTTCCCCAAGAGATAAGCAGTCCTTGCTGGAAGAGCAGGAAATCTAGGGATTCAACAATTTTTCAAGAAGTACACTTGTGAGAAAGTGACAGAGATTATGTCTTGAGACTGAAAAATCAGACTCTTCTATATAAGAAATTATGGAACGGTTGATCTATTTAGGAACCCTGGAAAGTCAGGCCCTTGGAAAGGTGAACTATGTACAAACCTGGTGTAATTTTAATATCCTCTTTCTCTAATGTTATGCTTTGACCCTGTTTTTAGAATTAAACAGCAGTTTAGCTTAAATAGACTGGCGTTTTTATTCATACTCAGTCAAAAATTTGCTAGGCCAAAAGAACAACAGTTATGAGAAACACATGAGAGCCTGCTGTGTAAGCCCAGCTGATTGACAGCTTGCTGTTCTGTGAAAAAACTAAAAAAAAGATGAAGGCATGAGGCCTTGTACAAGCCTGGGGGCCACTTGCAGACATCCAGAGGGGAAGAGCAATGTCCCACCTCCTAGAACTTACCAAGCTTTTCATGGTCTGTAAAAGCAGACTAAACTGATGGCAAACTAGGTAGGAAGCAAAGGAAAGCTGATCCTTCATCAACAAAACTTTGTTACATGGTCAAACTACTACTTCCAAGAAGTAAGCAGAACTAATCGGAAAATGTATATTTAAATTCTCAGATACTTAAATCCCTCCTCCTGTTACCCTACAAACTGTCTTCAGAGGTCACTGTTGCTTGCGTGAGTGAATCACACTTGTGCTACTGAACTACCAACTTTTCCTGTCTTATATCAGACAAGCCCCTCCGCAATCTAGGACTGCAGCTTTTTGTCTGATGGTTATTGTCCTAATATAAACCCCCATGTGTACAAACGTACAATTACAAATATGTACATCTGCAAACAGCAGTCACTGCAGTTAGTTTTGCAAAATGGACCCTAGTGTCTCCATGAAGCTCCCGGCTTGCCGCATTCAGCAACTCACCATTAATCGTAATCATTCAAGACAGTGTGCAAACAAAGTCCATGCTACGCAAATTATGTGAAGTATTTACTTTCTCATACCTTGCTGACAGTACCAGAGAGGCTGGGCACACAAACCAATATTCTTAGCATGACTCAGTGACACTTACTATGTCTCTAGCAGTGGGTTTGCTCTTGTATTGTAAATGCTAAAAATTTAGTAAATAGCTTTGATGCTGCATGTGACACAACATAACTCGAGTCCTTTCAGAGCAGTGTTAGCTCTAAATGATAACAGAAGCAAAAGGCAGTTAAAGGTTATTTTTTTTCCACTATGCCTTTGATAAACACAAGCTAAAGCTCTGTTGAATAAAATGGAGCTAATGTTTTTGTGTTTCAAAGCAGAATCACAATTGAAAAGGTTTCTACGGAAATGAAGGAAAGAGGCCAGAAGAAAATTGTGTTTTCTTTTTCCCTTCAAATGGACAAGTTTTGAAGTGGTTATATAATATTTAAGTTACTGAATACTGAATGTTACTCTGTTCAAGAATAAATGATTCACATATGCAGAATGATTCAGCCAAATTTACATTCAGTGAATAAATGTTTATTTATGAATTACACATGTAGCACAACCAAAATGAAGCAGGGACAGGCTATGACAACTCTCCTAGGATACATGTGATACCACATCTTTCGTGGAGCTACTAAACTGGCATATACATATTCAATGGGTAGCTAAATTCACAAGAAGCAGACCAACAGACAAGAAACAAGTTTCTCACTACTAGAGTGTGCCTGCTTCATCTTTTGCAGGCCATGGACAAACTAGGGGGACCTGCAGAGACAGTACAGTAAAAAAGATTTTTTGAGACACTGGAGAGACAGCAGAAGGAAAATAAAGAAATAGGATAAATGTTCAAGAGGGTCACCTTCTAGCTCAGCAGTTAGTATATCTGCAGGGTCTGAGAGGGCAGCATTCTAATTCAGACCAGAAGGAAAAGCAATGATTAACAACTTTAATAATGTCAATACAAGTGGAACCTACATAAAAACTTTCAAAAAGCATGGCTTTCTAAGCTGCTGGAAAGGTTGAATAAGTTTCTCAGCGTGAAAGCTCCAAAAAAAATTTCTTCAAATTTGGCTTGCATGTGTATTTCTTTGAAACTTGAGGACAGAGCCACATATGAAAAATACATGGACTGTACTGAAATTTACTGCACTTGAACTTTGTGTTATATAATGCGTTAACTTACAATTTACCACAGCGTCTTCCTTAGGCATCTTCATATAGTCAACAAATAGAAGGGCTAGTAAGCAAAGGAAGAGTTTTATACTAAACAACTGTACTTGGGAGCCTTCATCCTAACACTTGTTCCTGTTCTTCTAAGCCTCCTAATTGAGTATATCAGCAGCAGCACCAAAACTCGCAGCCCTCCTAAAGTGTTTGTGAAAACATGTCAGAGTTTTAAAGAACCTGGAACCTTTAAATTGCACAAAAGCTATTTAAAAGAATCTGCACTCTGAAAATCAGAGCTAACTATTACAGAAGGAAGACGAACATCAAAACACATGACAGATGGGGAGTATATTTTAAAAGAGCTGCGTTTGTTGCTTCCCTTCTGCAATTTGCCAAGTATGCCCAGGTAAAATAAGTACAGAGACACTGCTAAAACATAGTATTTCCTGTGTCCTTGACACTACCTGCAAATAATAAGGTACTGAAAAATCTAGGCAAGTGGTCATAACTTTAAAACCTATTCTTCAAAGTTTTGGGACTCAGTGAGAGCCACAAAAAAAGGCAAGTTATAGCATATGTAGCTAAATTACTGTTAAGATAGGCACGTGTGCATTTATGTTTTGGTAGGAGCAGTAAAAGCGTTTTCTTCGTTGTGGCTGTGGTTTCTAATACTTGGCACCAGTGCAACTTAAAAAGGGTGGATATGTTCTGTTGAAAGTTTCCTGATAATTTTTTTGCTTGTCTAGAAGCAAGAACGCAATAATTCTGCATGAAAGTTGTGAAAGTTATGAGTATCTGAAAGATGCAGCTTGGTAAGTTACAAAAGTAATTGTACTTTTAACTGAAACCCATCATCACCACCCTTCTTCTCATTATACAAATCCTGTGGAAACAGGAGTCTATTTAACCTACCATTATAGAAATTACAGTTAGCCAAATAATTTGATCATGATCACATATGTTCTTACATGGTATTTAGATTAGAGGACGTTCAGCATGTAAGGCAAATGCTTCAATGGTAAAAATTAGCATGTATAGATAAAGTTAATCTTTCTTTTTGGAGTAGTGAGAGGAAGGAAATCATTTTTATAAATGCCATACGGTAATAATTTAATGCATGATAAACATTTTTATGCAGGGATACAAAAATTTCAATGTTGCCAGTGGAAGGAAAATAAGTTTCCAAAGTGCTTTCGGAATCTTGCACATATTTAGTAGGCTTGGCCCATCTGACACTTTACAAGCTTGGATAGCCTTTGTGTAGATTTCTGTACATGTGAAATACTTCAGTTCTATTCCAAAAGGCTTCAGAGAAACAGGATCAGTCACCACAAAAGGGTGGGGTTTTCATTCTGTTTCTTTAGACAGCATAAGGCCAATTCATCTATTCCTAAAGGTTTGAATTTACAGTCACATTTTTCACCTACAAGTCTTGACCTCTCTCAGAGATAAATATCATGATTCCCATTTTACAGCTGAGCCCACTGTAAGGCACAGAGAAGGAACTTCCTCACCATTCTATGGGGAGTCATTGTGATGGGTCCCCAGGAATTTGTTCAAGCCTCTGGTCTTGGAAGAAGTGAACAAGAACATGTATTAACAGTGCAAAGTACTAACAAGACACCTATGTATGAATGGGTACAGGAAAGATAATCCCAGCAATGAAGAACATTTTGCAAAAACATACCAGAGAAATCAACTAAAGAGAGCCTGTATTAGACACTACATTACACATTCGCATCTGTGTTTGTCATCAAGTTGAAAATCATCAAAAGCCTGCAATGAGTTGTTTTGCCACTGTAATACCTCAGACATTTCTGGAAAATTGATTTTTCTAAGAAATACAATAGAGTGCTTATCAGTCACTGTAAAATTAGTGCAAACTGAGACAAAAGCCTGCAACATTCATTAATGCTTGTATCTCTCAGGGCCTTGGACCCAAATACCAAAGTGAAACTTACATATTTTATACATATATTACAGCATTTGTTAAAAATTATGAAAAGTATATCCCATCTGCATGTAAACAACTGTCAAGCAATCAAGCTTTATTTACTTCATTTTTTATGATAACTAGCAAATAATAAAACAGATACGGAACATACATAAATTTAGCAGCCTGATAAGAAATCAAAACCCTCTCATCATGATTAGGAAAAAATGCAATCAATCAGTGTGAGAGCCAACAGAAGGACACTGATTCCATTTTCCATTTCATGGTAGCCCTCTAGATTACCAAAATAAAATTTGCTTTAGATATAATTAAAGCCAAGTGATGTTCATAAAAACAGAAGTTATCGAAATATCTTATTTAAACTTTGATAGGATCTGAAATTTTATTGTTTTTTTTTTTTAACTTGGCATTTCGGTTTTGTGCCCCTGCTGCAATTCTGAGCAGAGACTTAATTCAGACAGAACAAGGATCTGAACCTGGTCCCCCATCCTTAGGTCCTTGTGAAAGTCACTCTTCCCCATCTTCAAAGCTTTCCCAGGAAAAAAGCTTTGTTGAAATATTTGTATTTCTGTGCTGCATCTCTTCCTGAATGACAGGGCCACATTTTGTTTAGATGAAAATTTTATTTCTCCAGCTCTAGTCACTATCTCCTAAGACACAGCTGGAGCGAAAAACATGAAGCCCCACCCTTCGGTCACTCTGCCAGCCTCTCCGACTGCCCCACAGGACTTTAAACAATAAGGGTGCTGGGAGACTAGGTGTAACCATAGAAACTTAGAACCATAGAATGATCTAGGTTGGAAAGGACCCTTAAAATCATCGAGATTGACCATCAATCTAACACTGCTAAAATCACCACTAAACCACGTCCTCAGCACCACATCTACATCTTTCAAACACCTCCAGGAATGGTGACACAACCACTTCCCTAGGCAGCATGTTCCACTGCTTGAAAACCTTTCTGGTGAAGAAATTTTTCCTAATATCCAATGTAAACCTCCCCTGGCGCAACTTGAGGCCACTTCCTCTTGTCCTATCACCTGTTACTTGGGAGAAGAGACCGATCCCCACCTTGCCACAGCCTCCTTTCAGGTAGCTGAATGATTAAGTCTTTTTTTTATTTTAATTTTTTTTTTTTTTACGATCAGTAATTTTCTCCATCTCCCCCCATATTATGAATTTGTCTAGACACGGAACAATTTTCCCCAGGGCACAAAATCCTCCTCGGCCCTTCCTCCCCCAGGGCCGGACCCCCCCGGCCAGGGTAAGGCGACGCGGGAGGCAGGGCCCGCCGCTCCCCCGCCACCCTCCGGGCGCCTCTACCCCAGCCCATGCTCTTGGGAAGGGCTTGTACCAGCGCCCCGGCACACAAACCCGCGGCGAGAACCAACCAACGGCGGCTCCGGCCGGGGGAAGGAGGCGGCCAGGGGCCGTATCCGAGACCCCGCCACCGCCGCCTCCCCCCTCCGGGCCGCGCCGCCTGCGGGAGGGGAAGGGCGCCACCTGGCGGGGCGCCGCGGGGGGGCCGCACGTGCGACACGGCGGGCGCACGTGCGGCGGCGGGAGGGGCGCGGGGGGAACCCCGCACCTGGTGCGGCGGGGCCGGGCGGCCAGAGCCGCCTCCGGCCCGTCCCCCCCCCCGGCCGAGCTCTCAGAACGTCGCCCCGCATTCTTTGTCCCCGTTTCACCGCCTTTCGCATGAGAAGGTGCTTCCACCCTTCGCCTTCCCGCCGGTCGTTTCGCAGCGGCCCGTTTCTTTACGTAAGTGCCGCCCGCGGGCACGAAAGTCGGCTTTTCCCGCGTGACCAAATGTTTGCGTAAGAATAGGAGAAGGAGCAAATGAAACCTGCCGGCAATGTGCGCTCGCAGCCCAGAAAGCCAGCCCCATGCCGGGCTGCATCAGAAGCAGCGTGGCCAGCAGACCGAGGGAGGGGATTCTCCCCCTCTGCTCTACTCCGGTGAGACCCCACCTGCAGTACTGCGTCCAGCTCTGGAGCCCTCAGCACAAGAAGGACACGGACCTGTTGGAGCGGGTCCAGAGGAGGGCCACGAAGATGATGAGAGGGCTGGAGCACCTCTGCTATGAAGACACGCTGAGAGGGTTGGGGTTGTTCAGCCTGGAGAAGAGAAGGCTCCGGGGAGACCTTATAGTAGCCTTCCAGTACCTGAAGGTGGCCTACAGGAAAGATGGGGAGGGCCTTTTTACAAGGGTGTATAGTGATAGGATGAGGGGTAATGGCTTCAAACTGGAAGAGGGGAGATTTAGATTAGATATTAGGAAGAAATTCTTTGCTTTTAGGGTGGTGAGACACTGGCACACGTTGCCCAGAGAAGCTGTGGATGCCCCATCCCTGGAAGTGTTCAAGGCCAGGCTGGATGGGGCTTTGAGCAGCCTGGTCTAGTGGGAGGTGCCCCTGCCCATGGCAGGGGGGGTGGAACTATGTGATCTTTAAGGTCCCTTCCAACATAAACCATTCTATGATTTAGACTGCCTCACGCTAAACACCCCCCACCCCTCCCCCACCGCCCCCATATATGCAGTTCTAATGGACAGGCGTGAAACCAAAGTCTCCATGATTCCCACCAGTGACCCAGCCGGTGCTGGGTGGCACCAGAGATTCATGAACCACAGACACGCCAATGGTTTCCAGGTGAGCCAGGCCCTTCCTCTGCTCCCAAACGTTGTTTCGGTGCAGGCTAACAGGTGCTGTACTACTGTGTCTACAGAAATGAAAGGTTTCTGTTCAAAGGCAACAGCGCATTCCACAGCTCTGTCTCGCAGGGCTCCATGGCCTCCTTTTCACCAGCCAAGCGCTGCTAACAAGCTGGTGAGCCCGCCTGCCCTCCATGTTAAGTGAAAATTAAATCGGTGTGCTTCCATTCCCCTAGAAGCAGTTGCAAACTTTTCGTAATGAGCTGCCATGCTCCACCAAAACTGGAACATTTTGAGGCTATTCAAGCATCAGAGGGGGATGTTTATGCACCCAGGTGCAGACCAGCATGAATGCGCTCCGCCTGTGCTTCCGGACGCTGGGATGCACACTGCTCCAGGAGCTGCTTGGGCGTGCTGGGGCGGGATTACTGCCCGAGCTACCAGCATCAAAATGGCTGATGATGTGCGCTGTCACCATCCCTTGTGGCTTGGAGTTCAGCTGGAACTACCATCACTGTGCAGATACATCCCAAAAACATTGTAACTCAGTTGCAGTTTTTAAGACATCAGGCAAAAAATGCCCATTTGGGTTAAAAAAAAAAAAGAAAAAACACAACATTTTCCTTTGGGTCACTGAAACAGCTACTAGCACTGGAGCAGAGGGAGGATGAGGAACACCACCACTTGACCAAGTGACTACACTTGTTCACACCACAGGAACTCTATAGACACCGTTGGAGCTGTTCAGTTTGCACTCGTAACAGGAGGATAGGTCCCCAGGTTCTAATTTTACAGAAACCTGCAGGTATGTTTGCATGGGTTACTGCTTTGCTTATCTCCTCTCTTTTTCCCCATGTTCAAATTTGACTGGAATGAGTAGTGTTTTGATCTTTTTAACACTACTTTTGTCTGTCATGAAGCAAAAATTGTTGCTTACCATGCAACGTAGTTGTATTAAGAATACCTAAACTGTCAGGAGAGGTAACCTTCTTCAATGAAGTCATTTATCAGGATCAATTAAGGAAAGCCTTTCAGCTTACTTCAGTGGGTCTGGGAATCAGGCCCTAAACCATTAATCCAGACAGAAATTAGTAAATTTTAAGGCTAATTCTTGCCCTGGTCAGGCCTTTGAGGGGTGGGTAAGGAAAGGTTAGAAATGGTCAATATGAATTAGACCCCCTCAACACCTCCCTTAAGTTTTGGGTTGTGATTTTCCCCCTTCTGAAAAGCTCTTAGCACAGTTACAAGTGAGAGTAAAAGGAAGACTAGAAAAAGATGCACTTTGCTTATGCAATCCCGATAATGGCATAAGTCCAGGTATGAAGGATGAAGGTACAGGTTTTCTGTTTTCACGGTTCTGGCTTTGCTGCCCTTTCTAAGGACAATGCATCCTCTTGGTTTAGACAACAGCTGATACATTTGCAGGCTAAAGGAGCCATATGTGCCAGAAGATAGCATTCTTTGGGAAATATGGTGCACAGGACAGCATGGGAACCAGGCTTTGCTTTCTCTGAGGATTCGGGACAACTCTAGCTTTGCAGATGATAGAATGAAATAATTTCTTTTGTTTTAATGCATACAAGGTAATCTTTGCATTATCCCAAGTGGAATCTGTAAACTGTAATTAGACGATAATCTGTTTTATTCTCCAAGTGGGACCATCACTTTAAAATAGAAATCATTGAAGTAGTTTTAAAATGTACAGTAGCCCTTAGGTCTACAAAACATAAGGCCATGTGGACCATAAGATTTTAAAGAATACAGTTCAGAAAGCATATCTTAAAAAGCATAGGGTATACGAATTAAGGGGAAGAGAAATTAATTAAGAAGAGTAGGATATTCGGTATTTGTTTGCAACTGCACATTTACTTCAAAGTTATGGCTTCAGTCAATTCACTACCTAATAAGTATCAAATTTTTCCACTGTAGTGTCAGCTTTGGAGAGAGGAGCTTTCTGCCTGCCAGCCTTGCCATTCCCAGTGACACAGCAGCTTGTAACATTCCAGGAACTTCTCACTTGCTCTCTATGCTTTTATTTTTTTTGGTCTCTCCAGTCTGAATGTGCTCACCAGATGCAGTGACAGTTAAACAAAAACACCACTAAAAAAAAAAAAAAAGACCAAAGAAGGGTCTAGCTAGATGCAGTATTTCCCAGTGGCTTATTTTCCAGTGGGTTATCCTTGCTGAAATGAGTATGTAACAAACTCTGCTAACCGGTGGAAATTCCAGAGATAAATTCATACCAGAGATACTCAGCTCCATGTAGTTCTGAGCAACTGTTGTGCAACAGTTGATCTAAACATTCACTTGATTAAAGAACTACTAAATTTACTTAGTGGCTTTTTTTGTGTGTCTTGTTTTGCTTGTAATTTGTTAAAGTTTGTAGGAACAAATGCATGTGCAAGAGAACTTTTGCAATGGCAAGGTTTTGTATCTAGTCGAGACCAAGAAACCATATCGTGTAGGAGTGAACCTTATAGCAGACTCAAGAAACAAACTTTCACAGATCCCTGAGGAAATGATTTGTAAGCAATTCATAGGCTGGAGGGTACATACCCTTCTGAACCATTCACCAAACCGTCAGAATGACCGTTTCTTCCTAAACTGTATTTCTGTATTGCTAAGCTTGAGCAATGCTGGGGTTGAGTTGTGAGGGGTATCTGCCTGGAGGACTTCTAGCAGCAGATAATGTTTGTGAAGGAAGGATGCAGCTGAAGGATGCCCTCAACCTCCCCATTGATTGAAAAATCTGGGTAGGGGCAGTGTCACCAGCCATGCCCCCCTCAAGGAAACCCAGTTACATGATTGGAGAAACAGACTGAAGACCACAACAGAAACAAAAAGCTGGACTACAAAAGTGGAACAGATAGGAACTGTCATGTAACTACTTTTCTGTGAGGTCTGTCACTCATCCAAGGCTCAGAAGTATCTCTGTCGCACTCCCATGTGATGTATTTAACACCAGCTCTGCAGAATTGCCAAATCATATGATGAAACTACAGAAAACACGAGCTAAGGGAATCTCACATCACTCCAAGCTACATTTCGGGCTGTTTCCCTGCTCCCCTCCCCTTCTAGCATGGTTCTTTTTGAACAGTTGTTTCACACTCCAAACCCCTGGGGCCTTGATATGCTGGGCAGGAGCCAGTACGTTGTGCATCTATAAGACGCATGGCTTGTAGACCCTTATTCAAAGGGTGGTGTTTCATTAGCAACGGCTTAAAAATTGATTTAAACATTATGTTCATTGCACACAAACACTTCTCACAAAGCCTTCTGTTCCCATTGAGGCTAAAAAATTCCATTGTATGCGTAATCTTTTATGAGTGCATTCTTTGAATACTTTATTTCTTAGAACTGTAACAGTTCTGTTTATAAAAAGGAATGATACTGATAGCAATGTTAGGAACTTTCAGAAGGGACCACTTGTATCTTTAAATTTCCATATTAGTCCTGTTTCAAGAAAAATACAAAACAAAGCAAAGAGCCTCAATTACATAGTTTAAATTCTTTAAGAAACAGCTTCACATGCCAAGCTAAGAGGATAGAAAAACCAATCTTTACCCCCTTGATCAGATCTTGCAGCTCTCTGAGGACAGCTTCACGTTGAAGCTTTTAATTGGGCACAGTTGCGAACTGCTTTATAACTACCAAATCACATGTCCCAGGCAATCATGTTGGACTGGGATATTTAGAGAAGATAGCAAGCTGAGGGGTGAGAGGCCTGAGGAAGCACAGAGCTGACTGCTGGAGTTGCACAGGGAGTGTGTGTGTGGGGGGAAAACAGGGATCCTCTGTATGTCAGCCGGGATCTGTCCAGGGAGACAGATGAATGATGTGCCCACTGTCCTCTTCTTAATATCCAGACACCTCTTAACATGAGTTGCTGCTACTGAAAAAACTGCAATGCCGTACGTCAGGACAGGATCTTGGAGACTATTCTGACCACCTGAGTGCTGTTGAAAAACTCTTCCCACTGAACCCCCTCTCTTCCAGCACAGCAGCTGGAGGAGTCTTAACAGGCGAGCAGTTGGTCTGATTTATAGTTTCTTTTAATTTAGAAGAAACATTCTTCTTCTTAATGAACACCCTGGCTCTCAGTTTAATGAAGACAATGTTAAATGCATATTGGTTTAACAGTTACAGTTACCAACTAGTCAATCTCAAGTAAATATTCTCTCAGGGGATTCTTCATGCTGCCACAATGCCACGTGTTAGAAACAGGGCAGTCAGCAGTGCCGTGGGTGACCCATTTTAGTGGTACTGTACTACTGTTAACAGTCTTCTGCAAATCTGCCGAGAAATGAGGACACATGGGAGCACAGGGATAATGTTCTGCTCTGCTCTTTCTGCAGAGGTAATTATCCAGTGACTGAAAAGTATCATATCACTGGACACGTAGACAACTAATTTCAGAATTCAGTGACTCAATAACCAGGGCGAAGAAACAGATCTGTCTGACATCCTTCTTTACAAAAATCTCTTCAGTGCCTCAGTACAACTTGTCAGAATTAAGTGCAGATTTAAGAGTTCTCTTCCCACAGAGGCATTGCACTGTATTAGAAGTTAGGGCATTAAAAGTTTTCAGTGGTCAAAGCCTCAGTTGTTACAAATCAGCACTTTGTGGCCATATTAGGAGATTTCTCTGCTCTACCTGAGCTCCTTCTATAGCTTTTAATTTTTAATACTTTCTTCATTTTTCCTGAGACGCTGTTTTGAAGGAAAGCAGCAAAATATGCTGCCACAGCAAACCCTTGGAAAAAGTGTGCTGGACAAAACTACGCACAGTGACCCTGCAGGATAACATTTGAAGACCTTTGCTAAAGTTGCAGCATGGATAATATGGGGGCCCGTTTTCAGCTAAAATGCAAACGTTTAAGTCATGGCAAAGTGAATATACCTTTCATAACACAAAAGAAAACCAAGTCCTTTTGACCATTTGACTCCCTTGGTCTTCTCCAGCTCCCTCTTTAATCCTCACTCTACTTTCTGCTTCTTTCCACATCAAGCCAGCCAAAACAAATTTATTAATCATAGCACCGTTAAACAGTGATACTTTAGAGAGATTGCCTCCAGTTAGCCTGATCTGAATACAAGCAGTCCTGATACAGTCAGTCTCTAGACACAGATGGGGACTGCACGCCTCTATTACTGCCTAATCCAAGTTAGAAACGCCCTGTTTAAATTAACAGCGTGATGCATATGGGTCTCATGTTAGAGGAAACAATTGAACTGTAGCTCTAACACCAAGGCACAACCTTTTTAATCTAAAGCTGCTTGATCTTTCTGTTGCCTTTAGCTGAGAGAATCTCACTTCTACTTGGCTGTTCCTTCTCTTGTCATTTTCCTGGTTCTCCTCTTACATTGCTTCTGTGGGAGGAAATCACTCCTTGTTCCCAGCTCTTCTTAAGATCAGTGGCAGCCCAGGTCTAGCCCATTTTCCCTGTTTTGCTTTGAGTCTTAGTCTGAATTTGAATGAATAAGTTTGGTTTATTTGCAAAAGCACTCACTTGTATTTTTTCATATTAAAACTAGAGCAAATAAAAACCATACCAAAACATATAAGGTACTTAGAATACATGAAGTAGCCCGTCAGCCTCTAGGTGAGGTACAGGTAAAGCCTCAAGTGCAGTGCATGAATGAGATATGAACTTGCTGGAATCAGCCTGGAAAAGAGCAACAAAAACAAGTGGAGATCTACACAGCCAGACCTATGAGCAAAAACTGAGTAAGCTGAAACTGTTTTCTCCAGTGAAAAGAAAACCAAAGGGAGAAGGAACAGCAATATTTCAGTATGTAAAGGACTGTTGCAGGATGGAGAGGATTCCAGTGATTTTTCTGTTCATTGGAAACAGCACAGGTAAAGGGATAGGCTATTTGTTGAGGGAAGGAAAAGGAACCATCTGGTTTAGCTGGTTTTCTGTGATTCCGAGAACTTCATTCAGTCTTGGCATGTTCTGTCCTTTTCACCACAGACACACTAGATTCAGTGCAGGTTCTTTTATTCTGTACTAGCAGTTGTCACTATTTTGAAACATCCATGTTGCTATAGTCAGAACAGTGAGCCAGCTGACCTCATTCTACTGGGTTAATTTTGATTTTAAATATAGTTAAACTTCTCCTCCACTTTCAGACCTCTTCTCCACTCACTGCTTCCTTCACAGTACACTGGCTAGGGATACTCTTCTGCAAGTTAGAAACCCAATTAAAAGGTTCAGTCAAGGTGACTATTTCAAATCCCTTGCAGTCCTCACCCAGGAACTTTGTATCTAATGTCTACACTGTATATTCCGGCTGGCTGCAAGCCTGCTGTGCCAGCACTCCTAGAGGTAGCCAGGTTACTGTGCATCATGAGTGGCTTATGTTAGGACAGTGCTACATCTTGGAAAATGAGGCATATTAACTCGGACTCATCTCTATGGCAATGCAACCACCTAACTTTGAACTGGCTTCAAGAACTCGGCTCATTACTGCCCACAACATATCACTGAGAGGTTGAGTTTCAGCACCTTTGCTCCCATTCTTAAACCACTGCCCTGAATGATTAAGAACTTGCAAGTTTAGCAATACAAAGTAATGGTTTAGCACTTGCAGTGGCATGACACCTGTTACCTGATGATTTCAACTATAAGACATGACTTATAGCATGTCTATGCATGGCTATGTGCACAGAGAAAGCAAATGGTGACACATTAGAGATTCCACTAAGGCCACATACTGATTCTTTAGTAGAGCTAGGACTAAAACATACAACTTTTACCTTTACAGAACAGCTTGCACAAAACTGCACAAAACCTCAATTCCTTAAGATTTCCAAAGAGTCATAAAACATATTTTGTAACTGCAAGTTTTATGGTAGAAGTTACAATTTTACTTTTCTTTACCATCTGTTTTTTCCCCAGCCATTTCAAATTCAGGCAGCTATCAGCAATGTCTGAAATGTATTTTAGAAAACAGAGAGAATGTCGTATCAGCAAACAGGTCTTTGCCCTTACAGGGGGGAAAAAACCCAACAAAAAACCAGACATCCTTTTAGTGGTAAAAGCTGACCATATGGTGACCAAGGGTGAATGGATCTTTCAAGAAGGTGTTCTTCAACTCAGAGGTAATGAGAGGCATGAAGGGTCAGTGAACTGACAAATACCAGCAGGTCAGGGAGCACAGTAAGAAAAAATCAAAAGCTTATTTTTCACACAAGAATTATATGTTCAAAAGTAAATTCAATTTAGAAAGTGAAATGACATTGCGGGGGGACGGGGGATGGGAGAAGACAAAGACATATTTTATATTCAATTTATTGAGTTATTTGGAGAACACTATCAAAGCAAAATTGCTGCAGTTTCCCAGAGCACTGTGGAAACTACAAATCTTTGTATAGGAGAAACAGCTAACACTAGCAGCAAACCAGTTTGTCGACGAGAGCAGAGCTGACTGTAACTGCTGCGTTTTTACCCTTGGAAATCTTGTGCCACCCTTGCACAAGGCATTCCTACGCCGTGAATTTAATCAGCTGAGCTGTAACTATTCTGTTTTAGTTATTTCTGCATAACTCCCTCCTGTGGACACTTTATTCTGGAACAATTAGTAAGAGTAATTATTTCAAAATGAAGTCAGTTTTATTCCAGAGCAAAATGTCCACATGGGGGAGTTACACTGAATAAAGCTGTTCTGTGTAGCAATGCTGGTCAATTTCCCCATGTAAACAAGCCCCGTGACTCTGATATTAAATTACTTTAATACAGGTCTCTTGAGATTAAAGTTCTGGCATCCAAGAGAATCAATCTCCCAAACATAAGTGTATGGCTTGAAAAAACTGACCCTAAAAGGACCAAGAAACACATTAATTCACTGGTTTTGCATCGTAACTTGAATTCTAACTTGTATGAAGTGTAATAGAAATAACTCTGGTATTAAGCAGCCACCCCCACACACTTTGGAGTGTCTTTGCTATTCCAAGTTACTAGAAAGCTCAGAGGAGCATCTCCATAAATGTTCCTCTGGAAGATTTAGTGTCACTCTCAATGGGTGCAGGTGGGAAAGTCAACAGAAGATAGGTACATGCTACATGGAGATGTATTAAAGGTTTAATAGCTGGTACACTGTGCTATAGAGGTGCAGAGGCAAAAATTTAATGCCATAACATGTAGTCATTCATGACTGTCTCAAAATCCTAAGAAGAATCTCAAGTATTAATTCTTGTTTCTGTATTCCTACTCGTTCTATAGGATGAGGATGGGGAGGAAATAAGAACCATCTCTCCTAGGGCTTGGCCAAAGGGTAAAAAGCATTTTTCGCTCCAAAATCAGGACAGTACAACAGCAATTTCCTAATTCTTTTCATGGAAGCTTGCCCTACCCTGAAAGGGGCAGAGAGTAGGCTCTTGGACTGTGTGCAAGTCCCATGTGCAAAAATGGAGTGAAAGAAAGTTTCTGTGGAGTTCCCTTCATGTTTTAGGCTTCTCCTGAAAGCATCATGAGTCCAGAAAGAGAACAGCCTCTGTTCTCTAACCTGCCTCAAAGGCAGGTTAGTTTTGCACTGTTCGCAGACCTGAATCATGCCAAAATGACAGCATTTAAGCTTATGAGGAAAATAACCTATTCAGAATATTCTTCTTTAGCAATGACCCCAGCCCCCTCAAAAAAGTAAATTATTCAGAGCTATTTTTTCTAAGCACATTCAAATGCAAAAAGCCCTTTCTGCCAACTTTCCCACCAGACTTCAACATTCTACCCACACCCACCTCAGCAGTACAGCTGTTCAAAAAGACTACAACCTTTTTCTTTAATAATGAAAAATGTATTTTATTTCATTCTCAAAAGTGATGCCGTTACTTGAGCCGAACCTTATCAAATGGATTCATAGCTAAGCAGAGAAAAGACAGTCTTCCTTCTCCACCTAGACAGAAACAGCAGAAGTTTGGGAAAATGTGAGGCCCTATGAGATGACACTACAGCAGAGATGCTTTAGCCAAGGTACGTACAGCTATCCGCACTTCTCCATCTATAAAAGGATTTTAAATGACAGCTGCAACAAACTCATGTAGCAGGAAAATGGCATTCGGTTTAAAATCACATACACTAAAACATCTGCTGTAGTAATAAATCATATGCAGATTTCCTTCGTACAGATCCATTTAATCAAATTCCTGGAGTTTCTCTTGTTTGAAGAAAAGATGCACCTTTATCCTTAGTGACAGTGGGTTCGTATAAAAGATACTTCATTTGCAGAAGCTGCAGTAGTGCTGCTGGTAAGTCTTACTGCTGTTCTGTAATGCTGAAGAAATACATTACGTCTACAGACACTGAGTGAAGCTTTCACTAGAGCCAAATGGCTTTCTAAGAGATCATCGTAAACAGGTTGTGAAATCTAAGAGATTTAGATGAAAACATTTGAAAAGTGTTCAAGGACTGTATATATGAAGTCAATCCTGATTTATTCAACAAAGCTGTCAAAATTATTTATGTAGTGGAAGATGCATACAAGAATATTTGCCAAGGCTTTCATCCTTACATAACGCAACCGCATACACACTTAAAAACACCATACAGAACACGTCTACCCCAGTGGGTGCAGACAGACTCAACGTCATTCTGTTTGTGCTCTGTACAGGTCAGACAGAAGCCAGTCCCAGTCTGAAGTCCATATACCCTTCTAAAATGGTGCTGTGTCTACCATAATCTGGGGGTTTGCCTCTCAAAAAAACCCAAAACCAGAACAGTATAAAGCAAGCCATCTAAAAAAAAGAATATTCTTTCTCCCATCATTTCCTACAGAAGCCTGTCACCCCAAATCCACATTTTTTGCTTATGAATGCATCCACAGAAACAGTAATTAAGGCAACATTATCAGTAATTCTTATAAATCTTCCATGGCTGCTTCTGGTACTACTATTTAATAGCTGATTTCCTACCTTGTCTCCCAGTAGGCATGGCATAATGGCTGCAAAGCAAAATACATCGACATCTGAAAGTCTATTCTTACGTGTGATCTTTGGCTTCTTTTTATTTGACTCTAAGTACGGAATTCTGGTATTGGTCAGCATCATTATTTGTTTTGACATATCTAACCTGAAGAATATTGCCGGCACATTTTGGATCATACAGAGAAAGCAGATCAGACACACATTTCTGACATTCTTTAAACACATGCCGTCAGTCTCAGTTACAAAATATGCACCTATGAAGGCCTTCGCTGACAGAGATTCTATTTGGCTTCACGTGGGGAAAGAAAATACAGCAATCACAATACAAGGAGTGACAATTTCCTGATTTGCTATCTTAATTCTAACTATAATTACAGTGAACCCTGATATAAGTCATTTAATATCTTTCCTTTTTCCAAAATGGGTTCATTCATTTTGGGAATCCCACTTTGAGACATCTTAGTCCCTGTGTTCAGTACCACCAAGAGAAAGAGCATGAATCCTCAAGGGACAGGTACTCAGCCCTTTGCATTACAAGGCAATGTCAAATGGCTTGCTCTGAGACCCAAACTTAGGGATAGCCAGAATGTAAATAATTCTGAAATTTTGGGACTGATAAGCATAAGGTGTTCATCACTGTTAATGCTAACTTTAACTGGAGATGTTACTCTTCAGTGCTTCGGAATATCAGTCTGAAAAATTTGGAATTGAAGAGATTGAATTGGTAGTGGTACAGTCTCTTTGGTGTGGTTTTCTATACCAGTGAAATATGGGTAACAATCTTTACCTAATGATTTTACCATCTTAAATTGGAATTAACATTTTGTGACATTCTCAGAAGATTATGCTACCTGTACAAATTATAGGAAATAATTTTAAATTCCTGACCCTTTATTTTGTACTGTTCATAAGGTGGTTCATAAAATCAAAGTTTATGTTAATTGGCACATAAATTTGGCCTCAGCTCAAGAGAAAGACTAGCAATCAAAGATCTTCAGGAACTATTATTATGTTTGCAACCTGCTTGAATAACTCACAGATTAAATGAATAGGCTGTTTCCCAAAACGGAAATAATACAGGCCAAGAACACCCCTGATTGCCTCCCTTTACCTTCAGCTTGAGACTCAAGATGGTTCTACACGGATGTTCAGACTCTTTTTACATCTATAATGTTGAGCTCCTGTGTAAGAATGTAAGGATGCTGAGGGTAAGGTTCGTTTCTTGCTTACTTAGGACTTTGTAATCAAAGTTACTAACCTCTTCAAAGTATTTTATATAGGTTGAACATCCTACAAGCAATGAATGCAATGAAAATCCAGATGACACAGGGAAAGCAAAAGGAGCAGAGTAGCAATTTCATCCTTTAGGGATGTCAACCTAAGATGCTTAGGATGCCAACCTAAGAAATGAAAGTGTAGCTTATGATGTTAACTGCTTATTTCAGATTGTCCAAATCCAAATAAAAATATCTCAGAATCACCCAGTTCCATCAAATAATAAAGCTTTGTGACCTCTACAAGAAGTAAAGTCTAAGGCCAAGAAAAGTAAACTCACAGTGCCTTCCAAGACAACAGATTTGATTTCTTTGACAAATGGTTACGCTTTATATGTTTCCATTATGGCTTTACATGCATTTCCTTATACGGGCAGATTTTAATTCCTCCCAAATTTAATTTCAATGAATATATCTTGCAAGTTAAAAAGAAGAGGAAAAAAACCCAGCAGATTTTGGAATCTAGGACTCCTACAGACACAAAGCACTTGCTACCTTAAATGTAAAGAAACAAAGCAGAAAACTGTTCTATGAAATTCAAAATGACTTGCACTGGCAAAGGGACCAAGGCAAAGCCAGTATATGGCACTAGTATATGTCTATAAAGACAAAATGAAACAAAATCAAATTGCCTGAAATATCAACTGAAATATCCTCCGTACCAAATGACAGTATTTAATGCATATACTGTATTTTCCATTTCCCTATGCTGTTAAAAAAGATTAACTACTTAAATCTCGTGACAGTCCGGTGAAGATAAAGGAACAGCAGTATTGATTATACAGCATTTTTAAATGGCAAATAAGAGCATGAACAACATAAAGCAAGGAGGCTGTCCTGACACTTCTCACAGGTAGACAGTCTTGCCTTTGCCCATGTTCTCTGCATAAACAAATGTATGAGTCCGGTTCTTCCACTTACTAGAAAATGAAGACAGTTTGCATTTCTAAAACATTTAACTGCCTAAATTTAAGTCACTTGCAATTGCTGCTGCTTGCAATGTACTGAGAAATAGCAGGTTGTCCCTTGTACAAATAATATTGAGAAAAAGGTTAAGTAGAAGAGGAGCATGTCAGGTACCCCATAATAATGAAGGACAATTCAGCTTCCACTTTACAGCAGAAAGGCAGCAGTATTTCCAGGCTGACTCACTTTAGATAAAATTTCTCACTTTCTTTTCCATTCACAGGCTACGAAGTTCTGAGCACGGAGGCGTTTGCAGAGGTTTACAAACTTTTGGCCAAAGAAACCTCATGGCCTGTGCTTGATGAGAGCTGCAGCTTTTTTCTTGCAAGCTTGTTCTTGGTCTGTGCTTGTCACAGATTAGTGGTTGTGCTTTACACCCTCAGAGTCAAGATACACAGCTACCTTCTGCAGTGCATAATGGAATAATGATTTTATGGATTTTTCATTGGTTTAATAATCAGGATTGAATTTAACAACCTTTTAACAATGGCACAAACCATGTCAAAGGCAGAGGTTTACTTCAATAACATATTTTTTTAATGTAATAAAATTCTAAGATTATTGATTACAGTGTCCAGAATACGAAGAAATACACTATTTTTAGTACAACGTCAAAGATAAAACACTGCCACAGGAAAATGCTAGAACCTAATCCTTTCCTCTCAGGATGGAGAGAGAAGAAAATTGCAGTAATCTTTATTCAGCATTTGATGCTGGCTTGTATTCATTTCAGGCCCTGATACTGTACTTCCCTATTCATAGAGTGTGCCTAGTAGTCAAACCTGGTATGGCTGCTGGTATGAGCAAGTGGTCCTGGGATTGCTTCAGAAGTTTTGGAGGTCATGGCTTTCATAAAACAAGCCAGTAAGAACTGCTGGGGTTATTGTCATTGGTGAACTTCCCTGGGAAAACAGCACGTTAGAGAATCACTGAACAACTGAAAGCAATAACTCAAGTTGTCAGGCTTTGTTACCAGCCATCCCAAATTAGTAGGAATCATTCCATTCCCTTTTGTCATCATAGCAAGTAAGAGCTTCCAACACAATCTTTAATTTCTAGGAAAGATCTTTATCATAATAATTTACAAGTAGGACTTTCTATCAGAGACTCCAGACATCCCTTGCAAATCCTTTCAAGTCCTCAGCACACTGCACTAATTTATAGGCAAAGCAACAGAGGCAGAAATGGCCAGATTATCTTGTGTAAAGGAAAGACTTTAGCGAGTATTTTGAATTGACAAGTGATGAGATAAAGATCCAGTCCCAAAAATTACTGCATTATGGAGCACCATAAAGGGCAAGAAAAATCTGTATGGTTGTCTATGACGCTGCCAGATCAAGAACTTTGTTTTCAGAGGGTCCCACTACCATATTTTCCCTCACAGATATTGTAAGCTTAGGCTACCTTAACATTTACCCACTGGTCCTAGGAGAAGTATGTGTTTAAAGTTTCATGGCACAAGACCTGACCTGTGGTGATGAAAGGTGCAACGTTGGTTCAAGGGACAGGAAAACCACTGAATGCTCCACTTGCACTGATTTGAGTGACAAGGGCACTCAGGCTGTGGCAGCAGGTATTCTGCATGTAAAAGTATTTCCAGTCATATAGATTTTAATTATAAATGTATGATTTATTAGCGTTTAAATCATTCTTCAAGAAGAAAAGTTATCTTAACAAGAATAATGAAATAATGCACAGAAGGGAGTTTCGGGAACTGAAACAGAAGCTGCATGCAAAACCAAGAAGGAAAACAGAAGCCAGATATAGAATTTTCTTCTGGGATCATGAACCCTCCCTGGAATTTGGTCCAAGAATCCATATCACCTACATGTCAGTGGGGATCTGCAGATTTGCAGGGATTTCAGTGGGAAGTTACATAAATAAAAGGATCCTCTTGCAGGAACAGGCTGGAGGCTAGAAGAGCTCCCATGATACTCATATATCTAATTAAGAACAGCAGATTGGAAGGGACTTTTGGGTCATTGAGTTCAGTCCCTTGTTTTTGCAGGCAACCATGCCATATAATCTTTTTCATATGCCGCACAGGGTCTGCTTATGATCAATTAGAGCTTTTTGGTTTGGGGGTTGGGTTTTTTTAGTGTTCTTTTCTCCTGGTACTCTTAGTGGAAAGTTGTCATGGATTCTCATTTCTTTCAGAATTAGAAACGTTCTAAAATCCAGAATAACTGTACACAGTTAGATTATACCCATCTGTTCTTGTGTCAGCATTTCCCTTAGCTTAAATATCACTTCTTTTTCTAATATATTTATAGACTACAATCACATCCCTCTTTTTGTTTTGCCTGACCCTGATGGTTAAGCTTTCTTATTCTCCCTTATAGAATCCTTCCAACCCCAGACAAACTGAGCAGTTTTTTTACACCTGTTTCTTTTTGAATTAAGCTTTCTTCAGTAACAGGTAAGCTGGCTGTACCCCATATTCCTGATGAAAACCATCAGCAACAGTGTTTCCCCAACATTGTTTTTGGAAATATCTTGATTAAAGCAGCATGATGCATTTAAGCCCATTTCTGTCAGACTCACTAAATGGAAATTTCGGAAAGAGTCCCACTGACTTCAGTGGGTGAGCCCTGTCTGCTTTCTGTTTTCTAATATCCAGACATTATTTTTCAGTAAAAATATTGTTTTCCCAAGTATTAAAAATTTGGATAATAACAAAAGCTAGGAATACGTATTTGCAAATAATTATGAAATGAAAAGCAGTAGTACTTGTAACCAGTATTGGTAAGAGAGTTTTCTGAGAATGCATGTTAAGTTGGTTGAATTAAAAAGCAGTAACAGTGTTTTCAAATTATTTGAGGAATAAATTATTTGACCAGCTTTGATAACAATATATACAGGAAATTTATCACAATTAAGAATAACAGAACCCACTGTAGCTCAAATGAAAGAATTCAGATTTATCTCACTGCTGGATGCTATATTTGGCATGAATTCCAAATTTGCAACAGGGTGGAGGATTTGATCAAAAGATCCAGAAAATTTATGTCGGTAGCCAAAGCCAATCTGTTTGGCAAAACATACAGATGATGTTTCTCTCACATTGCTTTGGTATTTTTGAAAACTTGCAATATCAAAGAAAAAGGTTGTATCCAGTACACTGGAAGCAGCAAGTCATAAAAAGGTATTTTCTGTAGGAATAAGCAAGCATAGAAGATGCAGAATTTGAGGCTGCAAAGAATTTGTTTTACTACATCATAGCACAGATCCTGGAATTTAAAAATTGTGCCTCCATCTGCTACACTGCCCACTCTTTCAAAAGTGACAGCTGACACTTTATACCAACTTGATACACCCCAAAGTGATATGGTACCTTTCTGATTCTTCTGAAAACTACACTCTTTGGAGTATGTCCTAAACTGAGGCATCTCAAAGCACTAATAACACCCAAAAAAGTTGGTAAGCATGCTTAATACCTTCATATAGAAGCAAATACCTTCATATATTAATCAAACATAATTCCCTAGTCAAGAAAGATGAAAGAATAATCCAGCTACAGAATGCTGGTAACGATGAATTCTCATTTATGGGACTTTTTCTTTTTTAATGGACTTAATTGATTTGTAACATTTTTATGGCCAACTCATGCTTCCAGAGTAGTGGCACTAATCATACTGTAAATCAGAACTAGTCTTGTATTTACTAGATATGCTTGCAAAAGCTTTGAACACTTTTTAAAGACAGATTCTTATGCTGGTAGTGTCCCCACATTTCCTTCTTGGATAGTCACCCTACCTAATTAATATGCAGGATTAAAAGCTTCACTCTTTCTTCTAAAATCAAGCTGTTATTTGCTATTGCTGCAATTTCTGTCATCTGGAGGGAGTCTCCATTTAACTGGAGTGACGCTCCCTTGACCCTGGAAAAGTGCTGAGGTGAATTAGGTGTCAAAGTAAAATAGATATGTTTTCAACAAAGCAGGGTTGACAGTTTCAGATCGCATAATATGCTTTCACTCCAATTACCAATATTGTAAGACATCAATTTTGTATTTTGTTTTCTAACATGAAAAAGGAAGGATATGTAGACACATGACTACTGTCAAATATCAAATAATTAAAAAAATAATATAAAGAACCCCATTTTAATGTAACTACTGAAGGTCATACGAAATTCCCAATATCATCTGCAACTAAGTCTATTCCTTCTCTAAAGAAGTGTGGCTATTCCTTCTCTGAAGTGTGGCTGAACTGGAAGGATTGGGAAAGAGGCAGCCTACTGGCTACGTCCTGGCTGTTGGTGTGTCTCAGCACAGCTTTGATTTAAAGCAAGCCAACTCTAACTCCAGCTTTCAGGCACTGGGCAGTAAAAGCAGAACAAACTGTTTCAGGAACTCAAGAAGACTGAGTTATGCTGTCAGTGAAAACTGTTTGAGCCAAACAAATTTAATTTTTCATCTGTATTTGAATGCAGACATGCACAAACTTGGCACACACAAGGCACAGGAAGCGTATGTTATTTCATGAATTTATCTTCAGCAGTAGCAGCAAGATACCCCTAAACGTTGGTACTTTGAATACACTCCAATGCTTGATCAGAATTGGACTGAACTTAGGACAATATAATAGCAATCAGTAGTAGCCCAAGCCTTCTCCCCCTCCTTGAAGTCTGATTTCAGTGGGATCAAAGGTAAGCCAGTGCAGGGCATAGTTGAAATCTGTGCTAAGATTCAGACCAGTCTGGACTACCGCTGCATTAGTCATGGATCTCTGTGGCTCCCTTCTTTCCTCCTCTTTTATGTCCACCTTATTGGAGCTTGTGTTACTGTTCCAAAGGTGCTCCTGCTTCTAAAATGTCCTCTGAGGTATGCTGGCTTTTCCATGGGCATGGTTCTTACTGTAATCAAATCCTCTAAATCCAGTACAACAGAATTGAATCCCTGTGATGCCAAAGAATACCCCTGAATTTCATGGCACCCTGAAGCAAGCACCAGAGCCCAGCAAAGAAACAATACTCTTCCCAAAAGAACTGGCCAAGGAAGGGAGACCCAAGGACCACAACATGTGAAAAGAATCATGTCTGTAGTAATTGTACTATGGGAAGGAAGAAAGGAAAGAGGGAAAGAGGAAAAAAAGACTTCCTAGCATGACAGGGTGATTAGAGGTATGCACTAAGGAGAAGGGAGGGCTTGATGCTCAGATAAACAAATAAGCTCCGATTAAAAAACTTGGAAGTACAGTCAAATTAAGTCTCTGAGTGGGTCTATCCATTTGTATATACACCTCTGCATTAAAGTAGCGTCAGTTTAGCATAGCTATTCAGTGCAAACTATGCTGCATTGCAATAATAAACAAACAAAGCCAGTTAGCTTTGTAGTCACTTGGGCTAACTGTGCCAGTTCCTACTCAGAAATGAACAGGCTGATTTTGCATGGGAGGTGTGAATGAATTTTGTATATTAACAGGCCATATCCCACACTTCATATGACTTTAAAATAATGTTATTAATTTCTTCCCTTTAGGGTGCTGTGTTATTTGATTTTAAAAAAGCAGTTTCGTTCTATTTATATGATTTTTGTTTGCTGGTAGCATTAAACAAAAAATAAATTATTCTCAGCCCAAAATTAATGAACTAGGGCTTCCTTTTTGATGAAAATGATCTCTTGTTGCCAAATGCTTCACATATGAAATAATGGCTTAAATCTTGGCTGCACTTACTAGATAAGTCTTTTCACATAGCCTCTTCACAAAGTATTTTCAATCAATCCATTTACCACGTTAAAACTTCACATGTAATTGTGAGCCCAGATATTTGATGTTGGGTTATGGACAAACTGGAGCATAACCAGAGCCACAAAATTCAAAGTCTGGTTCTAGACTCTTAAAACTCATTTTGTGGGTGCACTTGAATTCGGGGGTGTGGGTTGACACCCCCTTCCTTTTTTTTTTTCCCCCTTTTTGTTAATCAGTTTTCTCGCCTATATTATTTTAAAGTTACTTTGCTCCTTTTGTTTTTGTAGGCGCGGGGTAAAGCAAAAAGGAAATTAAATACTGTCAGAAATAATCAGAATTATCCAATCATGGATAATTCTGTCATGAGAAAATAATGAAGAAACTATGTTTCAACATAGGAAAGCCAGTTTTTTTTCTTTCCTGTCATATTTAAACTGAAAATATTTGTTAATTGGATAATTTTGTTAGTGTCAGTTACCAGAAACAGCTGAGAACTGCTTGCAATAAAATAATTGATGTAGGGTAAAGCTGACTTCCATGCAAAACAACCAGCAAAACCCATATTCCACTTAAGCTCTTAAAACAGGACTTATGTAAAATTCAAAGGCTGCGTGGGTTTGTGGAAATCTTTCAATAGCTGTCTACCTCCTTTAAAAAAACAGGGGAAAAAAATCACAATCCTATTTTATTTCCTTTCCCATTTATAATCCAACCACCATATTAGCTTCAACTGCAGAGACAGATGAACAGCCAGGCTAGAGTCAGGAACCACAGATAGCATCATTACAGTAATAAAACATTGTCTACCTTAGAGGTATTAACCTGAAAGAGAGATCATTGTATAAGTGAGCTCTCATACTGATCTAAGAATTGCTTATCGAGGCGGTACAGCTACCTTTTGCAATTGCTGACAATTGCACAAGTTACAGCATGACAATCTAAAACAATGTATATCTTCAGGTTTTAGCAAATCAAAAGGGATAATGTATTTAATTTTATTTTTGTTTTGGTCTAATGAAAGGGGATTTTTGAATGACGATGGCTTTGAAAACATACTCCCAAATATTTAGTTGGGTTTTTTTCTGTTTGAAATGCTTTGTTTCAAACTGTTTCATTTACAAAACTTCAGAAATAAGAGGCTACCATTTTTATGTCGCTTTTCCTTAGGGATTTATTTTGACCACAAAACTTTACCTATACTAGCGTATATCTATGAAATGTTTTCTTTCACAGTTTTTGAGAGTCAAGTTCTAACCCAGATGTTTGTCCAGTTCTGTTTCAGTTTCACTTATCCCCTTCTGTAGACGCGCAGTATCAAAGCTTCAACATTTAGATCTAAAAGCCATTCAAGACTGCTGAGATGAAAGGATTCCACTCCATAACTTGGCAAATCACTTGCCTCTCCCAACTTCTATTTAATGGGGCAAATATTTGCTCTCTTGCATCACTCAGGGTTTGAATAGGCACTTTGGATCTGCAGCACCAGACTGAGAAGCGGAAAGCTGTCAGAGAAGTTAGATGCCTTTAACAGATTTTAAAGTCTCTGCTACAAGAGAAAGCATACATGGTGGTAGCATACACTGAAAGAGACATTCTGAAAGACAGCAAGAATTAGGTTCCTGTGTGTCATTTATGCATTTAAATAAACTACTTCAGTCACACCATGCCCTGCTGCATTTCTAGTACTGGGATTAAACAGTTAATTATATGGTATTTTGTAACTGTAACCATCTCACAGCAAAAATGAAATGTAGTTATACTCATTGTTACCACATGCCTTTTACTTTCTTGGACAAAATTGTTTTGTCTAACAAAAAAGACCCATGTGTATTACTTTTTTTTGTTTCAATTAGCTGCTGCTTCTCTCCATGACTACCAGCATTTAGCTGAATACACACCAGTGCTTTATCTTCAGCTTCATTCATTCAGTAGACACTGAAGTGAAAAATACCAATTACTTTTGCTGTGACTGACATGACCCCTACTTCAAGCTAGATCTCCAAAAACATTTTGTCCTCCCCTTGCACTGAAGAGACAATTTATGTGCAGGCTCTGTAAATGTTACCCAGTAAAACCGAAGTGATAATTTGTTTTCATTAGGTAGGATTTTTAAAAGAAAGTAACTGCTTTTGGAGCCCAAACCCCATTGACTTTCACTGGGATATAGACAAAAAGGCGTTTTGGGAGAATTCCACCTAGAATGATTTTTCTGCTACGCTACCAAGTAATTATGAATCTTTCGGGGGCAGGGGGACGAGGGTAAATGCGGGCAGTCAAGAAAACAAACAAATGACCAAAAGCCCCAGGAGATTTTTAAAGAAAGCAAGCTGCTTTTGGAATAGGTATTCTGAACAATTAGTTACTTATTTAATAGTTTTTTAATAACATGTTCAAAAGATATCATTTAAATGTGTCTCCTTCCATTTCTAAGAGAACAAATGCCTGCATCACAACACCCACCAACAATGGCCCACCAGAGATGGCAGCAACTGCATGAGCTGCACACTCCCTTCCTGGAGATGCTGTTGCACAATTAGGAGAATGTGTACGGAGAGCATTTCTTCCAGTGTCTGTCTCTCTGCTGTCAGAAAAAACCCAGTGCTCTACTGCTGCTTTCAGCTGAGGCTGATTCTCCTGTAGCATAATGCCACAGTGATATCTCACAACTGAAAGCTCCCCAGGGAAGATATTCAGATCTGTGAAATCATGCCTGCTTCAGCTTGTAACCGGTTTTCAGGTAAGTGCCAGGCCCCGATCCACTTCACTACCCCTTAAAAAAAAAAAAATAAAACCAAACCCCAAAAAACCTCCAACAAACTTAGAAATTAATACCACTGGCATCACTTGCCATCCATGTTTTGTGAGGTTTTGATGCATCTTGCAAGTTACCAACACCATATGACCGGCCTAAGCAGAGCAAAAAAAACCCCTACTTCTAGCTTGTTTAACAAGAGAAAAGATATTTATGCCCAAATTAGGACATTGCTGAATCTGAAGATAATATCTGTGGGAAATTTAAGTGGAAAGTAGCATCTGTCTATCAGAAAATGAGTGATTTGTAATAATTTGTGTTGGCAGGAGCTCAGACAGACACACACATGTTATACATTTTAATAGAACACTTATTTAAACATAGAATAAATTACTTTAAGCCACAATGTATGAACACCCCTTCTTAGATAATGCAATCTCTTTTGTAATCAGCAGGTTTAAGTCCTCTCTACCCCATTTGCGCTATCATTTTGATTAATCGAGTCTACTGATTGCTTACATATGTGAGAAAACTATTGTAAGTCTGAGGGCCACATTACTCATTTCCATGCTTTACACTTTACACATGCAACAGTCTGACACTGTAATGCTGCTGCTGAATATTTACTTGTGCAGTTTCTCAAAATAGTATGCTCTGACAGACAGCAGGGCTCGTCTATCTTTCCCTCCACAAGTGGGAAAGGGCTACAGATGCCATTCCTGCAAAGCTACAGGTCATAGGAAATCTAACCATAAAAGGCAAAGAGAATCCAAGCAAAGGAACTTTGCGTCCACTGCTCACCCCTTGGATCTTTCAAAAACAAAGCTTCCACGTGAGATTTGGCGACTGACCTGAAGTATAGTTTTGTTCCTATTTTTAAGGCTAACATGGCTGATACGCAGGGACTACGCATCATCCATACCCTTCATCAGCATCCAGGATTTTATAGCAACAAGTTCCCTTTTCTGGCTGTCTAATGAGATCCTTCCCCTTACTCTTCCCCAACTGCAAGAAAATAGTGGCTGGGAGGTGGGCGTTTTATTTCATTGTGTATCAAATCTATAAAGGACAAGACTGCAATTGCTGTGCTCTTAGATATTTAGATTTCTAAAGCTGGCAAGATTTTAAAACTTCACAAACGATGCCTTGTTTCATGTTATATTTTTTTGTACAAGGCGAAGAATGAAGAAGACTTGATCTAGCTTAAGGACTCTAGGCAATGTTGTAAAATAAAAAGACAAAACATAAATTTCATCTTTGCCACTGGCACATGTCCCTTCTGCAGATGCAGCTATTGTGGAAGCTTCTGGAATAAGCAACCGCTGCAATCTGTGCTCACTGAGGGTGTTGAATTTGACATTTTTGAGAGACAACCAAAGTAGCGATCAAAACACTGGAATGAAAGGGTTATGCTGTTTACTGGACCAGCTGCTGTTCCCATGTGAGTAACAGCAATGAGGCCAGCAAGCCCTGAACAATGCCACTTCCTTCCACCAGAGACCTTGGGAAGGAGTCCTGCCAATGGCGAGGGGACAGAGCACTGCCAGAATTTGGGTGGGAAGAAGTCTGACATATTACTGAGGTCTTTCTATCTGATGTTCCCTATGCACTGTATGTATATGGACGACTAGACAGCAGAAAATCTACAGCAGCCATAAAAAAATCAGAATTTGGTTTTAACGCATAATCATTAGCCCTAAGTGCTAAATAAACATTATTGTATATCATTCCATTTTTATCATGATAAGCCCAAAAATCTCTCTCTCTCAACAGATACCCTTTCAGACTTTTTTTAAAGAAACATTTTTGCCTGAAGTTCTTGTGTTTGGTCTATAGCCAGAGGAAATTATTTTGGGAAAGCGTAAGGCCACTTGGACAAGACATCCCTGGGAAACTGGACTAAAAAAAAAGAGGTGTTGTCACTTGTCACTTCAGAAAAAAGATTGCTTTCCCTCCCCCTTTTCTTGCACACAGGCATATCTTCAAAATCTGGGCTGGAAGACAAACTCTAATAGTTACCTTTTTTATTATATAAGAATGCACAGGATTTTCTCTCATAAGTTGAAGGACAACTTTTGGAAATAATCACCAAACAATCCAGACTACAACTTATCCATCATGGAGAGCTTAGCACCTACCATGTCACTCCTGTATATATAATTTGATATTAACATCACAGATGTTTTCACTCAGAAAGGGTTTACTATGCATGGGAAAAGCCTGCATTAATATCCAGCTATCAAGACGACAGAAACTGCCCAGAGAAAGACCTCTTCTACATCCATCACTATATCACACACCACATAAGAGAAGGAAGTTACACAATCTGTCCAACCCATTTAAAAAAAAAAAAAAAGGGAGCAAGAGGAATCACATGTCCCTGAAAAGTATTTGCAATTCCCCAGACTAAACACAGAGGCCTTATATCACATCTTTGCCCCTAGCACATGTAGCATAGAGTTTCAGCTACAGTCATATACAGCGTAACTCAAATTTACCTTGACTGCGCAAGATATCAGCTTTCAAGAACCATCTAAATATTTAAGTGCCACTCAATCCTCTCCAGGGTTTTATAAACACTGTGCCTGGAAAATCTTCCTTTGTAGGTTACTTTAGACCAACAAGGGGAAAAAGCGCAGAATATTTATATTTCTTTCCTAAAAGACACAGAGTGGCTAGTAAGTCTTTCTGCAGGAAGGATCATCTTGACACCTTCTCTTGGTGGCACCTCTGGCATTCAGATACAAGAAAAAGGTCATCTTTTCCCTCTAGCCATTTACGGCAGTTTGTCGTACTGGGGCTAGGAAATTGCAGCTCAGCATAGATGAGGGAATCAGGCTTTCAGAGATTTAAACAGACAGGAAGAGCACATCCAACATCATAATCTCTGCCATGAAAGGGATTTACAGTGCAGGCAAGGAAAGCTGGAGGTAGAAGACAGATACAGGCATATGAGCATCTTACTCTTTCTACCCTTTTTCCTACACATGGCAAAAGGATAAAACATACACATATCAAATGAATAAAACAAAGACCATTTCCAAGTCCTCTGAGGTAGTTCCCTAGTTACAGGCCTACATCCTCCCAGAGTCAAGGGGCTCACAGGTGCCAAACTGAATGAGCCAATACAGCTGAGAAACAAGCAGGGAAAGGCTGCCCTGTTATCCCCAGTCCCCTAGCAACTGGGACACATGGTTCTGTCCAGAGCAAGGCTCAGTGAGAAGCCAGGGTACACTCAGAGAAGTGTAAACCACTGTTTATTTTGTAACTATGCCACAATATTACATCATCCCCCTTACTAACAATATTATTTCGCCCCTAAATAGCATTCCCTTACATGCTTAATTTTCAGACTGAACAGTGAGGATCCATATCTAGGTGTAACTGCACTACAGCTGTGGTAGAAGCTCTGCAAATGCCCCAAATGGAGAGAAGCCCAAGCAATTTTTTCTCTCTTAAATACTCATTGGTTTAACTATATTTTCAGTGACATTTGCATTACTGTAATTATTCCATAAACACATTTTTAATATTCTTGCCAGGGCTTTTCTTACACTATGTGCTTGCATGTGTGTATTTTTTTATAAACTTCCCAGTGTACTATTCTTTCTGACTGCATGATGGTCAGAAATTACTGTCCTGCACCAAGTTTTTTCCTTTATGAGCCTTTTCAGTAACACACAAAATTATATCCAGATGAATTAATTGACTCAGTGCTTGTTTTGTCAGCTAGTACCCTGCATTAATCAGGTCTCTATACACATCACTGGGTACAAACATAAACTTCAGGTTGAAGTCAGAACACATGGCACAGGCCATTTCACAAGCCTGCAATTACGGATGCAACCAGGTGCCTTGCACTTTGGTTCACAGACCAGGATATTTCACCCAGACAGCAGTGGGTATTGGGTGAGGCCCACAGATTTTGTCTAGAAAAAAAGATAGCTGAGAGAGGGTATAGTAGCAGTCCATAAAATCATGACTGTTACAGGAAATTATGACTGCTCTTCATTGCCTCTTCCACACAAGAACTACGGGGCACAGTTGTTCAAATTCCTTGGGTGGCTCTGACAGTAATCAGGAAAAGTTAAAAGCATTTGGGAAAACCAAATTCTTTTTCAGAAATACATGCACAATGTGCTAGAAGCTCTCTAGAGAAAACTGATATAAAGTTCTGCCAGTCGTAACAGTAGAAATACTTTCTTAGAGCTTACAGGGGGATAAGCGAGACTCCAAGCAACAGGTGGCATTACAGAACTAGAGCCAAGTGCGAACAGAACTTGACTTTCGAGAAAGAGTTTTAAAACGGCTAATCAGGTAGGAAGACCGTGCACAACACAGAAAAATGTATGAGAAAGTTATGAGAGCAAGCTGCAAGAAGATAGCCATGTTGCAATAGCCATATTCAGGATCAGGTAAAAATAAGAATGGCAAAACACATCTTATTGTCTAACATACGTCTTATAGTTGGACAAAAATAATCAGATTCTGATGAGTGAGCGCTGACTCCACAAAAAAAGCCGGCAAGCCCCCTGATCCCAGATGTTCTGCTCATTGACAGACTGAGCAGGTAGTCCACTAAGGTATTTGGGAGGTGTCCACATCAATTACAGCTCCCTTGTACACCTGGGCATATACAAGCAGATCTGGCCCACACGGCGCTTTTTAAAGAGAATTTTTTCCCCTGTTTTCTGGGATTTAGCTGATTTCTGTGACACGAAGAAAATTTTAAGTGTGCCAATGTTTCTGAAATACCTTAAGATATAATTTGGAGAAGACCTTTAGCATATATTTTCTTTTTCCAAGCAACATGTAAGTCCTTATTGACAGCTCTACCAATAAGGAGTGAGAAATACATAGACATGGGAGATGAAACATCAGCAGAAAATAACCATATAATTTTTAACAAAATTAATGTAAGCTAATACTAGTAGGGGAAATAATATGAAACATAAGGATTGAATACAGGGGAAAACCTGGAAATAGTAATCCTGAATGATTCAGAAGTAAAAATAAATACTGAGTGTGGCTGGACAGTTTGGAGGACTAACTTAGCCCCTTTTAGTTCAGAATCAATCACTGAACAGACTTCCAGCATTGAAAATTATTTAAGTAACTTTTTATATGAACATATTCCACTTTATGGACTGCACACAAATTTTTCATAGTCACAATGGCCTTAAGTACTTGCTATTCAAAGCATGCAACCAGTCATTTAAAGTGTTTGATACTGATTCTCACACTGTCTGGATAACTCCCAATGCAACACAGAAGTCTTTAAAGTTGGCTGTACAAATGTTCCAATGTAAACAAACAGACTAGTTGAGATCCTTCTGCAAATAAAAAATTTATATGATAGCAAACTCTGCTCTTTGTTGATCCAAATTTTGACTTTTTGCTCACCTCTCCCTCTTTGCAATGCCCTTTTACATACTTCTGCAGGCTGTTAGTGTTCCCCCTAAATTTTATCTTTCAACTGAACAACCTAAGCGCTCCTACATTTCCTCGTAGGTAGGAAGTCACAGATCTTTGATCATTCTTCTTGCTGTATCCTGAATTCTCTGCTATTAGCACCCATCTTTTTAGAAACAGGTGCCTGAAATGGGCCCTTGTCAGTGGAGAATATGAATATTTGCATATGTAGCAGGACACCTTCTTGCAGAAATCGTCATGCTGTAAAAGTATTATATGTTATGTGAACAAACAAATGTGAACAGAGAGAAGGTGGTACCCCAAATATTCTGATGGTGAGAGCCAGATTTGTTCTTTTTTTTAGTTTCCAGAAAATAAATTTCTGTTCTTTGAATATCCATAATGTATGCTTTTGTTTTATTCAACCTCTATTTTTAAGAACAAATTGAATGGAAATTAATCAATAATTGATAAAAAGGAATGCACGGAACCCATTTAACTACTGTGCACATATCAGTCAATGCCAGTTTCATTAGAAGTTGTTTAGCAAAAATTCAAATGCTCCACTTAAAGAATAGCAGGGTGTTTAATACTCAGAGAGGTAAATTATGAGCTATGACACACCTCTCTAATCACTCACTATTAAGCCATTCTGCGTCAATCCAGTATACAGCTACATAAATGCATACATAAAAATACACACATAGAGCCTCTGATGCAAAATCAAATAATTACATGGAAACAATACTCAAAACCTCATATTCATTCTTATAAAAAAGTCACAGATTCTTTCCTCATACATATTGTAATTTATTCTCAATTGTCTTTAGGAATGTGGAAAATATTATGCCACGAAATGTTATTTGGGAGCACTGAGAAAGTTAAATGTTTATCTTCAGTAAACACCCTTGATGCTCCTTCTGTAGCCAATGTGTGCAGTGCATGTATTTTAAAATGATAGGTTTAAATATAACTGCATTCCCATTTTACTTACTAACCAATCTATAGATCGTGACTGGTTCCCAAGTCTCATTTTTAAGTAAATAAATTAGTGCATATGCTGGAACTACCTCCACCAGTCAGTCACACTTGGGATATACTGCTCCCTTTCCTAAAGGTGCCAAGTTCACTCAAACAAGAAAAAAAATATTCTCTTGAGGACCCTCCTATTTCCTGCTTCTCACAAGTCCAGAAGAAAATATGCTGAAGTAACATGAGCTCAGATTTGCCCATGAGGACTTCTGTTTTGACTGACAAGAAACATTATATGGATATACCAATATTAGGGGGTTTTGACAGAATTACTACAGAATCTAAATATTATACGGCAATTCTGACTGGATCAGTTTTACTTGCCGAGAATATATTGGTATTGCACACTGCCTCTCCAAGATTTGTCCTTTTACTAGTTTGTTGGTTGTTTGGGTTTATTTAGTGTAAGAGTGCCATAAATTTGTTAGCAAAGTTTACAAAACGTTTAGCAACTTTAGCATCCATGCTAAGACACATTGTAGGGACGCTATTTACAAAAAATGAATAAAAATCAGCTATCTCTGAAGTACAGCCATATTTGAATCCTCAAGTTGTCATCTTGGAAAGCTGTGAACTTTTAAAAAAAGTTATGACAAGAATAATAGGATCAGCAAATTTCTGGACTGCAATCCGACGTTGGCTCTGTCTTGTCTCTCTCTAGATTATTCCATAGTCAGAAGCTTTGATCAAGTCTACTTCTTCTCTAGTTCTCATGAACTTCACCCTGAAATTTTCTGTTCCAGAATCATAAAACTGGCCTACAGAGACATAGTTGGAAAGGCCTGATAGAAACTGGTCTTCTTCACAATGAGGCCTTGAACTGAACACCATAAAAAAACCAAAATAAAAACACTTTTTGCTAACTGTTACCACACAGCAGGGATTGCTGTTACTGTACTACATCACCTGAAGTACAGAGGGACGGAAAATGAAAACATTTTTGCTAGGCAGAGGAAATGAGTTTAAGGGCAAGAACTGGAATCATAGAATCATAGAATCATGGAACCATAGGGTTGGAAGGGACCTCTGGAGATCACCTAGTCCAACCCCCCTGCCAGAGCAGGGTCACCTAGTGCAGGTTGCACAGGAACGCGTCCAGGCAGGTTTTGAATGTCTCCAGAGACAGAGACTCCACTACCCCTCTGGGCAGCCTGTTCCAGTGCTCCATCACCCTCAAAGTAAAGAAGTTCCTCCTCATGTTTAGGTGGAACTTCCTATGCTCAAATTTGTACCCGTTACCTCTTGTCCTGTCACCAGGCACCACTGAAAACAGCCTGGCCCCATCCTCCTGACATCCACCCTTTAAGTATTTATAAGTGTTGATAAGGTCCCCCTCAGTCACCTTTTTTCCAGACTGAAGAGACCCAAATCCCTCAGCCTTTCTTCATCAGAGAGGTGTTCCAGTCCCCTAATCATCTTTGTAGCCCTTTGCTGCACCCTCTCTAGCAGTTCCCTGTCCTTCTTGAACCAGGGAGCCCAGAACTGGACACAGTACTCCAGGTGCGGCCTGCAACATAAAACAAACTGTAACAAATTTTAAAATAACCTTAAGCAAATTGTGCAAAACCTAAACTCCCCTTTAAAAAAAAAAAAAAAAAGGTGCATCAGCATCACCTAGCCTTCAAGCTGCCTTCAATTTCATCCCAGTTTCACTTCTTTTGTTTACCACAATTACAAAAACACTAAAAAATTTCATTTGCTTCAGACAACCTGACTGCAATTTCAAAACAGGCCCTAATTCTCCAGCATGGAAACAGTATGACAATGTCTGTGTACTCTTCCAGCAGTGCAGCTTATCTTCTGAGATGCAAATATCAGAACATCTCATCACATGACTACTCTTGTCATGCTTTTCTTGCTTCCATAAGACTAAGCAAATAAATTAATATGAAAATCTTCTCAAAGAAAAATTATGGAGAAAACCATCTGATGGTTCCAAGTCATTAACAAAGTACATGTGACAGTGCCCTCCTCATCCAAAACCACACATCATAAAAGCCTGAGAAAGGCTGCAGTCATGGTATTTCCTCCACCACCAGAAAAATACATATAATCCTGTGAGAAAGCTATTCCCATTGTTCCTGAATCAGATGGTATAAATAAGTATCTTTGACTTCAACTGACTATCCAAACCAAAAACTGAACAAGGACTTACCCCCAAAATTTCTCTAGAACGATTAGATAAGGTTTATCGGGCAAAACTGTAATAAACAGTGGCACAGACACACGAATGCAGGATAACAAATTTGTCAGCATTTTACACCAAATTCCTCTTCCCTGAATGGTTCTCTGTTCAGAGTTACCTCACCTTTACCGCATGATTAGAATATGCATATAGGAGTTGCCAAACAGCAGCTGACTTGCCAGTCTACATCCTTCATAGTCAACTCTGCACATCTGACAGCTCATTTCTAAAGATTTCTGGGAAGAATTTTGCTCTAGAATTGTTACTGAGAAGCCTGATGGAGCTACAGAGAGCTGATTCCACTCATTTAGAAAAACAAAACACAACACAACACAAAAAACCAACCAAAACCAAACAAATAAGAAGCTTCTTTAATTCACATAAACTTCATCTGAGGTCCGTGGGACAAAATGATTTTGGCTGAGCACTTATTCAAATATTAACAGTAACATACAAATATTGAACTGTTTGAGAAAAAGTAACACTTGGACATTCCATCCAGTCCAACATAAATAGAAATAAATGCTTTAAGATATGAAGTGCCTTTGCATTTGGATGGAGCAGAAAGGCTTTCACATCACGTGCTATGCGTTGAAGCTAGTTGAAGCTTCACTAGTTCAGCCTGCCTTTTCTTGTTGCAACTGCATGAATGACAGATCCTAGCTAGAAGAGTTCTTGTACTTTTGTAAAATAAACAACCCTGAACTGAGCACTCATAGAAATAAAACAATGTCAAGTTCTCTATAACTTTAAAAATTTATAACACTGAGTTCTGACATGGAAGTGGGACTATAAGCAGTTTGATAAACAGTTTAAAAGCATTCTAGTGCAAGAAAGTCACATTGTTATATTACTGACTTACAGCATAAGTCTACACATCTCCCATAGGAGAATGTAGGATCTGTACTAGCTGTACTACTGTCCTCCTACTCCGGCAGTGGAAGCGCACTGCTATTACAAATATAAGACAGTTCTGGATGCTTCATGCCCTGACACTAATATAGTCTGCACTAGGAGAATAATTCTCTGATTAATCACATGCAATATCCTTTTCTCTTACAAAAGCTCCTCTTCATATCTAGGCCAAAGGAGGAACAGAGATGAGGCAAACAGGGAAATCCTTTCTGCAGGTTGGTTGGTAGGCTGTCATTGAAGTCTTTCCAAGAGACAAACACAAGTGAAAATCAAACTTACCATGATCATCTTAAATGCAAGAGGTCTTGGTTAAGTATGTGGTGAACTTACTCTCTTGTCATTGGTTTCTCTAGTGTTACTGAATGCATTGCAGTGCATTAACGAAAGCTACCTAAAGCTTGGGACAGAATTTTTAAAAGTAGTCAACATTGATCTAACTCCTCCAGTTTTAACATGAGCAGGGGGACAGAGTTCTTTTAACTGAATTTCTAGTTAGGAAAAGGCCTTTCTCCAGAATATAGGACACAGAAATGATCATTTTCTATGCATTCTTTCAAGGTAATGTTTTGAATATTCACAAGAAAAGAGCTTTTTCCAGATGAAGCACCATCAAAAAAAAAGATCAAAGTATCAATTTGGGAATGCATGCACAAATGCTGATGTGTCAACGAAGCACTCATTTTGTATTCCTTTTCTCCTCCTGGTGAACGTGGTGGCAAGCATATTTTTCACTCAGTAAGAAACCAGTATTTTGAAAAAGCTTAGCATCACTGAAATTTACTTGAGTGTTGTATCTGTTCACCAGCAATGTCAGAAAATCTTTTCATCCATACCAGAACTTCTTTTGATCTATCTGCTTCCCAGTAGTAATGATTTCAGTGGGTTTTCTATGAAAGACCAGAGACACAAGCTGAACAGATGACTCAAATGTCTTCTTAATCATCATGCTAAAGGAAACTCAGAGGACTTGTTTCCAGAGTTCATTGCTCTTTTAGAAGTTCATTAAAGTACTTTGCCAAAAAAAAAGGGGGGGGGCAATGGGGGGTGTGAAAGAAAACCAAAGCAGTCTATGAAATAACTGTGGTAGTTCTTAACTTACTTGAACTTAGCCTCTGGTTCTTGGGAACAAGTTAGCATGGTTTAATGTCTACACTAGAAGAGAGTAATGGAAACATTGAACTGTGAACCAAAATCAAATAAAAGACTGATTACAACTTAATATATAACAAAAATAATGGAATCAATGAAACACTTGCAAACGGCATTGAGCTGACAGGCTCTCTTTGCTAAACACTGCATAGGTCATGCTTTGATCTCTTATAGCAAAGTAAGAAGCCTGGAAAAGACGTAAGGATTGAAACACAACTCCACTGAAATCTGTGTGAGCATTGCCAATCACGTCTGTGCTCACGCTCCTATTTTGACATGATAAAACTGAGAGCAGAAGCTGGCTTGCTTCCTTTATGCAGTAGTCTCAGAAGTTAGGATAAATCATATTGTGTCTCCCGCAACACTAAAACTTGATGCAATTTGAAGAAAGAGTGGGTTGTTACTACAAGATGTGTTTTAGGTGTTTTCTGCAAAGTTTCCACATGTCCATTTCCAGAACAATTTATGCTGATTTTGAGTTTAAAAAAAAAAACTTAGTCATTAGACCTTAAAAATAATGTTGCCAATGACCAAATATGCAATAAAGCTACTTCTTCCCCAGTCCCGAAGAAAAAATTGTTATGGTGTTTGGGATCACATTCCTATGGCTTAGTGATTTTCTCGTAATACTACTCAGTTTGAACATTAATGAGGATAAACAATTTAATTCTGTCTCTATATGGCTTTTTTTGTGCAGAAGGGGAAAGAATTTATTAATGATGTAGGCAAGGCAGCAAGAAATGTGTATTATTATTTCAAAACTGATTAATTGTGTAGTTACGAAGTGAGCAGTATCTATGAAATAAGGCATGAAACCTGCGTGGTAAAGACAGATTAGAAAACATGAACATTTTTATTCAAATTCTGTTTCACTCCCTTTTTAACTTCAGTGTCACTGGGCCAAATATTTCCTTTGATCAGAAATATATTTTCCCAAAGATGCTATATTTCATTTGAAACAGAGCACAAACTATCTTTCTAAAACAAAAAACACAATATAATCTTTTGGCAGAGAGACTTAAAAGACTATATATTACAGCCAAAATGTGTGCCACTTGGCTTCATTAAACAAACTTTCAGGAAACTTTTTTAAAAGAAAAATAGTCCAAACACACACACAGAATGCATAACACTGCCACCAAGCACATTCTGGTGGAACTGAAGACAAGTCTTATTTAATCCTCAATCATACATTGAAAGTTAAGACTTCCACGTGCTATCTTGGTTCTTTTTCAGAAATGCACAAACACTCTAGATTTGAATACTGGGACACTTTATTAACTTTGATCATCCCCTGGAACAATGCCTCAATCTCTTAAATGCAGCTGAACTGAAACCCAGCTAATCTGAATTCTTGTACAACACCACCTGAGTGAAATCTTACTCAATATTTTTGTACAATAACATAGGACCACGGGATAATAAGTGACCTCAGAAGATCTCAAATCAATGCCTTGCTTGAAGGAGGGTCAGCCATGAGGTTAGAGCAGGCTGCTCAGGGCTTTATCCACTTGGTTCTTGAAAGCCTCCAAGGATGGAACCTGCACAGCCTCACCAGACAACCAGCTCCACTGTCTGATTGTTCTTGCAGGGAAAAAGTATTTCCTCACATGCAGACACAACCTCCCTTCTTTCAACTTAGGCCTACTGTCTGTTGTTCTCCCACCACTGTGGAGAGCCTGGCTCCACCTTCTTAATAACTTCTCCATAGGTACTGGAGGCTACTGTTTGTTAGGTTCCCCCCAAACCAACTGTTGCCCAGGCTGAACAAGCCCCATTCCTGCAGCCTCTCCTCAAAGTGCAAGTGCTGCAGCCCTGAAGATGATCTTGGTGGCCCTCCACTGAACTTGCTCCAGTTCATTGATATCTTTCTTGCACTGGGATGCTCAACATTGGACATAGTCTTCCAAATATGGCCTAGTAAGTGCTGAGTAGAGGTGGATAATCACTTTCCTTGAGCTACTGGCTGTGCTCCTATTATTACAGTCCAAGATACTGTTGTCCTCCTTTGCTGCCACAGCCCACTACTGGCTCACGTTCGGTTTGTTATCAAGTCTTTCCCATTGTTTTTAGCATAACTGCTTCCCCAGCCAGTGAGTTCCCTGACTTTATATGTTCAATTTGGCTTATGCTGTATCATATACCTTCTAGAAAAACAGCCAGTGTTTAAGGTAACACTGCCAAGAGTCACTCTGTTAAAAAAAAGTATGTATCTTTTTTCTGTTTTGATATGGTAAACATCAACATCAGCTTGTGAATCCCAGTGGAGGCTCCAGAGCTGACACACAGATACAGGAATTCAGTAAATATAGGAGATAAATGATGCAATTATAGGCTGGATTGATTGATCTAATACTAGCAGCTTTGGACTGCATTCCCTTTTCATTGGTGGACACAACACTAAACAGAATCAGCACAGCCAAGACACACACAAAATGGTATTAGTTATGGCTAAAGTATCAATTTTTTTTTTTTTTTATTTTTAATTCTGCCTCTATCAGGTTATGTGCTAAAGAATGAACTTTGTCATACAGAAGGAAACATTTTTTGGGGTAGGCACGTATATTTTAAATGTGCTCCTTCCACACGCACATTCAGGCCTTGGTGTGTACAAGAATGCAAAATCTGCATTTTCAAAATGTATCTTCATTTTGTATCCTACATTGAATTGTCATACAATGGATTTGTAGCCAGACCATCTGACTGGCCCTAATCTATGGATGCAAATCTGAAAAGCAATATCTGATAGATTCTTGGTATCATGCAGAGAAAGCAAATTTAATTGAGCTGTCACTTTTAAAACTGTTCACTCTCTCCCCTTACTCTCCATTCTAGGTTTGTGAATCTTTACTGTAAAAAAAAACCAACAATGCTCTATAAAAACTGCAACACTGTCACATTTAATTCTTTAAAAGGCAAATTTGCTGGAAAGACTTTGGATAAAACTTACAATGATGGAAAGCATGACAGAAGACGGAATGTTGCCTGAAACCATAGGTTAATAAAATGTACTACTGGTCAAATGGAGAAATTATTCACGTCTTTGGTCCTACAGTCAAATAAGAGGAAAAGATTGTATTTACATGAGGGTTGTGTAGGTTAATAGAAATGTACCTGTAGGCTGTTCAGAATATTTTCCTATCAAGAAACATCAAAATGAAACTCTGAAATGTCTTCCTCTTTCTTTAATTATGGCATTTTTAAAATTATAGCTGAAATCTGGCAGAGTTAACTGTTACCTCATGAGGTTACTATTACCAGTTTTATCCTGCTTTACGTTAGGAGATCTCCCTCTAATTCTGTCTGGTTTGTGTGTAAAAAAACGTTGACACCTTGATCTTGATAGCTAATCTTCTGCCATCATCATGCTATCTAACTGTTAGGGGACTGTTCTCCTTTGATAATACCGCCGAACAGCAAGTATCTACCTACCTGAGCTGTTGCTGTGATGATGCATAAATCGTCATTTATTTGCAAAGGTACAAGCTCCCAATCTATTCAGGGAGATTCTTTCTGCATCCACAATCAACACATTCAGCCACATTATTTTAGCTACATTCAGGGCAAACTGGGAGTAATCACTTAATTCCTTTATGGAACGAATGCAGGAATTTTGTCTTATGTCCTTTTAAAAGACCTAGAGTGAAATACCTGTCATTTGTACAGCTATAGTTTTAACCCATGTTTTAAGGATGATGCCACCTCTGTTAATAATTGTTCTTTGCCATTCACTTTGTATGCTGGAACAAATTTAATTTAATAGAGGACTCACTGAAGAGTTAATGTGCATGGCTCCCAAAAGTGTGGTAAAATGATCTATCCAAGTCTAAGGTACTTTCATGAAGTTGATACTCTTACTCTCAGTTCTACTCTGTACTACAGGTGTAGGTAGCCCTACCATCAAGTAAAACAAATACCTGATACAGATTTTGAAAGCACAGGCTGCCTCAAACAGTTCTTGGAAGATCATGGGAAACCAATCTGGACATTTTGGGGAAAAAATGGAGAAGGTGGCCAGAGCACTGAAGTGTCCCTTGAAAGAATAACTTCATTTTTAAAAGGCAGATGGAAGCTGAAAGGTTGGACGTCACTCCTAGTTATAGGAACATGACAAGCCTTTCTGCCATGTGTCCACATTGAGTTTACTGTCCAGCCTGGCAGCGTGCCCTGAAATCCAGTCAATCATGTGATGACCTAAATCAAATTTCCCAAGGATATTTTGGTAAAGTTTTCATCTACTAAAAATCTCATTAGGAAAGACAAGCAATGCAGTAACTAGAAAATCACAGGTCTGTGCCTAACGTTCTAGTCTCATCAGGTAATCTTCCATATAATTGCATCACGGTGGTGCTTTAATAATCATTAACATAGGTCTAATACTTTTTATCTATCTTTATGTATTGGTAGGTTTATTTAACACTTGTAAAGTGCTTTAAGATTCCCTGAATAAAGGAACTACAGAAAAACTTCTTTAATTCTTCTCTTCTAGAAGTTTAAAAAGGTGAGGCTACCCTTCAGTCTGTAGTACAATAGGACACATGATCAGTGTGCACAACCAACAGAGTATGAAGGAGTTACACTGAGCTGGCTTAAGTATTCACTCTCTTCTGAGAAGTGAAGTGGCACTTGGCACCTGAAGTTTAGGGTCAAGAGCTTAAACAAAAAAATTTAAAAAAAAAAATCAACAGATGGATAGTCCTTTACATTTAAACTTTTGTTCCCAAGAAAAAAAGAGCTTGACCTTTAGAAGGTACTGAGTTTATAGAAGTATCCATTGATTTTAAAAGGGACCTACAGAAAGCTTATCAATTTTGAGACAATAGGAACAGTTTAATCACGAGATAAGGACATAGGTACGTATTTACTCTGATTTCTGAAACTCTTGACCTAGATTTCTCTGAGTACAAAACCATCTGATTGTTTAGATGGTAGCTGAGTAGAATTCCAGTTTATGTACATCATTTAATCAGTTGAACCATTACAAGGCGCCATAACTGAAATAGTTACAAAAATTTATTGCAGTAACTTGTACCCTTGCTTTCCCTATTCCTGTGTTATCATTACTTCATGTAGCCTTCCTAAAATCACACTGTAATCCCTTCAGAGAATAAACTAATATCTTCATGAGAACCGTAAAAATACATTGAGTGCTGCAGAAATAACAAAACACTATTTTTTTCCCCCAATTAGTAGCAATAACTATTTCTAACAAGTAGAAATTGTCCTACCCAACAGCAACCTGATACCTGTAAGAAATATTAGCAATTTAACCAGTCCTTTTCAGCTTGACAGTCCTAAATCTCACAAAGGCTACATCACCAAGGTTATGTAGCTCCTTCTGCCACATAACACTGACATCCAAGTGGATATGTGCTTGATTTGTAAGCCTTTTTCTAAAAAGGCAAAAACAAAGTTGTATGTAACTAAATATGTTCTGATCAACTCACTCAGTACTAATTAAAAAACAAACAAAAAAACACGTGTTCATTATAGTCAAGAAAAAAGGAGAAGAAAGATAAGGAAGGGAATGTTACTCTGAGTTAATCTTAAAATTTAATAAACATTCCCAACATAAATATCTTGAGACCTATTTACACTGATCATAGCATATATATTCAGATCTTAAAACACAGTCACAAAAGTCTAACACTAAGAGCAAATTCAGGATATTGACGGGAGTTCCCAGATTCTATAAGCATCTTACACCTCCTTATCCAGTGACCAGTTTGGCCCTTTACTGCAAGAAGCAGTATATATATCATATCTCATCTCCACCCCCTTCACTACAAACTTGCTTATCTCAACTCTGTAAACTCAGGTTCTCATTAATTTGTCTGGTCCTCCCCAGATTCTGAATCAGGATGCCCTTCTAGCCACTCCCTTGGTTTCAAATCACTGTCCTCCCCTTCCTGTTGTATCTTTCTGGCTTTCTCCACTCACTAACGTTCCAATACAACGCAGATTTTACTCCTGTATTATGGTAAATAATACAGGCCCAGATGCCTCATGCAGGGTTATGTGCAAATACAGAATTAGTGTATTCTAGATGGGTACAACTGTCTGTTTCACCTGCAGGAGCCAGTGTCTGGACACTGTGCCATCCAGTCTTCTGTGCCCTCAAAGCAATGAATGAGTTAAAATGAACAATGAATAATTTTACACAGAAACCACCAGGAATGCGTATTCCTACTGGTTTGTCTTTCTGGCTACATTTGCCTTTTGAGAATACCAGTTGGGAAAATTGTTTAGTATTCAGACACAGGGAACAATAAAACTGCTCTAAACTGAACTGCTATAATGTCAATGTGTAGATAGAACATGTTACAGCTGCATCAAGGAAAAGCTGGGTAGCTCAACACAACAGAAACTCAGGAGGATTGCAGAGCTTAGATCTAGTAGACATTTGGAATATAAAGGAAGTTCACTGCCTGAGTAAACAGACAACTTTAAGGATCAAGCTTCTTCATAGCTATCCCTTCTTAGAAAGGGAAACACCAGCCTTTCTGATAACTACTTTGCATTATTATCTCACTGCTGTAAAAATCCTTCCAAAAGATAAAGTGAGACCTAGTAGCATTATAACTGTAATGAATAATTCAGAGATTTGGACTCAGAGAAACAAATACAGTAGAAAATCTTTACTTAAGTAAATATTTAAAGAAAAAACCAACAACAAATAAACCCAATGCTATTTCTCCTGTAAATGCCATCCAGCTTGCTTTTTCTCCCTCTCTCTCCGTCCCCAAAGAGCAAAAACCTACTCTACAATGCCTTCTGAAGGCTGTCTGCCTGCTATCCTCACTGCCCACCTACCGTAGGGAGCAGCTCCTCCCACCTGCACATAAAAGCCAAGTGCATGCTACCAGCAGCAGATCAGAGCACTTTCTCAGTCCTCCACTGTTTTGAGCCAGTGATCTTCTCTCCTTGGATCTTGTATACTCAAGGTAAGATTACTGCTACTTCAGGTTTCTGTTCTAACCAGCTATTGTGAGGAAGTCTTAATGCGAACTCTAGCACTGCCTTGCTGGGTGGTGCTGGCTTCCCCCCCCCCTTTTTTTTTTTTTCAGATGTAGTGTCATCTGACATTTAAGTTAGTAACAGTCTGTTGTTTTAGCAATGAAATAAAAACAGATCTTGCTGGAAAACACTGTGTGGCTGGGAAAAGGTCTTCGCTCCCTTTCTGATTGATTTTGAAAATATTAGTATACCCAGACCAATTCTAACAATTTATTATCCTTCTTAGTAGTTTCCCCCTCAGTCCAGTCAAAGTTATCAAAAAAAATACACTCTAAAGCTTCCTTAAATTCCGTTTGATGAAAAAAAAAAAAAAGCTGAGAGCTAATTTAAGGAAGGAACTGTTTTTAATTAGTCTTATTACTTACTAGCCAAATTGAGTCAATCTTGGGATTCAAGTGCATCTGCACAGGTTTCACTACCTTTAAAAAAAGTGTGATGGAACTTAAGCCCTCACAGAAGCACATTAATAAGGCTGATTGAATTCACTATCTGGTATCAAATATGCTTAAAGTACACATTCCACAAGCAAAGTTCTGTTTCTTGAAATAACAGACCTTGTGCCTTTATGAAATTTCTAGATGAGTTTGAATTACATTTTATCTACAGTTTGCCTACATAGGCATTTCTAATGCTAGGGGAAGGAATAGTCAAGTGCCTCAGAGACAGCTACTGAACAGTTGAAACATTAAAAAGTAAGTGGTTCAAAACTATATTTGCATTCCCCTCTATTCATCTATCCATCATCAGAGATGAATTTATTAGTGACTAGTACCAGTTTCTCATGTTGTGTGAGTCAGTGCACTTTTAACACGCAGTCACCTGTTTAATGAAATTCCATCATAGAAATCCTAATCCTAGAATGCCTCTCTCCAGTGCTCAGAGAGGAGGGAAAGCATGAACTACCAAAAGCAAGCAGTGAGGGCTGTCTGTTAATTGTTTGTTCGTACTCTATGTAATACATTCTGCAGTTAGAGAGTGGTATTTTCTTCTTAATAGCCAAACAATTGTCTTTCTAAATTGACTCTTTTTTGTTCTTTTCCCGAATAAAAAGTCTTTTCTAAAAAAAGAATTATGTCCACATATAAGTCTACTCACATTAGCTGCAACATTTTAAGCTATAGCACTGCGTAACAACAGCAAAGCTCTGTTCAAAGGGCCCTTTTCTGCATACTGTATCTAAGATTTTTTCTGTATTTTACATGTTATCTATTGTAACTAATGGGGAAAAGAAAACATTGCCTTCAGCTATTTGCCTGGAAGATTACATAAGTATCTTCTAAAAAAAATCAAAACCAAACCAAAAACCCCAAAAACCAAACAAATGGAACTATTCAAAAACAAAGTACAGTGCTTTCTATAGCAGGCTTACAGTAAAACTATTTTTGCATCCAGGTAATGCATATAAATTGCCCATAAAAGACACGAATACACCCCAGTGGTTTTCCTCATAACTGGCTTTCTATCTCTGAGCTACAAAATTTCATTCCTTAGTTAACATCTGATTTTTATAGCAAACCTCCCTTCCCTCTCCCAAAACACCACCCTTGTAAAACACAGATATGTGATTTTAAGTGCAGTGCATACAGAATTTAGGTCTACAATCTGTCAGTAAAGCCTCATTGTTCACACAGAATTTTACTCTATCAGATAAATCAAAGTTTCTAACAGAGCAATTTTCAAGAAAAAAAAAAACAAAACATGCAAAAAAATGCATTTGCCATAGGAAATGTGCATATAGCAAAATACCTTTTATTAAAGCCTGCTGTGAAATGTAATGTTTTGGCATTTGAAAAATGGATTGCAGGACATACTAAGAAAACTCTATTCAAAGGAATGTGTCTAATTTAGATCAGAATCTCCTCTGAGCAATTTCTTTCTTAGGCTGAGTAGATAATTCAGCTTAGCATCACTTTGCAGCAGGGGACGAAGGGAAACTGCACCCAGCAGGTCTCCAAGAGAACTCAGATGTCTAGGAATGCATTTATTCACTTCTGTGCTGATCTGAAACTCCTTTTTATGAGATCAAAGCATACTGATATTAAGATAAAAATACTGTCATTTTAAAACAGTACTACCACCACAATAAATAAAAAAAAGGCGAATCAGTGGGAGAACAAGGAATTCAGATTATTTGAGTAATGACCATAACATTTTAAAATAACAAAATAAAGAGATGATATTAATTTTTCAGCTGCAGACCAGTTAAGTGTTAAGCAGGCATGCTCGGCCATTTCTCCTGAGGGTTGCGCTTAGGTTTTTTAGGTGTTCATTTAGGGCACTAATGCCCAATTACGCCACTAGTGTAACTCCTACTGGTGTCACAAGTGTTGAACTAGATACCTAGGATAAGCATATCACTGTCTGCTTAGCTATGCATAGGCCTGACACTACCACTGCTTGTTAGACATTCTGATCTTTATGAATTTATTTTCTCCCACCTGTCTGTGAGGCAGAGACACATTTTCCTCTGGCCATACCGATAGTAAACCTATGGACTGTTTTGTTTATGGTCATAGTGAAAATTCATGGTGGAGAGCCAGATTTAGTTCCCCTGGGTTCCCTTCCAGCACTTTAATCCCTTGCTTCATTTTCTATTCAGCCTTATAAAGTCCACCACTTTGCAGCTGATCTGTCTTTGCATGATTCTTTAGGGCTGAACAGCAGGGAGAATTCCAGTGACAAAACTTGAGAGCAGTAATTTACTCTTAACACTTTCAGACTTCCTCTGAAACCCTTTACAAACCCCTTAACAGGATTTGCAAATCGTTTTTGGAGGGGGTAAATAAATAAATAAATAACCAAATGACCACCTCTTTCTTACCCTCTGTGGTTCAAGGAGACCAACTCACTCTTGGCAGGATGAGCAAGCAGAGATTCACTACACCTGACTATAAAAATTCAATCTTGGTAGCTCAGTAGCAGTAAAGAGCTCAAAGAGAAGCACATGGTGCTTAAACAAAATTATTCACATGGATCTTGTATGGCACACAGAATATATTCTTTTTTTTTTCTACATTCACTATCATGTGCCACCTCTATAAACATACAGAATATAATCTCCTACCCATTAAAATAAACAAACAAACAAAAAACCAAAAAGCCCACCAGCTTTACCCTACCCCTTCAGTTTTTAACTCTAGAGCTAATTTATGAGGGTGCAGACTCCTAATTGCTGCGGTGGCCTTGCAACTATTGCGTTTAAAAAAACAAAAAAATTAACACATTCCAATGCTCGATTTCTAGAATAATTGCTCTAGCAATGGAGGCCTTGTCTCTTTTAAATTGAAAATTACCACTAAGCATGCAGTGCTCCCAGATAAAATAGTGAATGTGTGAGAGGTAACTGGAGGACTAGCAGGAATGATAAGGACTAGAAAAAGAACCGTTAATAGTTGTGTCACTACCCGCCATAGAAGGTAGGACAATTTTCATATGTCCATGAGCACATCTATGAGGCAGAATTTTCTGCCCACTTATTCTACGTCTTGCTAAATATCTCAGGAGAGGAAAGATTAAATTTTATCCTTGAAGCTTAAATACATCCATATATTTTCCCTTACTTTTTTGGCCTTCCAGTTATTCCAAGCTGTGGATTCTTTCCTTCTACAGGGAGATAATTTTAAATTTTCACTGGTGTCATATTTCTAAAAGAACACTGGTTCAAAGGAGTTATTGTAGTGAGGAACAAGAAAAGACAAAAACATTAGAGGTGGCTTGTTCTGTCTGATTAACAACAAATATCTGTATTTAACTGCTCAAAAGTTTCTTACTTTTGCCACTTACACTTTCTAGAGTTTTATGTAAATGATGTTGCCTTTTTGTGGCTTTCCCTCCAGAAAGTGAGATGTATTCTTTGTGCTAACAGAATTCTCCTTCAGCAAAACTTGTGGAGCTCTGTGTGTTTAAAAAGATAATGATGAGTCCTGGTTCTGAAGCCTTTTGTGGGTCTTGTGCAATAACTGTGCCTATTCTCTGTACACATCAGTGAACAATTGTGCTTGGTCTCCCTGTACTCCTGAAATGTTGGATGTGTTTCTGTAATTGTCTTGATGTGTAATGAACTTAATGTCTCATAATTGCCCTGCAGGGGATTAATACCACTAAGCAGTCTAGGGACATCTTTTGATGATTAAAACTTCTTCGATGCAAGTCCGTATTTTATAGCAAAACCAAGATGAATGTAAGTCTGCTGCTTCTTGAATGGCAGGTGAAACTGTTGAGGGGTGACATGTAACGGACCCTTTTCAAAAGGGAGTGAGAATCAGTGCCCTCTCTTGGTTAGAAAAAAGATATATAAAGCAGCCCTATGAGAGTGTTTATCAGTTCCCTCTGCTGGCTACAAAGCCCACAGCCAGATGAGCAGCTGTGTTTGCGGAGGCGAAGGTCTTAAGTTCTATTCCCAATGCTGTGTGCATGTGGTAAACTGATGACTGTGGTGTCTGTGCACGTATGTGGACATCATTCTTTATAGGGTCTCATCAACAACTACACTGAGTTCAACATGAGGGCACTCAAAAATAATATGGAGTTCCTGGGAGGTAAGAAAATTTCCACTTAGGATCTGAGAAGCATGCTAGCAGCTATGCCATTCATAATACCATGCAGATAGAGCATCCTTTTGTTCCGCATCATATGCACACCTTGCTTTTTCCACCTCTTCAAGAAAGTGTGTGTGCATGTTCATTACACTCAGTTTAGAGACATCTGGCTAGTTATCACAAGTATTCTTGGCAATTCCAAATTGTAACACTTCAGAATGTCAGCTTCTGAGAACTCCACATTTGCACAAAAGCAATAAATGGTACCAACGAGAACACTCCAGCCTAAAAAAAAATCCACAAACCAAAACAAAACAGACAAAGAACCTAACTAGTTCTTCTCCATTCTTGCAGGGAAAGGCCTATATAATCTGGTTATGTAACTGGAGAAACAGGTCACACAATTTATGCAGACACTCTGAAATAAAGTTGAGATGAAAAAAATACACTGCAAACTTAAGAAAGAGTTTCTATTTTAAATAAATATCCATAGCACTAAAAATCTGAACTCCTTTGTCAGGTATGCCAGCTCACTTGAATTCCCAGGAATCTTATCACAGCAATATATAGGAAATGCATAACCTATCCTATTAAAGGGAGAATGAGTCAAAACTAACAGCTTGACATACTAGATATCTAAAGGTATATTAAAAGCCAGATTTTTGAAACATCTGCAGCATATGTTTCCTGCTAACTAAAAAAGCAACCACTCTTTCCAGACCAACATACTGCTGCATTTTTCTCTCTGAAAGGAAAGTAACAAGTGTACAGTAGCACACTGTAGACTCACACAGGGAACTTCAGGCAAAGTATTTGAGCATTTTTGCAATTGAAAAATCCAGAGAGCAAAACAAGTTTCTAACAAAACGCAGTGTTATGATGTGAAACAACACCACATATATATAAAATACACTACAGTCCCTGAAATAGACATGCTTACATTGCGTCTCATTTACTAGACATAGGGACAGAATGGAAGATGGCACAGCCCCAGGACACTCAAACCAAATACAGTCAAGTTACCACTGAAGAAATCTAGCAGTCAAGTCTGCTTGTGCCAGCACACGACTTACCTCTGTTCTGCCTTTCCTTTCTTCCCACTGTGTGTGGAGCTCCAGTGAATGCAGAGTATCAGAACAAGGGTCTTGTATGTGTCTCAGAGACCAGAATTTCTATTTCAACTTGCCTTTGAAAAAAAAAAAGGGGGGGGAAAGAAAAAGGAAAAAGAAAGTGTTCAGCTATTTCCCAGTATTTCTTTGTAAATGAATTAGGTGATTTAGTCCAACTCTCAGTTGATGGACAGTCATATAAAACACACAACTGGGATTCTTGTTGGCAAATCTCAGCAAAAAGTCAAGAGGTAGTTACTTTAGGTCAAAGTTGAGCAATAAAAGCAGGCTTGTGAGGAAGGTTTATGTTGCCAGCATGAATATATCTGTCACCTGCACTTTATAGATAAAAAGCAAATAAGTGACGAGTAGTCAAGCAAGTACATCCCACAAGCACTAGCATTCACACAAAACGTATTTTAGAAAATGAAGGAAAAAAGACAACACTCAGTACTTATTTCCTTTCAGTCAGTGGCTTGAATTGAATTTACCATAGTAGCACATCACATTGTTCGCTGCAGAAAAATGCAAAGCTTAGGCCTTTAGGAGTAAGTCTCTTGTGCTTTACTGGTTCCAAAAATGTCAGTGCTTGTCAAAGTGTTTTTGAAATAAAACCAAAACCATGTTAATAAAATGAACTTTCCAAGACAATGCTGGCCAAAACTGATTCTTAGATTTCTTTTCAGTAATAAACTGCCTCTGTGGTTGCTGAGCTGATAGGGAGGAGGATTTAAAGGGCCAAAGCCAAGTTCTGGTTAACTCAGAGGGTAAAAAAAGACCTCTCAAACAGAGTACAATCCCTCCAATGAATGGAAAGATTTTTGCTGGGGGTGGGCACAGCTTAGCAAAATCCAGCTGTGCTTTCAAAAATGGCAGTAATCATTATTAGGCTCCTTTTGAATGTATTCCGAGACTGGAATACTGTTGTGGGTACAATTTGTGATGTGCTGCTATAGATTACTGGACAAGAGTCAGTAGTTGTGTAATGCAGAATTTACAGGCTGAATATCAGTTCACAAGAGCTACCCTGCCTATTTATTAAGTAGTAATTCCCTACATGAATTAACAAGGCAACAACTGGAAGAATTCTGTCCCATCCTATCCCAGCCTTCTGGATGAATAGCTCCAAAAATATGCTCCAGTGAAGGATGAAGGCATTCATGATGAACCAAGTTCCTGCTGTGCACACAAGTTGTGTGCAAGTCTGGGCAGTGAGATCTCCGAACTAGTTGTTTTGCTGTATGTGCATATAGGTGCAGATGCTTCTGTCCTCCACAGAAGAAAACGGTGCTGTAGTTGGATGTTCTGTGCCTGTTACAGGAATTCCCACTATCCTCCAGTTCTACCCAGCATAGCTCAGTTTAGGATGTCTGTGCAGTACATACAGTCCAAGTTGCTGCTGGAATGGTGTTTTCTTAGTTCTTATGCTCAGGAACTCCTACAGACTCTTACTATCTTTTGGGGATCTGGGCATAACACATTACGTCAGGAAACATGGAAAACATTTTAGGATTGTTCCCTAAGCTTGCATTACTAGCCTCAGCTAAAAATATTGTTCGTACTCTTCAGGAAATAAAGAAAACTGTATGTTTAACATCCAAGCCTGATACTTGATTAAAGATTCATTTGCAGCAGTAATTTTTTTTATTGTTTTACTGCTACACAATTATCAAATGGCTTTTAAGTTTTAGTTTAAAGGAAATCCACTTGGCTCAGCTGTCTTTTATGTCACCTTCATTGCATTTTGGTTTTAGATTGCTCTGAAGCTACTACCTGTAAATACCGATTAGTTTTGGCAGGTGATTTTTATGGTGTATCTCTGTTCCACAGTCAGGGCAAGATAGTTCTTAGATTCAAATTTCAAGCACAAAAACTGCCTTTCACTGAGTTCAGAATTCACTTGCAATGAATATTTTATATTATTCTTTTGAAGCACCCTATTTTCAACATCACATCTATCACTCCTATGCTGAATGCTCTCAAGAACTCAATACAAAAAGTCTACAAAACACAAGCAAAACAAATTCAATTTGTGGCTGCTCAGAGACATTTTCTCTGTTCCACGTGCTTTCAACTTTCTACTAACTGCTCATCTCATGAAAACAAGTATTACAAAAGTAAGTGAAGGGAAACCGATTATATTTTCAGTGCTCCATTCACGAGGTGTATTTTGAGAGACAGCATTTTAGCTTGATGGACACTCACAACCTACAGCCTTATCCTTCAAAATAGCCACCACATCCAGAAGACTGGGAGCTGCTCCCTCGACTCCCACCAAGGCTGAAGCTAACTGAAGAAGCAGCTTGGCCCTTTATGGGGACACTCAGCACCACAGACCTCAGCTCAGGGTGCAGCAGCCATTCCTTCCTGGCTTCTCCCCCGCCGCTGCCAAAGATGATGATGAGAAGTATTTTTGCTTGCTCAACTGCTTATAAGTCTTTCAGACTTCAGGAAAACATGAAATGTTGCACCTGATGCCCAAAAGCTGCCGAGATAGATAGCAGGGGTTTGTGTCAGTGGATTCAGTTCAGTGACAATTTAGTTGTAACAAACATAGAATGGTTTAGGTTGGAAAGGGCCTTAAAGATCACCTAGTTCCAACCCCCCTGCCATGGGCAGGGACACCTCCCACCAGACGAGGCTGCTCAAAGCCCCATCCAGCCTGGCCTTTTTGTATTCTACTTTACAAAAAAAACAAAAAAACAACCCCACACAAACAACAAAAACCCTATTTTTGTTTAAAACATTGGTAACAGAAGTAGCCATTACACACCTGCGTCTGGCAAAGCCCACACCAGGTTAAATTGCTGAAGGGGCCGCACCGCAACCCCTCAGCTGTGGGGAACCCTGAGGCCACGCTGTCGTCACCGTAGCCCTGGAGGAAGGTGCCCTCGAAGCCCCAAAGGAAGGTTCCCTCGCACCCATGAAGGAAGGCGCCATTGCCTGTCAGGGTGGTGACAGCTCGTCCTGGTTAGGCTGCGGGTAGGGCCAGGGCCAGCCGCCATTAGGGCCCCCTCCATCAGTCAGACCAGGCCCCTCACAGGGGATTTAACACCTCCCGCCTCCTGTTGTGGCCTCTGTGGTTCAGGCCCACTCTAACGTGAACGCCATTTCTGCACATAGGCAGTCAGAAAATTGATTTAAAGCCTCGCACCTCCCATTCCCAAAGGAGAGGCAAGGGTTGAGGAGAGCAGAAACTCCCCGGCAGCCCAGTCAGCTGAGGAGCATTTATGGAAACACAATGCGTTTGAGGTTTCTTGGGTTTCGGAGATACAGCCTGGGGGCTTTGCTTCTGCGTGCCAGCCCTCGGTGCCCCTTTGAGAAGGATCTGGGTAGCATTAGCTCGCACAGATGCGGACAGTGCTGGAAGGCCAAAAATGAGGGGGGTGGAGCCGGGGGGGACTGCACTCTCAGCTGGAAAGAAAATGTCGCATCCTGTGAGGGAAGGCTGCTCGGAAAGAGAAGGAAGGCTGCTCCAGCACGCGCCGCAGGAGGCTCAGAACCTTTCAGATTTCCCCATCTGGAGGCAAAATTGAGGCCACTGTTAAGTTTAAAAAAAAAAAAACAAAAACAAACAAAAAAATGTCCATTTTGAAATTAAGGTTCTTTGGTCTTAAAACCAGAACACCCCACCTGCAAAAAGTACTACTGTATGTGAGTATCTAGTATAAGGAAAGTAACCAGTCTTGTAAAGTTGAAATTCTAAAACCCCAAAACTCCCCCCAAAACACCAAAATCTTTGGTGGGATGTGAGGAAAGAAATCCCATGGGAGGAAAAAAAATGATAAAACTACTGTACTCAACAGACTGGGAGTTCAGAAGGCGAACAGCTGAACGGAACAGTTTTATCATTTCTTTCCAATGTATTCTCCCCACACCGCTTTGTTTAGCACAAAGGTTTTTTAGGGTGAGTCTTTTTGATCTGTTTGTTACATCCTCTAGCATGGCGGAGCCCTGACTCATGATCAAGGATTTAAGACAAACAAAGAGCAGCAGCTCCTCATGAACCTGAAGGGTTGCAAATTGTACGTAGAGCAAAGCTGACTCCTGGGCTCCTACTCCAGTCCCTTTAACACACTCTTACTTACACAGATCATTGGTATGTCTGGAAAGATATTATACTACAAATGCTTCACCTCCCTCTCCTGGCTGCAGAAGCATCCAAGAACATCACATACAGTAGATTAATGAATTTATCCTTACAAGCACCCTGGCAACATCACTCTCATTTTAGAGGAAATTGAGGCATAGAGAAAGTTGCTGGTGTAGCATTTCAAGAGGTTGTTCCTGTCCACATTCTCAAGTGTCTTCCCATCACGATGGGGGCTAGTTGGAGAGCTTGGTTCTCATCCGGGCACCTCAATGAGAACCAGATTTTCGTAAGCGCTCAGCACCCACTAGCTCTCGCAATGACACTCGCAGCCAAATTTTCTGAAAAGTTCCTTTGATCATCTGGCTGCTGCCTCAGTGGAAGCAGAGTGCTTTTGAAAAATCTGATCCTGTTTGTGGGTGCTGAGCACTTTTCAAAATTCTTACTTAAGTGACCTGGCCAAGGATGCAGACTAAAATCTGAGCAGAACCCACTTTGCCTAATCCCTAGGCCAGTGATTTAACCACAGGCGTATCCTTCCATCTTCGGCAAAGAAAGAATAGACACTAGTTGGGGCAGGAATCAAAATGCCAAATAACTGCCAGTACCCGCGCCTGCCAAGAAAAATGCCCAGATACTTGTGGGCAAACCAGACAGCCACACTCTGGTACTTTCCTGAGAAAGGATTATTTCTAGTAGCGTTGCCAGAGTCTGGCAACCTGGATTATGCTCTTTCCAGATGTACCTATTTCTTTCTGGGCCAAAACTCTTGTGAACATGCCCTCACACAGGCACACCCTCCCCACTCTTCAGGAGAAAAACAGCAGCTATCCAAACACTGTACTGTCTCCATTATCCTTAGAGAGCCAGGCACGCTTGGGCAAGACAACACAATTTTGTGTAATGATTAAGAAGCAGTGGTCGCGTCAGTGAAGATTCTTGCTTTCATTGAATATTTCATTCATTTCTGAACATAAGCAACCACTTAGCTGCAGTTGTGCTAGATGCAGAGGAGGAAACACATGCTATTCTTGGCCGGACTTTACCTCTGTGGGAAGCAGCAGTCTCTGTAGGCTGCATGATTAGCTACATTAGAGATTGTCCTGAACCTCAGGCAAGGATCTGCCTCCAGATTCTGAGTATCCCAAAGTGTGAATCTGTGCAAAACCCCCCAAACCCAGCCTGGATCCTGTATTCTATGCTCTGTTTGTGTGAGGTCCGTTTCCAAACGACAGTTTCCAAAGCCATGAGCTAAAGGCTAGCTTAGAAATTCCTCTTCAAACTGATCATATCCATTCAGCTGCCACTCAAGATACTGCTATCTGTGTCGCTTAGCATCAACTTGTTAGACTGTCTATCATAGGACTCCATCCCAGAGTCGAGCTTTCTTTAAGTGCTTTCCATCTCACCTCTGTCCCCAGCTTTCAGACCACCTCCTGAGTCAATATCTGACCAGTCTGGTAATAGAAAGATAAGGCACCCAGTCACTAGTGTGTTTTAAGGGAGCACAGACATCATATAACTAATGAATGAAAATGTTTACAGAAAAATAGTTTTGTAAAACAGCTCAGACTAAGCTGTTGCTGAGGGTTGAGCTCAAGCTATATAAGCCAAAAAATGCAGCTGTATCGTTTCTAGCTACAGCTAGAAACAGCTAAGTGTACTGGAAAAACCTTTGGGCGGGGGGGGGGGGGGGGAGCTGAAACAACTCTCCTAACAGAGGATTACACCTAAAAACAAGTGTGAACATGTGTTTTCTGTTCTCTTGGGTCTATACCTGCAATAACACAGTGAAAGTGATGGCTGTGGTTTGTGCTTTAATTGTTGAATGACAGTGCTTTCACTTGATTCTGACATCTGCTGCAGTAATTATTGTAATAACAACTCCAGTCAGAAGCTGGACTTTGGAGCAATATCCCAGTCAATATTACAGCCTCAGCTTTACAAACAGAAAAGCTGAGGCAGAAGGGGATGAGCTCATGCAGCTTGTTTATGCAGACAGTTAATTACACATGTTTTAACGTACCTCATGACCAAAAACTTTATAGGGAATATCACTGGAGAAACCTGCATTATGATTAGTAATTTTTGTGGGCCTTCATGTATTTGTTAGCAGATTTGTAACTACAACTTTCCACTTTTTCCATCTTGCAGATATATTTTTTTTTAATTCTCTTGTCATGTCCTTGGAAGAAGCCAAGGCATTTCTGTGGAAAGATGGGGTCCGTTGAGGGCCCAGGTGAAGAAGTCTGACTTAGGCGTCACCTCCTCTGAACTCGAAAACTAGCAACAGTTCAAATAAGGTCATAGTTTGGAGAGTAGCAAGGTGATCAGGACACAGCCTGCTGGTAAAGGACTAGAAGATGTGACACTGGAGCAGGGGTACCAGAAAGGGCCCACAGAAAAGGCTGGCAGGCTTGACAGTCCACCCTGATGTGACTGCAGCAGAGCAGATGGTCGTTCCAGCGCTGGCAGGACAGGCTGCAGGGTGCTGACCATTAACAGAGGTTGACGTGCAGAAGATCAACTCTTCTGCGCAACTGGCTTAATCCAGAGGTCTTCTGTTGTGGGGCTGCTGCTTTTTCCTTCTAGGCCTAGACACCCTGGAACTAACTTTCCCACCTGGTCTTAAGTGTAGTTTGGGGCTTGTGTCTTTAATATTAACAAAGGTAGCACAGAGGCTTAAAGGTGGGATACTCAACTTCCAGGTAATCAATCTCATTATGAAATACTGTTACTCTGGGAAGGTTATGTTTCTTTCTAGAAATGCACTCCAGGAAATGGGAGGTGTTTCCTTTTACAACTAATGTGTGTGTTTCCCCCAAAGAGCTGTACTTTTGAATTGACATTTTCTGAAAAGAAGTTTTGATGAGAAATTCCTGCTTATTTCTTTGGGAAATAATTGGAACCACTTACTAAGTATAATCCCTTAAAAGTGGAGGAAAAAAAAAAAATCCACTTTCAGGAGGGGACAGTCAGCATTTCCCAAATCATTCTTCTCTTTGTGCCCATGAAAATGGTCACTTGAAATCACTGCCTACTGTCTTATAAGAACTTGGGTCTCATTCTTAACCCAGATAAGTGTTAGAGAAAACTGTACTTCTGGAAACTACACAATTCAGTGTCCCTAAGCAAAGAAGTTTTCCAGCCTTTAGAGATTCACCCATGACAAAGCAAAATACCTGCCAAGATGACTGAATTTACACAGCTAAATAAATCACTTTTTAAGTGTTTAAATGTCACTGTGAGAGTGAAAAGATGAAATGTGCTGTATATCATCTCTACAAAACCAGAAGTAGTTATATTATAAATAAACAGAGTTTGCTTGGTATTAGGGACATAGGAAATTCCATTCAAGAACAGACAAATGGCACATCTTGTCTGGTATCCTGCATCTGGCACAGGCCTATAACAGATGCTTAAAATACTTGGCTCTCTTGGTCCCACAGTCTCCCCCTGTTCCACCTACCACCAATGTTATAAATCACGCAGTTTTCCTAACCTCTGGTGAGAGTCTCTTTCCTGCTCACTTGTATAATGTGGGAGGTGGAAGCACAGGCCAGGGGAATACGTATTTGCCGTATGTGATACTTATTACGGTGGCCTGTACCGAATTTGGCTGAACTGTGGTTCTGACTGTTTCAGAACACATATAGTATTACTGCCTGTATTGCCTTTGTAGCCAAACGAAACAGCACAGAGGTGAGGACTATGCTTGGCTCCAGAGAAAGGGGGAAGCAGACACCTTCTCACCCTCATATGCACATATGGGTACCTACCAGCAAGTGTACCTACCACTAGCCTATTATTAATCAACTGCCTTCTTTCTGTCAAGGCACTGCCCCCAAATTGCTCCCTACTACTCAATGACGTATATATCCTGGTGTGGCTTTCTTAGTAACTTTTATAGTTTAATGCATGATGACTGAAAACTATGAGAGTTTATTCTCCATCAAGCAGAGTTCACTTTTGTCCGTATTCCAGAGGTTATCAAAACATGGTTCATCTACCCAGCAGTTCACATAATGCAGGTCCCCCTCTTTAGTTGCCTGGTGCTTCTAGCCATTGTCACTAGCATGATATGCCTACACCCGACAAAACTGACTGTGCTGCTCTCCCTTAGAAATGTACTTCCCACAGACCATGACCTTTTATTTTCTACAATCTCATTCATAACCGACATTAAATTCAATGGCACAATTGGTTAAGGGCCTCTAAAATAGACAAATGAAAAATCCAAACCTTTCAATTTGAAAAGTTAAGTTTAAAAATCCCTTTATATTAATTACATTACAGCCTCTTTGTGTTCCCCTGTGAAATACAACAGGATTTTAAACAGGCTAAAGACAACTTATGACTACAGGTAACTACCAGTAAGGCCCTTTCACATGTCATCTTGCAGAAAGAGAAAGCGGGGCAGCTGTAGAAATTATGACATCTGTAAGCTATATTTTAAAAAATTGAATTTGAAGGAAAAAAAAATTAAGTATCTCTCAGTTTGAGCATATTGTCTCTACAGTTTCTGAACACTGCTCTTAGAGAATGACCTAATAAATCTTTACATATTAATAAGGAAAAACTGAATCCTGATGGTGTGCCTAGGCTGGTGGATATATTTTCAGATGTCAGCTTTCTCCATGCTCAAGGATTTTCTGATTTTGGTTTCATCCTAATGAATATAACATTCAGGGTCAAAGGTCCAAATCTAGAGCAGACCTTTGAACTAGCTACCCCAAACTTGTATCCACAAAGAACAAGACTTTGCAGTAGCAATCTGCTTGAGAGAATGGACACATTAGAACTACTATGATACCTAGTGGAAGTTTGCATCCTTTAACATATTCCAAATCGACCATACATTCAGGGACTGCCAGGCTCAATATTATCAGGAACTCTGTGACTTTCTGCACTTCTCTCCTGTTGTACAAGAGGAATGACTTTTGGAATATCCATCTTATTTCAGTCAGGAACAGAAGTAGAGGTTTTTCAAGGCAGACAAATGAGTCAGCCACTTGTTCCAAATAAATGGAAATGGCGTTCCAAGTTTCCTAGACAGCTTTAAAAAACTACATAGAGCAATTCAGCTGTTTAATATATTGTATTCTACACCTCACATTTAAGAGAACACAAAAATCACATGGTTTTCATTCCAGATATAAGTTGTTTTACTCACAGCAATCCTTCTCATTTTGTCTCTGTCCTCCATACACATGCTACTTATCTTGCTTGTGACATTCCCAAGAAGCAAAGTGGCACTCTTCAGAGTAAAGAGCAGCAGTTGAGGTTCCCAGACTGCCACGTGTATCCTAAATAATGCTGAACGAAATGTCTTAATGTCTGTGATTGCATTTGCCCATTTGTTTAATGAGGATGCTAATGTTTTGCTTTCTGAGAAGGAATGTTGTAAACCTTAATTAATGTATCAGTGACAGAGAGGCATGAGTTACAACTTCAACTGTACAGTAAAACAGAACATCTATGTGGATAAATAATTATAAGGCGATATATAAAACTGTAAAAATAATTTCTTTACTGCAAACCTTCCCTTAACAAGAAACATAACTCCTTCCTCCCTCAAGAAAGCTGAATACACTGACTCATGTCTTTGTTTAAGTGTCATGGTAAATTTGTTCTTTTATAATGTGTAGTAGTTTAGCTTTGAACTTTTGATTTTTCGGGAAAGGCAGAGCGGAAAAATGTTTTCATGGGAGAGAAGTGCACATTCCAGAGCTGGCGACCGTTACTTATTTTGGGTGGGGGGGAGGGGGGAACTACTTAGGTTTTAGGCTTTGGTTGATGCAATTTGTTGTTTTCTGGTATTTTGTGATAAACGCAAGAGTTTACATTGTACAGTGAAATATTTCAGTTTTCTCTTTAATTTTTCCAGCTTTTGCTTGTTCAAAACTCTGAACAAGCTTGAAACTGATGCCATTGAGGAGAGAAAAATTAGCTTTGTATGAATAGAAATAACGATCCTCTGTAATATACAAAGTAGTCCAAAGAGAAAATAAATCACAGTTTACTGTGAATTATAGAGCTACACACAAGCGTATTGTGGGAATGCAGGCAATATTACTCATAAAAATAAAACAAACCAAAATGTCAGCCCTTCATGGTGTCTTTGTAACCTGAGCAACAGTTTTAAACACAGTTTTACTGTGCTGTTTCATGTTTATTTAATGTATTAACATTTGATTACGTCAAAAAAATATTAAAATAGGAAAATAAAATAAACGTTATGTGGCTTATTTATTCAAGTAAAGTAAAAAATATTTCTCTGCTGTCCTGCATGTTTTGAAGAGTATTAACATGCATGCTTTTCTTCCCTTCTCTTTCTAGAAAGAGAAGAAAACGCAGATTGTCAGAATCCTTCAGATTTGATACTCAGCACTGCTATGATCTCTTCGTTACTGGATGTTGCGTCTGGATATCAGAACCGGTACAGTGAAGTACTCTCCTATTAAACTGAGGTAATTTTCTTCCTAACAATTTAATTGTTTAAAGCATTAGAAAAGATGCCCTCCCTCTTCCCTGCCAATAAAAACATTTCTGTGAAGAAAATTATACTGCACAATACAGCATGAGTTGACGTGAAAGCCATGAGAACTGATGCTTTTGCTAACAGGCAGGGAGATTCAGGCCCCATTTTTTTAATATAAATTTATCAAAAATGCATTATTTAAGATGGCCACACTGAATTGGGTTTGGAAAGCAATTGCAAGTGTCAGCAGCTCCTTTCCCTTCATTGAGGGAGTAGTGACATGATACATGCAACATCCTGGATTCACGGGCTGTTAAAAGACTACTGTACAACCATTATGGATATGTCAGAGACTGCATTCTTTGCTGCACTGGCATTAAGAGCTAAAGTTGTTGAGGACAGAGAGTATAATTAATGAAAAAGTCTAATGCTGAAACAATGCAATTAACAAGTCTTTCAAAGTTTCATTTACTGGGGAAAATTATTGCCATTGAAAAGGATCTATCTTGTCAAAAATCTTCATAGACAAAGACTAGAAACTACATGAAAATGCCAACCCCAAGCCAAAGATGGGGAGAGTTCTCCATTCGCAAAGCCAGAAGATGTCAGGGTATTATTCTGAGAGAGGAAGGCTTTGCCGAGGACATTGACTGCCTTTCAGACACACATTAAGATAAGTTTCTACTTAGAACAGAACTGCACACAGTGTAAGCCTGAGGTAGTTACAGTACAGTTAGAGTTATAGGAACGTGCAATTTAGGATGCAGATGGGAAGACAGTCAGCTGCAGAACTGTATTCAAAAAAGCAGGTGTCTCTGAGGCTGGCCGCTGTCTCATAAGGATATGGAGAAGCAGTTAACTTCAGAACTGAGTTACATAGAAAACATTTTCAGAAAGTTTTCTACCCTCACACAGCTTTAATGTATCCCATTCTTTCCTGGTATATCGATAATCAAGATACTGTCAGTTTTCTTTCCACTGCCCTAATGGGATTGCACACCTTTCACAACATATTAATATGAATCTTAAAGAAGCTGCAGTTTTACTTTATAGCTTCCCTTCTTGCTAATTAAAAAAAAAAAAGCTTCTACAAATACAGACCAATACAGCTGAATCAGAAAAAACACAGTTAATATAAAGAATTACTTGCTTTTGATAAGATTAAGTGGGTTATCATATAATCACCACTACAGACAAGAGGAAAAAAAAAAAAAACAAAAACAAAAACCAGAAATAAGTGCAAAGGAAGACCGGCTAGAGGATAGATATGTTATTAGTATACCTAACAAAGCTGCCTCAGGCTCTAAATTTGCTTTCAAAGTAAAGGAATTTTGTTACAAGACAGTAACCAAGGTGGCACATAATTCTTTGAAGTCATTTAAAGCCTGCTTGTTAAACAAACATTACTCTGATTTTTTCAATTTTTTTTTTCCAAGGATTTCATAATATTTCCGGTATACTTTCAGAAATTTTTCTCCTATCTGCCTCCTAAACTATCATTTTGAACCACTGAGAAATTGTTTGCTTAAAACCAGAACTCTGTTTTCAATAGCTTTCTGTTACTAATATTCCTTAAGTTACGTTTCAGCTTCCAATCAAGGTTTGCTGCAACAGCTTCTCTTTTGATGCCAGTCCACTGTACGGTACCTTGGATCTCAGCTAGAATGCACAGTATGTCATGTGAACAGTAAAAAACAATATAGCTCAACTTTCCCAAAGTAGGTTGAATCAGGAGTTTTGAGGATAATCAAAACCATATTTTTACTAGCAAGCAGAGCCAGCAAGTCATTGAAGCTATATAAATATATTCATACCCACATTGCACTTCATTATAAAAAGAATCTCGCACCCAGGAACACAAAAATTCTTTCTATGGAATACTGAATAATTGTGGAACAAATAAATGGAAGAATACACTGATCTTTACATGAGAAGTGCATCATAAAAGGGAACCTAGTAAAACAAGCTGAATCTTCAGACTTTTATAAACTTCTGACGACTTTCTTAGCAGACGTTAGAAAACATGAAGGACATTATTAGAAAACTTGAAGGACTTTGTAAAGAGCAGTATTATTTACAGGAGAAGCATTTATTGCTTTTATTCTTTAAGTGAAACTTATGTATGATTTCATATACGAATACATTCAAGTGGATATATGCTTTTAGCAAAGTCTGCTGCTAAATATTTTGAACCAACTTATAGTCTTCAGTATGCCAATAGATAGTTCCCAGTCAATTTGATATGTCAGCAAGTTATTCTACAATAATAGTATATTTCTTATAGATGTTATGTATGTACATGTGTCTTTACATGACTTGTGTCTAGACCCAATCTGGATTTAGACTGCTGTCACTGACAGCAGAATATAAAATCTTTGTATATTTCCTGTCTTCAAGCTATTTTTTTATTGGTTTTTTTTTGTTGGTTTGGTTTGGTTTGTGTGGTTTTTTTTTAATACTGGCTTTCTTTTCATTCCTAACTACAAAGGCCATTTTATCAATATAAGTGGAAGTTATCTGAACAGCAGCCAGCAGAACACAGAGTCAATAGCAATGATTCATGGTATTTTTTATAGTTTGTTGTGGTTTTTTTAATGTTCAGAGCCCATACAGGCAAGAAACTATTTCCCATACTGTGAGATGGAAATACTGCTCAGCCCTTTGTAGAATATAAAGCTGAAGAATGAAATTGAAGTGATATTAGTCAAAGCTAAACACTTTCCTCATCTCAGAAAGATAGCACTGCACAGTTCAGCCAAATTGTGGCTATCTGAAAAAGAGAAAAATTTGATCACCTATGCCTGAAATCACACATTTTTAGGTTGTTCTAACCACAGCATAGGCAGAGCTAAACTGAATGATTTCACTGTGCTGAGTTATTTCCCACGTTCCTTTGTTACTCCAGTAACGTCAAAAAATGCAGGAACTGGGAAGTCATATGATCCCTAGGAGAGAGAATATTGTGGTTTCTAAGAAAAATATTTATTACCAAGCAAGCTATTTTGATTTATTAAATGATAGTTTCCCATCATGGTGATTTTTGCTGTGGTGCTTGAAACCACAATGGTTGTATAAAGCCAAGACCTTATTTGTTTAAAGGCATCCACTAGTGTTTTCCTTAATAGAAATATCAGTTTCATGACAATGCCAGGTCCATAGAAGTTCATCCAGGAATAAACTCTTGAAAAATTATTTTTTTCCTAGAGTGTCCATTAAGCCAGTGCAGGCACCGTGTCTCACTGCTAGTCTTCTAACATTAGATTTATAGAATGTTATAATTAAAAACAGGTGATGGGCAGCACTACATGCACAGCAAGCAAAGTGAAAACACTGGCAGCTCAAGAGCCACTTGTGAATCATCAAAACTTTTCCCTGGATAAACTCAGTAGTTATCCTGGTAGGTTTTCTGGCATTTTTTTATTTTTGTTTTTAATTTAAATTCTGCCACCACTATCCCCATTCTCCTTTTTCATGTCAAAGATTAGGGACCATCTGTCTACTTTTACAGTTGTGTAGCTTTTCCCTTCTATATTTACATGTCTATAAAATGGGACAAATTATGCTTTCCTGCTTACAGGGGACTTCTTGGAGGATTACAAACAAGTCCACACACAAAATTTTAAAATTATGCAGATTTTTAAGAGACACTCGTGTCTCCATTATGCCAGCTCTCTCAAACTCACATTCTGTACAAATAACACAAAGGAAAATAAAAGGTTCAAAACATATACATCCTCCACAGCAATTTTAAGAAAAGCAGTTCTTCAGCTTAGGACTGAAAAGGAAGGAGAAAGAAAGACACAGAAAAACATGAATCAGCAAAACAAAAATATGTTCCAAATTAGTTTTCACTTGCATAGTTAAACAAATACCATTTTTTTTCTTCTGTTGTGAGAAGATAAGTGAGGCAAGGGATGTTGGGAAAGGCAATGGTTGTATTTAACCAAGTGAAAAAGAACTTGTATTCCAAATCTACCAATAGATTGAACTTCTGCGAATCATTTGCAGTGTACTAACCTGATGTGATCATGATATTCCTGAGTGAATTACATATGGTAACATAGTTTATAGCAAAGGAGTACTTCCCCCCCCCCCCAATAAAAATCCACCCCTGTTTTGGATAATTGGCTACATATCCTCACTGACAGTGGTAAATACTTTAAATGCATTAACTGGTAGGAGTATGTAAATAGGAATGTTTTAAAAAAAAATAAATCCATATTTGTACTACAGAAAGGATTACAAATTTTTTTTTTATGGATACATTCCACACTCTTGCCAATATAGTTCCCTGACTTCCTCTACAAATAACTCTGGTACATGAAATGAATTTCTACTAAAGCCCTTTTAGGGTGTTTCTTCCCTCCTTTTATGCTCCTCACTCCAAAAAAAAACTTGAATCAGTAACTTAAAAGTTCTTAGCATTACTGTATCAGAGAGCAATGACTATTATTCTAGCTTTATGTTACCAGGCTGCCAACAGGAAGACACGGTATTAAAAGTTTAAGTTCTGTACAATGTAGTGAACTAACATTCTCTGAGAACACTTTTCACATTGATGGTGGAAAAACATGTTCATTTTTTCCTGACCTTATGGGATCATTATAGGCATGGACTGGATATTAGTACCTGAGAGAACCTAGGCTGTGACCACACTGTATAGGTTTGCATATACTAACACATATACCTGTGCTTCCATAAGGAAAAGTGATTGGTTTTAATGCCTGTCCTTTGCTTGTGAGTGTACAATTGGACCCCATGTCTCAAATCACTAGGGAACATTAAGTTAGATGTTTACTCAGCACAGCCCAAACCCAAACTTTTTAGATAACATTGTGTTTACTTCATTGTGAATCAGAGTCTCAACTGACTTTGTTAAACTGCTTTATTGTATAGCAGTGACTAGAAAGTGAGATGGCTGCAATGGCGAATTTATCCTACTTGTTGCAGAGTTTGCACTTCATTAAAATAACACTTAGCAGTGCTTATCTATAGCTGAGACACAAAGCTGCCCTGGGGAACACTTGTTACTCTGGGCAATTAATCAGAGGTGATGGGAAATTTTTCTTAGTGTTCTTGATAATCTCTAGGGCATCATCCAACTATGAAATTTTGGCCTCACTGAAGTGGAAAGCAAGTTTCATCAGTAACTAGAATAGGCCAAGACTTTTCTCACAAAGCACTTAACGACCTGGTGTCATCTGGCAAAGTTTCTTTGTGCAGTCTTTTTCAGAGCTGGAGAAATAGTTCATTTCTATCAAATATTTCATATGCATACATAACAAGCCCCTTGTTTTGGTAATCATAGGCACATTTTAAGGAAGGTTCTACACATTCTTTAGGGTAAATACATTTTTAAAAGGCTTGAATCCATAATCAAATAAAGTCTTTCAGTTCAGTAAACTTGAAGTCACATCCTCAATAGGAAATCTGTGGTTTTGCATGGGCAGGGAGAAAATACATAAGACTGTCAAAATGCTTGGAGATTCAAGCACCTAGCTTGAAACAGCCTGAAGACTTCCACTTTGTAGAGTGAGGCTAGCCTCAAAGATAATTTTTTTTTTATTAAAAAAAAAAAAAAAGAAACACTACGTCCTCCATCAGATGCCCAAATTTAGAGATGTGTTACTCAAATTAATAGTCAACTTTATTAACAAACAAACAACACCCTTCATCCAATAACATTTTATTTTTATGGTGGCTAGGCATAGATTTTTAGAATTTGTACACGTAAGAGGCCAAACGGAGGTATGTTTTTCTTATTGAAGTGCTTCAGGATAGTTAAACTTTTGCTGCACAAAAGTAGTGGGAATTTTGAAAAAAGTGAAAATATTTCCAATTTAAAAGAAGAACCCTCCCCAATCCAAAGAACTATTCCAATATCCAAGCACAAAATAGAGCCAGGTTTCTTAGAAAAAGTTCAGTGATTTAGACAAATGTTAAACAGAGTTGAAACTGACTCCATGATTTTATTTCCTCTCTTCTGCTCTTTCAGGTGTAACTTTACTAATACCGAGTCTAAAAGATGAATTAGTACTTATTTCACATTTTTATCAACTATGCATTAGTTTAGCCATCCTTGTCCTAGAGACAATATTTTCCCCAGCTACGTCTATTTAAAACAACATTATTTTAAAATATATAAAATATACAAAATAATTGAATCATGAAAAGTAATGGCATATGGGACAGAAGCTTACAGGCTAAACTAAAATTTTGAATCGTTTTTCTTTTACGTGTTGCTACAACATACAAAACTGCTGAACACAGATACTTCTGGACAGGTTTACACAAGATCACAGAGCTTGCTGCAAACTTCCTATTCCTTTTTTTGGTTGACCCCTGGCTCACAGAAAATTTGTCTTGATTAAGAACATACTGTGTTATTGCGGAATGCTCTTGTTTTGAGTGCATTGTACTAGTTGCGCTGTGGCAGGAGCTAAATGAATGCTTATTTTCTCAAATTACTTAATAGCATCGTGAATTCTAGCATGGACATTTCCAAAGGTTTATTTCTCATTGTGGTGACTAACTCAGGTTCTCCATAATAGATCCACAAAGGGATTAGCAATTTAATGAGTTTAGCAAAAAATAACTGGCTCTCAGCATTAATTTCAGCCTTGAAAAGTCTATCATAAACAAGTCATTGTAATATCTCAGATCTGAAAGAGAACCCTTCCTTACAGGTAGATACTTAGATGGATGTAGTTTCTTAATACTGTTTCTTCTAAATGAAAGTTAATGTTGGTATCTCGCTTTTAGACTGAGCTATCTTACTTACTGAGTAATTTATAAAACAAGACATTTCTGGGCTCAAGTTATCCTGTGGCCCAAGAAGGTCTACATTTCGATGCAGGACTTGGATGCAGGATTTGTACCCACATTATTTAGGTACGTAGCTTCCCCTGAATACACCCACTGAACTGAAGTCAGGCCACCCACTGCTTGCATAAGTCTGAGTACAAGTTTTATGTGTGTGCATCAATTCCTGTTTGTGAAAATTCGCTGATGATACACTCCTTGACATAGGAGTTCGGATGATAAACTGGTTACGGTTTGTGAAGTAATGACATGCTGAGGACTGCTTATCAATACTCATTGAACTCAAGGATATAACTACACAAATTCTGCCTTAAAGAACTTACAATTTTGCTACTTAACTGTAAGAGACATTCACATTGCTTACCTGATCTACTTTATATGTCCGGTGATGCCGATTCAAAGCAGCTACAGATACCTCAGTCAGTGGAGTGACTGTAGTTAACATGAATCTTTGATGTAATACCTTTCACACTGGGGACAGAATTAGGTAGCTGCTGATATTTTCATCTTTGATTTGTCAAACTGAATCTTTCATTTATGCAAGTGTACACATATGCATGTACACATGCTCATATATAAAAGTTTCTTTTTGGGGAAAGGCACAATAAAACACTGCAAGTAAAACCAGAAGTCGTATAGAAACAATATAAAATTTGCTGTATTTGAGCTATAGGAATAAGAGCTAGGAAAGATGAAGGCTCTTTGCACAAGTAAATTATATTAAAACTTGTAGGTGAACGGCACAACACAAAACCCATAAAATTTACAATTCAGCAAAAATATCCTCTGTGCTTCTGTTCCCTTATTAAATGAATGAATACTACTAAGTCTGGTAAAGACATATACGTGGTGTATCCTTGTCTTTAACAAATTCTGCTCAAACTAACTCACATCTGTAGGGATATTGGGACACTTGCTGTCATTATATCAGGAAAAATCTGTGGTAGCAAGAGAATGAAGGAATTTACAACATCAAGGCGTTTCAAAGATTATTATACAAACTTTACAGGTTTGCTTGCAGAGAATTACTAATACCAGACCACCAGAAACTGCCCCCAAAACTCTGTAGATACCAGCTGTAACTGTTCATATTTGCCTGTGCTTAGCTTTACACCTAGCATATCACAGTTCTGGAAAGTATAATATGTTACAGGAAAGGTCAGAATTTGTTAAGCCTTAAGACTGATGGATTAATAGTAACAACTAGTAATACTATTTCTTTTAAAGGAAATCATTCCCAATTTACAATATTTTGGAAATCAGTAAAAAAAAAAAGCAGCTAGAGAGATCTGGATTATTCATAGATTTAGACACGTTAAAGATGGAAAATAATTAGATCTTCCAGCCCATTTTCCTGCTGACACAGTATTGTTCCCTCTAGTACATTTTCTAGTGCTTAGTTTTTGAAGTCCCTTGAGAAGGGAGATTCCAACAGTTCCTTTGGACACATCCCGGCACACTCTGTCGGGGAGGTTTTTCCTCCCCCTGTTCAGCCAGGCATTTCCTGTCTCTTCTTATTTCCTCTTCCACTTAAGAATTCTTCCTCCTCCTTGGTTCCAGGGCCCTTCAGGAACCCAGAGGGGACACTGTCTACAGGAACAGAGTAGGATATTCCCAGAGTAGGATATTCTACAGTATGGACAACATTCTAGTTAGCCTTCTTTTGTTTACTGCTGTTTGTGTGCCACATGGGAAGAATGCATCTGAAATGTGCTTGGCCACCTTTGAACATTTTTAATATGATAATTCTTCAGTATGAACTTCGGGGAGAGTATCTGTTGAAACCAAAGCTTGGCTGCCTCAGATCAGGTTAGAAGGACTGCTGGAAGAGCACCCGCGCAATGAACAGTAAGTTCACCACGTACCATGTCACTAGTGATTTGTGCCTTTAAGTAAGTGGATGTAAGAAAAGATGCCTGAAGAGCAGAAAAATATGGAGATGTTCTTGACCCAGTGGTGACTGAATACAAAACTCTTTCTGTGTTGTATGAATGTACTCAGAACAGTATCACATATAGGTACAAGATTTACATGCAACAATTACAGTCGTGCTATAGAAGCAGTAGCCCACACCAGCTCATTCCAAGCAGTTCTGTTCTTGACAGAGCAGTTGGGGGAAAAGATTTATTACCATTCAGCAGGCTGCATGCAAACTCAGCATCATGAAATCCTTATGCGCGTTAGTGAAGAGATCCCTCTGCAGTTCCCACAAAAGCTGTGGTTCATAAGGAACCACAGGCCAAATATGGCCTGAATGTTTTTAGACATCTAAAGAGTCAGTCAAGACAGGAATTTAAGTGTGTTTGCTAAGTGGAAGTGTTAACCTTGCCAGATTGAGTTATATAGCCTTCTATATAAGCAGTCCAAGTCTGCTACCTTGATGAAAACATTGTACTATAGATCATGATAAATATAATTTTTGATCTAGAAGTTTAGCTTTGCCTGGAAGGGGCTTAGCCAGAGCACTTAGGAACATTTTCTTAGAAGAACAACAAATGTTAAATATCTTTTTGTTCTTCAGATTTGAGCAGGTGGACTTCTTAGTCGTTGGTCTTGCAAAACAGTTTGCAGCAGGGAAGAATTAAGTTTCCATTACCTAATTCAAAAGACTGGCCAAATATAAAACAAAAATGATGAAAGAGTTTGATTGTAATTCTGTCTGTCTCTTTGAAGGGATAGAAATATTCTTGGATGTGGCCTTTGTTTTGACACATTTATACTGATTACAAATTGAAGGGCAAAGTTGGAGTGTTGTTTCCTCCAAAGTGCCTCAGCCCCAATTCCTTCTAGTACTGTCTCTGACAGAATCCCTTTGACAGCAGAGGGGCTTTCTCTTCTCATGTAATTGTTCTTGAAAGTGTTTAAAGCATCCAAAGAGAAAAGGAAGATATAACTCGTAACTTATACAAGGCAATGTAATTTTAATGAAGCTTTTGCTTCTCCTTTAGAAAAAAAGTAGAGCAAGAAGACGTGCATCAGTACCTTATTTCAATTAAAATCCAGAGAGCTAAATCAGTGTCTTCCTTTTCATTTTACTGTAATTGTCTTGGGTGCTGCTTACTTCAGCAGCATTAATGTGAGGAGTGAAAGCTAATAATGAGAGGAAAGACAGGCAAACCTGGAGTGAAAAATCCATGCTAAAGATTAGATCTTTATATACTTTAATTAAAGAATTTTAAGAAGGAGAGAAGTAGAAGAAAAGTCCTGTGAAATACAAGATGTTTATCCCGAACTACAGTAAATTGGATGATCATCAGCTGACAGATAATTTTTCGTTTTAAAAATATGTGAGCCTTAAAATAGGGGCTTTCTTAATTGTGACATGAGTAGAAAAATATATACTTGTTGCTTTTCAGAAAAGGAAAAATCATTCAGAATATTGGCAGTGCCAAACATGGGAGCATTCACGAACTAGCAACACAGTAATCATTGGTCACACCAGCCCACAATGCTTCCTGCTTTCAGCTATGCATTCCCTGGGAGGGGGCAGCGAAGGCTCATCGGGCACATCTATGCTGCTTCACTTGGCAGTAAATTTAGGCTTTCCATGAATTCTTTCCTTCTAAATTGCAGAAAGGCAGTGTCTGCAAAGGCACTGGAAGGCTTGTCCCATTTGAGTAAGGCAGGCTTCATCCATGCCACAGAATGTTTCTGACAGCAAATGATAAGGTATCTGAAACTAAGTTTTAATCTACGCCCTGAGAGGCGGTCAAGTAAAGAACAACCGTACACTTCCGTTGGAGGTTATGTTTATGGATAGGATTGCAGTTTGTGCAAGCCTCCTGTTAGAGCCTGAGGTAGCTTCAGGATGAAGGCAGCACAGTAATACCACAGCGTCTTTAAGATCTACTCACTATTCTCTATCAGCAACGCTTTGTCATAAGCTTAAAAGAAAAAATACTTTCTATTGAATCGTCAGTCACAGCAACTAGGAAAAATAAAAAAAGAATACCCTCTTCCTTAGAGCAATGCATGCAGGTAACCTTCTGTAATATACTATTCAGTCAAATGCACAGTCAATCATAAAACATCCTAAGAGAAGCACAATTCCCCTGAAAAGTCAGAGGGGAAAGAAATCAGATTTGAGGGCTTTTTCTCCTCTATAAGCACCAAAACAGTCAGATATTTGTCTGAGCTCATATGAGGTGCATAAAATTGAAAGAAGAGAATTTTTAGGCACTTATACCACTTCCACTCCCATCCACAAAAAGCAAAAGCTTCTTTTTTTTTCCTAGTTCTAGTCTCTTCTGCTCACAGCAATCAAATAACTCATCTATCTGCTAATTTAGGAATTCAACATCAGGAAAAAAAAAAAAAAAAGAAAGAAGGCAAAAAAACCCCAGACACCACACACACCATGATCAGAATTTGGCAAGTATAAAACAGAGATATGGGCAAGCATTATAACACTGCTTAAAGCTAGCTGATTTGCATCCTAGCACATGCAAAGTAGATGAAGCCATCTAATTTAATGAGCCAACGCATCACCTCTTAGAACAGAGGAGGAACATTTTCTTGAGATACATTTCCTGATTTCCTCTCATCATCCTTTAGAATGGAGAAGGATGGCGCTTACTCTTCTAGTTGGGACATATAACTCCACAGCTTGAGCTGCTACTTTGATAAAAGCAGAGGAAAAAAAGTTTCCTAAGTCCAAATTCCAATGAGTAAGTGCATCAGGCATCTTAACATATTCTTTGCAACAACTTCTAAGCTCACTGATGGCATCGCCTTGAAGCAGTTCAGCAAAGAGGATGAAATCAAGTAAATACAACAAACTGTAGTTTGTTTATAATACTTTTTTCACATCTAAAATAACTTCTTTATAATGCAATTATATTGTTTCTGGAAAGACTCACTGCAGAGACAGATAATGAGCTGGTTCATTCCCTTTCCAGCCAGCAAAAGAATTTCTGTTCACCAGCCAGACCAGTTGCAAGGCAAGTGCCCTCTAATTCAGTTGTAAGCAACTTCAGAAACTTCATGATTCTGGATTCACGCGTGTACAAATCACCTTCCTTAATAAGCCTTGGGGATTTTACACTGAACAGGGCAATTGAAAACCTCTGTGGCTCAGCAGTTGTTAATATGTGTCTGCCAACAGAAGCCAGCTTGACATAAACCATTTCCTTTTAAGCTTCAGTTGATATTCCATGCCATGTATTTCTTAGCTGCTGCCTCATCCCAGCACCTTTAGCTGCTCTACAGCATGGAAAACAATTCACTAGAAGTGCAGTTTGTGGCAAGCAGGAGAGGCTGTGAAAGCTGATGAAAACCTCACTGTTGTTTGTGCTGTCCATGGCAGCAGCAGCTCAGCCCAGACAGCTTCCTCGGGTATTTCAGTATTGCTACCAAGACCACAGCTCTCCCAGCTCTGTATACAGCCACACAAACCACCATCACTCTTTGGGTGTAAAACAATTGATGACGGCACCTAACTGTGAGGAGCAGAGGGCAAGTTTTGATTGTGGAGGTCATCGCCAAGTCCTCTAACAAAAAATTCCAGTGAATTTTTAACTCCCACACAAAGCAAACGTAGTATTACTTGCTAATAACACCTGGTCTCCCTTCTCTGTCAGATCTGACACTTAAGCTCTGCCAGCCACCTAATAGTTGCTAAAATAAATATGCCGGGCAACTAGCGAGTAGTTTCCACTTCTGCTCCACCTCCCATTCATGCTGTCAAGACAGATTTTCTCCAAAAGAAAGAGGGAAAGAAATGCTGTAGCTTTTTTGACAGAGAAGGAAGACCTCAATTTTGTATCTGCTTTCATTAATTTACCAAAGCTTACTAGTCTGCAGTAATATTTTCCAATGATTTTGACATGAGTGATAGTATTTAGTTTAACATAATCAGTCTCTGCAGAAGTAATTTCCCCAGACACTAGTGCGTTTGATTGCACCATGTTCTGACTCCCTCTGTGGTTTTTTGATATGAACACTCCACATGAATGTTCATCAGGACATATTTATCAGATAAAATGTTTTTAAAGAAGAGAAGGCAGTGTGAGATGTGAATTCTCTAAAAAGCATAAATAACTAACATACAGACCGGAACTCCAAACCTGTTCTCACACAACTAAGTTGTCACCTTTCTTTCTTTGCTTCCTTTTTAAACTACCTTGGATTTATCCTGTGATTGCACGTCAAAGTTTTATAGTTGCCATGTATTTTGGAAATCAGATATATGGTTTCTTAAAGCATGTTCCCACCTCTGTGGTAAGGTCTGCTGAACATTTCAAATGAAGTGTTTCTCTTAAATTATGCGTAAATTTATATATGATAGTCCACATTTGTTTTATTGCTTTTCTTATGAGCATCTAATGGAAAGATTCCAATGCAGAAACACAGCTAAAGCAGCAATGAGAAGGCTTTATTATTTTATAATTTATTTCCTGCAGTTGATTCCTTAGCTGATTTATCTGATTTTTGACTGATTTCACAGGTCACTGGACTTGCCAACACGTTTTTGCTTTGAGTCACTTCCTTGACACCCCCCCTCCCCCCCCCCCCCCCCAAAAAAAAAGCAGCCTTCAAAAAGGGAACAAGCTTGTCTTTCTGTTGTTCTACCTCCACCACCAAATACAAGACAGGGCAGGAAGTAAATATAAGAGGCCACAAAAGGAGCATATGTACTTTTTGTGCATATGCACATGTACTATATTGCATGAAGGAAATAATCTGCTGCATGAAATTCTAGGAAATATTTCACAACCAATAATACTTGACTCTTTAATCGTGGATCAATATTTCTTTATGGCACTTTAAGCGTGTAATAAGAAAGCAACCTCTGAGCTGAAGGGCTTTATACTCTAAACAAATAATATGTGTTGCTGTTCTGTATTCAGCTGAGCACAGCTATAGAGGTTGAGACTCCAGGAAGACAGGCATTTGCCATTTCAGGCTGTAGCTGATCAATAGCCATTAACACTTACTTTATTTCAGAGTTCCATGCAAACATAATGAACATATACCAGTGCTTTAGCCTTACAAGATAGGTAGCATTATACCAGCTTCCCCTGCTATAAAACTGGAATTGAAAGGGTCTAAGTCCCTACAGCGTGCTCATGCGTACGTACTTACAGTAGCAGAAGTGGAGAGGATAAGCACCAACAATTCTGCTGGTATCATCATACATCTTACTGTGGTTTTATTTGCCCAGATGTAATCACTACACATTCATAGATAAACACCAAAGGAAAAAGGAGAAAAGGTTGCAATAAGCCACGAAATGCAATTCATTTGTCAAAATTAAAGCCCTTGATGGATTCAAAGTCTTTCCCTTGCGATACTGACTTTTCACTTCATTCCTGCTCTTTGGCCAGGGTAAGAATGGTGTAGGAAGTCACAGTCCAGTGCTTCTGTAAAGCAGAAGAGTAGGCTAGGTCCTACAAGTAACTTACTGGCAGTGTTTGGCTCTGAACATCTCGTTCCCCTACACATATTCCCACAGTTGTAAGATTTTGAGTTAGGACTTATCATTTGTCACAAGAAACACTGCCATTACTCATGTACTCTACCTCAAAGCAGGGGTTTACTACCTTGTAGAGGTTGAATCAGAAACAAGACCAAAATAATCCTTGCCTGAAGCAACCTTTTTAAAAATGTTTTAATAGAACAGTGGTTTGCTGCATCCATTGCATTTGCAAGCGTATACTGTCACCTTTTCAAAGTCACTAGGAATTTATTTTGAAGCACAAGCAAAGGGAAAGATATCCAACAAGTCGTCTGATTTATCACAGTAACCCTCGTGTATATGCAGTGTTAAAGTGATCATATGGTTGGCTGTAGAAATGCTAAGTATTTCAGTTCAGTGGAAAGGTTTAAAGGAATAAGTGATACACATATGCTTTTGTAATTACATCAATATGTTAAAAAAAACAAAACAGTTTTTTAAAAAGTGCTAAATCACTGTATAGTATATGCAAGCTAAACCAAGAGCTTGCTTTAGAGAGAAAAGTGAAAAGATGTATCATCCAGGCTAGATAGCAAAAGTTTTGGCACCTCTGAAGATCTGGAATGCCTCTACATGTAGGTGTGATTCAAAACAGTATACACACATTTCCAACAGCAAGATCTGTAATTCCTCACCATCCCACCAAAAATGCTAAAGGAGCCTGATAGTTCGTATACTACCTTGGCTGAGCCTGTGTGTTCACTGGTGCCAGATACCGTTCCTAGTGTTTTCAGCCTTCTACACAGATTGCAGTACTTTGTATCCAAGAAGCCCCTAATGCTGTTGTAGACAACGTTATTCTTGAGAAGTACCACATGCAGAGCTTACCTTTCTTTTTATTGTTTTTTTTATGGAAAGGAATGTTTATCTCAGTATGATGTTTTCTTGTCTATCCTTCTGTTCCTCCCCTGAATAACTTTTGAGCTTGCTGGGCAATTTGAAACTCATCTTGAAAGAAGTCTAGAGTCTAAAAGAAAATTATATCCTTGCACAAGTTCCTGAAAGTCAGTGGGCGAGCAGTGGGTAGAGACACAATTTGGCATCCTCACAGAGGGAAAGGCAGACAGGATTCATCTGTTAGTCATTCAGTTTGGCCTCAGAAAAGTAAAGAATGCAAATCCAGAAGAAATCAAAATTCATTGGTTTTGCTGCTTGCATAGCAACTTGGACAATCCAGTTGGGTGATACAGTAAAGGAACCATTTGGGATCCAATCCTGCTTCCTCATTATTGATTAAGATAGGAAGAGAACCTCAGTGGAAATACAGTGAGACAATACAGCTTAGGAACTTGCTCTTATATTCTTCTCTGACACCACATCTACCAAACATCAGTTTGTTTGTTAGATTTTTTTGTGTGAGTTTTGGGGTTTTTGGTTGGTTGGTTGTTGGTTGGTTTTTGTTTTGTTTTGTAAAGTGTCCCAGGACAGTTACACGTTCCAGAATAATGGATTGTTCTTTAGGGAATACCTGCTTTATGAGGCTGTCCCTCGAGAACTCAGTTTAGACTAATGATACTGAATAGAAATGGTAAATACATAATTCAGTTTTAGCGAGCATCCCACTCCAGGGTGATCTGCATGACCAAAAAAAAAAAAATTATTATTTTTTTTTAAATTAACTACACATCTTTCATTCCTCTAACTCCTTATGTGAAATCATGCCAGGATTCTCTTGTTGGCTAATTCAGGCTACAGCTGTTGGGGTATGATCTAAAGGTAACTTCCATTAACAAAGCAGACATTTTTATGGTTACAGTCTCAACTGAGCAAAGGAATGGTGGGAAAGGGAATTAGGGATAAGCTGGTCTTGAGGGAGAAGGCTCTAGGAATAGTCTAATTTAAAAAAAACAGATAGGAGTTCAGATTCCATTTTGAAACTACCTTTTGCTAACACCATTGGCTAACAAACTGGATTAAGTTTTAGCAACTCTGATGTTACATTGGTTTTGAGCATAACAGAAGAATTCACCAGCTTCAGTCCGCTAGTTAACCTAGTTTTGACTCAGGCTTCATCTTTCCTTGAGTAAAAGGATACAATGACCTACAGCAACTTGCATCCTGTGGGGAAAGGAGAAGTGTTCAAAGCTGCTTAAGTGATCTGAATGCTTATTTCCAAAACTTTTTTTATAGATCTGTTACATTCTGTGTAAACACTATGACAAAATATGAATCTTGATCATAAAAAATCCTAGCTAGAAAAAGGTGATAGTTTTTCCCCTTAATACATACAAAATGTCTATCTCCTACTCTTAACAAAGCGTTTGTAATCAAAGTTTGTAATCAGAATTTTATTTAAATAGGGTTCAGTCTTCAGCATGTTCACTGTTAGTTGTCTTTTATATTTGGCATTCAAAATATAAACTGTCCTTATGGCATACATAAGGATATTCAAAGATACCTTCTTCTTCACTCAGTAAGGGAATGCTTGGCCTCTCATTTGAAGGGCTAGAAGTTGCCATTACAGGTTTAAAAGACTGCTTTCAGATGGATTCAGCTGGAGCTGGCTGCTACAAAGAACACATTCATTGTTTAGAACTTGAGCAGAGAAGCCTAAAGACAGTCAAAAAATTCAGAACAGTTCTGGGATGGTTCGGTTTGGGGTTTTTGGTGGTTTTTTTCCTAGTATTTGACTATTCTGTCAACTAGTCTAAGTCAGATACCAGGGGGAAGAAAAACCAGACCAATCTATTCAAAGAGACAGACTTACCGGGGTAGCTGAATGAAAAAAATAGGTTGCCATGTTAAGAATACCACTGAACGTGGCACGTCCAGCATATCCATGACACTGTCGCTATTATGCTGAAGTACCCACATTCCTGTCTAGCTTCCCTTCCTACGCGCTGTCTGCATCCAGCATCCTGCCTCAGTGGCATACATGCCCCACTGAATTGGTTAGGGGGAATGGTAATTATGCAGATCCTCTTAATTATTTGTCCTTCTGCAGTGCACATACTGGCACCTGGTCCTTCCACTGCTCACTCATCTTCAGCAATGAGATTCAGCTAGTTTTTCATACACAAAGTCCTTTAAATATTGTCCCTGTCCTCACTGTAGCATATCAGGGACATGTGTTGCGGGGGTACAAGTCTGATGATAAGATAAACACAGAATTTGTGGGAGGACGACAGCCTGATATTTTGCCTTTTTAAAAGTGGAGTGAGTCCTTTCCACCACTTATTTGATTTTCCTCCTGCACGATCTTCCATTTAGTAACATATTCTAATCTGCAAGACAACTTAAAGCACTTTGTATTTGGAATTAACCAGATGGCAGAAAAACAGAGCAGCCATCAGAGCAGGAAAATAGATGCCAGTATCATGCCATTGTTCAGCCAGACGAGTGTAGTAAATTTACTTGAAAGAACAGGTGAAGGAATCATTGCTCTGTTGCCAAAGAAAGACTTGCCAGAAAAGTGCTGTACAGGTAATAGAAACCCAAAAGTTTATGTACTATATTTGCTGCTATTGAAACACCAGATTCCATGTTGGATTTGGTTTTTTTTTTGTTTTGTTTTTTATTCAGTTCCACTTATACATCTTAGGGATTAAGCAAAATGAGCTAGTAACGGAATGCCTTATAAAATAGTAAAACATCCTTTAAAATGTTAAAGTCCACAGATTTGGAAATAAATAAATAATCACCAGAGAATTTAGCCAGACCGCAAGAAAAAGATGAAGTGGTCTTCAGACAGTCATAAGCAGTATTGCCTCTAACATCAACACATACCTTTTCTTTTAACACGATGTCAGATTCCCTTCTGTCTTACCTTTGTGGCTTAGAATCCAAACTACATCCTCTGCAGGCATATTTCAGGCTTTGTAATTTTCAAACATTTGCGCTAAGCCCTTATGCTTTTACTGAAATACAAAAACCATCCACATAGGGCCCAGTTTACCACTTTGCCTTCAGGTAACACTCTGACTTGCTTAAAAAAAGAAGCTTTGCTTAAGATGAACAGAGTCAGGTACAGACACCTTTCATGATATCCACAAGTGCTTTCCCACCTGAGGCTATTTTCAAGAACATGATCTCAGTCCATACAGCAGTATTAAGAGGATGAAAAACAGATACAGGGAACTATGCACTTTAAACCAACTCTTTCAAAATAGAGACATCATCCTTATGAATGTTTTATTCCTCATCACAGTATATTTTGTTCTTAAACTCAAATGAGAAAAGAATGGAGGCAAGTGACATCAAATCAAGGCATTTCAAGAATCTTTGATGCAAGGTGGCTCTTCATGTTTTGTAAATCCACCCCTATAGCCCAGAAAGACTTGGGAAACACCAGGTAGATTCCTTGGCCCACAGGTCAGTAAGAGAGCCCTCAGAGCAGGGACACAAGCTACCTTTCTTCCCAGCCCTGGGAAGAGACAGACATAGCAAATAAGCACAATAGGTTTAGCTCCCTGTGCTGCAGACACCTGCTGAGGTGGAGCTGGTAGTGTTTGTGAAGTTGATATGCCATCAAAAATTATAAAGCCACTGATCATTTTCAAAGCTATTGGTTTACCTTGTTTTAGCTTAGTTCAAAAACTATTGCATTTAGGTTACATTTAGTTCATATTTTTCAGTGTTATTTCAAGCCTTCCAGAAATATGAGGTTCATAAGCACATTTACTAAATAAGCTGTAAAATTCCAATATAATCCCCCGATTCCAGGAGATGGGGAGCTAAGCAATATCTTTGTAACATCTCTGCTTTCGTTTTATTAACATATATGGGGGGCGGGGGGGAGCTGTATGCATGATACAAAGAACAGGAACATTAGCAAATGAATTCAGAAATGGTTAAATGCTCTCCCTGCCTCCCCCCTCCAAAAAAATAAATTAAAATCCTGAACTTTTTAAGGGCCTAAAGATACAGAAAAAGCAGGGGGGTTTAACTATCAACATTTTTGAAAATAATTTCAGGTAACTTTGAAGACAATTTTAAATTCAAGCAAGTAAATTTGTTTTTTCATTCCCTTTTAATCATACACACCTAAGACCCTAGAACTAAAGAAGCTCATTTCATAAGTACAGAGATACAGTATATATCTGCAAGGATTAAAAGAAAATCTTTCCTCAGTGGGTTTTTTCCAAACTGTGGTGTGGCAGAAAATGTTATCGGCGTGAATCTTTAAAAGCATTTATTTTTATATATATGCACTCGTTATTACTTTTCTCACAGAAGAATTATTCTTGAACAACAAATACAAATCCACTTCAAAAGCCTTAGCATTCCATCTGGTCCAGAAACTCATATTTCCATTCTTAACTGTCTCCTTGAGAGTGACAGAGAAAAAAGAAAAAGATATAAAAAAATATAGCAGGAATCAAGAGCACTTACCACTTGGAAGAAGGAGGCGTAGCAAGCTGCAGCCAGCTTCAAAACGGCCCCTCTAGGGCTATAGATGTTTGGCTCTCCCAATAACGAAGAAAAAGCCACAAAAAAAGCATAATGGAGGGGAAAAAGTTCTTGTTACAGTCTTGCCAATTTTCAGATATGGTATTTTTCATTAAGAGCTAGATGTCCTCCAGAGACTATACGATTTTTGCATTTAGGAACAGAAAAGAAACAAAAACCAAAAGAAAAACCAAATCTTTTAGATCAAAACATATTTACATAGAAACACAAGCACAAAGTATCAAACAATCCTACTGCATCAGGCTTCTGAATCACTTTAACAACAGGGAGATGGCGATAACCTACCATAGAAAATCAGCTGTGGGAAGGGTTAAGTGAGACCAGGTGTACCTCATTACAAAGGCTTAGTTTTGCACTGAAGGAGTTAGCAAGTGTTTTCCATCACCACAGTACTGTAAGTTTCTTCCTGCATCTGTGTTTTTCATGGGCTGTTTTTGTTATTGTATTCAGTATCAAGAACAATTTTTTAGTGTTTTTCAAATGTTGTACAAGTTCTAAGTCATTAAATACTTTTAAAGCTAGTTAATAGCTAAACAAGCTTCTATAAACTCCTGGAATATAGCTGAAAAATATCTCTTAAGGCAAAACTGAGTGAAGTTAGGCCTGATTCCATGCAGGAGTCAGGGCATTTGCACACAGAGAAATGAGTGTCAGGTCAGCTAGGAAATGAACTTCCAGTGCTTTGACTAGTTTGTGGTATCTGTCCATACACAAACACTGTAGGAAATGTAAGATATTTTCTTTCTCAGCAAAAATAAGGAATAATTACCTTTGATTTTATTTTTGAAAGATAGGAGTAGATAAATCTATTTGCATGGGCATTATGAATAAAAGTCTCAGGTTATCTTACAAAAAGTTGTGCGTTTGCCTGTCAGAGAATAAAATGAGGCTTAGCTGCAGCATGCACACTTTTGACTGAAACTGCAATCCTGAAAACCATCACTACCTAAGCATGGGAGGACCTAAACTTCATAGATGTCTGTCTTCTAGAACTTTTTCCAGTGATGAAGACACTTGACTAGTAGACCATGAAAGGCAAACAAATTTATTGGGAGACGAGTGATGCTTGAAGTCAAAAGTTGAATCAAAGTAAGAACCTATGTCTCAAGAAAGGCTGTTCCAAGGTGCTTTTTCCTATTTTGTGACTTTGAGAGGATGTTCCTTTCAGGTAATACGAGTAAGACAATTTTGCAGGAAAATAACAAAAAAGAAACCAAATCCTGTCCAAGAAGAGAGGCAAACTTTGAAATATGAATGAAATAACCTTTTGTAATGAACATTTTCCCATTCTTACGCTGCTATGTTAAGAATGTGTTAGAAGCCTGGAAGATGGTCACACTTGCATGAACTCTACTTTACATTTCTCACATGGAAAAATCCTGACCTCCTATGGCTTCAGACATGAAATCTGAAGGTAAGCCCTCCCTTCCAGTTAGCATCACTTCTTCTGTAATGACTCAGCAGCAAAGTTTGTTGCTTAATACTGTTCCATAAAACAGTTAATCCAGACCTGACCTTATAAAAACTGACCCCTGTACATCCTACTTCTGGCAGAGTTTGATTGGTGAAGAGCTGATCCCACACACATATAGGTATTAATGATTGTGTTTCCATGAAATCACTGCAGACAGGGGATTTTTATTATTTTTTTTTTCATTAGCTAGTCAAGGGAGAGTAAGCTGAAAAAAAATCAAGTAACTCTCATGCTGATCCCTGCATCAACCTTGTTCACACAACAGCTGTAGTCCTAAAACAGGGACTCTTCCCAGTCAGCAGGCCTAAGGCGGGGGCGCTGCCAGTCACTCATTTCTGCCACCACCAATGAACTCATGCCTGGAGGACTCATGTCCTTATGCATGAACTCATTCCTGACAGGTGAATTAGCACCTGCAATTTCCTCTGAAGACAGTCAGAATGAAAAATACCTGCAAGAACAAACTAGCCTTCTCTACATGTAATGTGTACAAAAAGTATTACCGTTCTCATCATCATAATAGATCATTAATATATCCTAAACATTCACCTTACTTGTTTGTATATGACAGAAACTCTGTGGCTCAGCATTGTAACATCTAGTCCCTAACCCTAACACATAAATACCGAGTGCCTAAACTAAGGTGCTTAAATCCATACTTAGCCACAAAATGCTGAGCAACAACAATTATTTCTCCAAGTCTCTAGAAAGTTTTGATGCTCAGGGCCTCTGAAAAGATGCCAGGCTTTAGGCAATGACTTTTGGAAAATGTTGGCCAAAGCTCCTTGGTTAAACTCTAGGTATCTTGTTAAAGGATTTTGTAAACATGAAGCAAACAAGCAGTCATTGTGTGGGCTGAAGACCAGCCCTCTTTGAGATACACACAAAAGGACCACTTTGATTAAAAGGGTGTAATACCAATTCAGCATTAGTTTGAGGTTGCTTAGAGGAGCCCACCTGACGACTGATAAATGCAAAGGCACCCATACCTGTTTTCTTGTTTCTGTGTGTTATTTTTTTAAGCTTCACAAGTTTTTCCTGCCCCATGGGTTAAATACCCAGAGTTCTTTATAACATACCTCAGGGCTCAAATAATGCACTTCCCAACATGATAGGCAGCACTGTGAATAATGGAAGAATTTTAGAAGAATTGTTAGAAAAGCAAAAACATCTTTAGAAGAACTGTTAGAAACGCAAAAGGCCCAGGCACTCTAACTGTACCCTATTTACTTGAGATTTGACCCTCTTCTTTCTCTTTTGCAGCAAATGGTTCTTTCCTTCTAACATTTTTTAGGCATCGTTCTGGCAAAATCAGAGATACCCCAACACAGCTTTCACTAGTTTTTTAACTCGAGACGGTATTTTTCTCTTGGCTAATCTCCATAATTCGTGACCATTTGCCGCAATCTTGGTAACAGTGATAATAAAACCGATTGCATTTGTTAAACACAGAATTATGTTTACAGAGTTCCTTAATAATCTTTTATTTAGGTTGGTTTCAGATCTCAAATTGTAACTTATTTTTCATTTGAACAATCAGTGATAATTTACAAAACTGATTTCCATTTTTCTTCTTGCGATCAGTCATTCACAGTTTGGGGGCACATATTTAGCTGCTTCAAATTCCACCCATATCAGATGCCTGAAATATACCTTCAAAAGAGAGAGTAATTTTTGACATTTGGCTTTGGAAGTGCCCAACTGGAGACAGCGCAGCAAGGCCAGCCTTCACCAGGTGCTGACCACCCATTTCGGAGAACAGGATTGCCTTTAAATGTCTCAAATTGAGGATTAGACACTCTTCAGAACTTAGGCATGTCGTCATCATTTGTGTCAGGTATAATACTAGAGTTAGTGTTAAAAAAAACAGCGAGGAAGGTGAGACATAAACATTCACTGCTTTTAAAAACCAGGTTGCAGTTTTCTGTTTGTGACAGCATCATTGATTGCTCTGGAAGTTACAGCACCCTAAAGCCACTAATAAGATATAAGGATGAAATCTTAATTAGACAAAATCCTTTTTTTCCTGCTGCTTTAAGCTGGAGAAAGAGGAACAGAAGAAATCTATAACATATGACCAAAATTATCTCTAAATGGAGTGTTTAAAAATGTTTCCATCAGGCATCAGCAGATGGGTCTTTAAGTGAAAGCCAAGTCTTAAAATGGCATCTATTTTAAGTCTTGCATTCCAAGAGAGAAAATATGAGCCAGATAAGTTAGTCTGTGTTGACATGTAAAGTACATCACTCCCATTAGAAGGGCTGATGTGGATCTAAATGACCCAAAAAAGATGCTCTGTGGCTCAACTGAATACCAGAGAACAGAAGCGTAAATGAATTTGAACATTGGTAATTCAATTGTAGTCATTGCACTTCTGAATCGGCCTGTATGTAAACTTCCACTAGACAGAAAACACCTGGAAAAGCTCTGCTAAGAGGGCTGTATTCTTAGACAGCTTTGGATGCCAGCCTACGTAAACAGAGAGGCAAGAGAGAGAGACATTGTCCTTTTCTTTCACTACAGCATTGTTTTATGATTGCTTCCAAAAGCCCAAATTTACAATTAGAGAGCCCTTTCTACAAGCACAGCATATAATTACACGCTTGGTGTTTTCAATATATGCTTGATATTTTCAGCACTCTTCACTCCAACTTTCTGGCTGACTTTCTTTCAGCGTTTATACCTCATTCTCCCCTGGAAGCTCTAAAATTAAAAGTTTTGCACACACAAAAACTTCACTCCTCAGCTATTAATCTCATGTATGATATCACTTCCTTTTGTTGTTTATAAGCAAGAATGTTCAGAAATGTCTTGGATTTGTGTAATCTAAGTGAATTTTAAAAAATAATCTTTATTTAGACAAAATAATTAGAAAATCAACATGATGTCAAACTGAGACTGATTTTGGTAGTAATGACGGTAACTGATTAACATCAGTCTGCTTAACAACACTGTTTACATTCTTCCTGCCTCTCCTTAAAGTCGATTATTTCAAAACTCAAGGGATTTCTCTTATGCACATCTGCAAATTCAATGTCAGTTCCAGATTCACATTTTGGTGGTGAATCAAGCTGGCCTCAGTTCACCGAATAAGAGGCCAGTTTTTACCAGACAAATTGAGGTGACTTAATACTTATGGGGTTTGACTGACATATTTACTTGCTTTCACCATCTTTTTTTCACTTCTAATGAATCAACCATATTACTACACACTGTTGACAAATTGAAGATGATAGGACAGAGCAGATGAGATAGACATTAACAACTGTAAGCCAAGGACGCCTGGCTTAACTCCCTAATACCTGACACAACTACCTCTTCGAAGGGAGGCTTTCGTTTTTTGGAAAGGACTGGGAAAGAGAAGGTTTAAGGATTTTCTTTTAATTTAAACTAAATTCATGGGAAACTAGGTGTGGTATAAATATTCCAAATTACTGCACCTTCAAAATTCTATGTCTCAGTAGCATACATATCATTACTTAGTGAAACAGCTTCTCTATATGTATTCTCTTTATGTAGACATTGGTAGTGAAAAACTGATCAGTGTATCAACAAATAAGGAATTTACTTAAATTCTTGGAAAAACAAAAAGCTGAGGCTTTTTTGCATGGATACTAATCTGATACATATGCGCAGTTGTTTACCCCCACTTTATATTACACATAAAGTTTGAGTCAGCTTTTTAGTACAGAATTGAACGATACCAAAAAAAAAAAAGATTATATATATATATATAAAAAAAAGTAATAACTTAGTGTCTAGTTGTGATCTAAGCCAAGTACGAAATTAAATATGAATTGACATGAATTGGACTTCTTCCACCAGCTGAGTGGGAATGAGATTGGGCTGCTAACATCTCTGTGCAAAGAAATACTTGTCTCCACACAGAGCTGAGCAACAAGTCACGAGACCTAAAGCTTGGCACTGCCAGTGACTTGCTGGGAACCTTCAGGCGACCGTTTCTTTCCATTTTCCTTTGTTTTCCTAACTCTAAAATGTTAGTAACAAAATTTATTCATACTTGCCCTAGAAAGTCTTGTGGCTGTAAGCTAATGGTTCTTCAGCTCTAAACAGCATTATTACAAAATTGGCTGTGATAGGCACTTCATTTTGTTGAGAACAGAGACATCATTTCATTTTCTCTAGCGTGCTCCCAAATGAAGTGATACCCACCGCCAGTTGTTCTCAAACCCTGACTGGAAAACAGCAGTCTTCCCTGCTGATGCTCCTTTCAGTGGGCTATTTCCAGCTTTACATACGTTTGTTGCTATACTACCCTTTCACAGGCTTTTCCACTGACTAAGTGGAAATGAGATTGGACTGCTAATATCTCTGAGCAAAGAGATACTTGTCTCCACACAGAGCTGAGCAGTAACAACTTATGAGACCTAAAGACTGATCTTGTGCCTCTTGCTCACACTAGATTGTACTGATCGCTCCATAAGTTCTTTCATGAGAGGCACTGATAATAATCAGAGAATTGCTCAGGCTGAGAGAAGCAACAGCATCCACGTGTAGGATACAGAAATGCAGAACACTGAGCAGATCACTTAGGCCTAATAGGGATAATATCCCCATGTCACTTTCTAATACTTTTTGCAGAAATGGCTTTTTTTACCTTCAGGCATGAGGCTTCCAAAATTTTCCTTGAGAGATTCCAAATTTTGTCTTCTTGCCCCATCACTCTATCCTTTTCTTTTCTATTTCTCCTAGGCTGGTGCAGATGTTTTTTTCAGCATTCTTCTCTACTTTGCTTCTTAGCCAACTGTGTCCTTTAGCTTCTGTGACAATCTTTTGGCTTGATAAGTGTTCTTCTTGTTCTACCTTCACTTCCATGGCATAGCCCACAGAATCCTATATATGTTCTTACCTTTACTGCCTTTACAGAGACCGTCTTGCCTTTTTCCTTGGTGATCTGACACCTGTTGTTGCAACATAACAAGATGCTGGAGACAGATGGGAGAACCAACCATGTCAAATTACCCTACGGGACATGCTGTGAAATACACAGCGCACGTCCATTGAATCTCCTGACCAAATGTCTTCAAGATGTGTTTTTGTAAATTTGCATTGTCACTGGTATACCAAGAGCAAATGCCACAGCATGTCAGTTCAAAGGAATATCTCAGAAGATTGGCAGTAGATGCTGGGAGCTCTAATCCCAAGAATTATCATAGCATGGGCAAATCAATAGATTTTTTTCAGTAGCTTCCTAAGAGATGGCTGCAATGAGGTGGCTGGTTTGTTTGTTCTAAAAGCCCTGTTTACCGAAGATTTTAAACTTATTAGGCTGCAGTTCAGTGTAAGTCCCAATACCTGCCGTAAAAGTACAGTGTAAGCGATACTGATAGCTTCCTGCTGTAAAGAAAGACTTACTTAAAATATTGTAGAATGCTTTCTTGGTGATGAAGAGCACAGAGTTTTCTGCTGATATCATTTTACGCGGTGAAAAAAGTCAGAGGACTAGTTCAAACTGAGTCACAAGCATTTCTGCTGAGAAAGCAACAACTGCCTCAGAGCCATCGAACAATGAGCTCTGCTTTGAAGAGCTAATACAAGTTTATTTGCTCTGCAACAGAGCAAACCTTCAGTTCTGATTTTTTTGAAACATTCTTTCAAGAGTTTAGCCTGGGTTTTGCACAACCTTTTCAGAATTAAGCACCCTACCAGACTGCTGCCAACAAAGGTTGCTTAATTCCTCAGTAAAGGGGGAGTCTTGTTATTTAAATAAAGTAGCTACTGTAGTAGATTTGCAGATATGTTAAGAGTATTACAGGATCTAGAGGTAGATTTAGGAAGAAAATACTATAAAGCAGGAAAAAATTAAACAGTGTACTTATTGAACCTTAAAAGACATTATGACATGTGATGTGATTGCATCAGATAAGAGCAGGTGGAACTGTGTTACCTGTACATGCGACGTAATTCATGTTGCAAAGTGACACTTGATTATAGTTACACTTTCCTTTAAAACATGGTCACCTTTTAAAACCTGACTGTCCACCACCACCAATTACATTAGGGGAAGAAAAGGGAAGCCACAGGGTTCTTCTGTCCCATTTTACGGACTGCAAACCACCATACTGTGTTTTCCTAAGCAGTAGACTATCCACAACCTTTTCGCTGAAACTGGACTGGTGAATTCATCTGCCATATATTCACTGTGGTGGGACAGCAGCTGCTGCATTTCCTGAGGAATGACAGCAACGGAGATTATCTAGTCTAGTGCCTTTGTTGTGATGATGTAACGTGATCACTTTACACCAGCCGTTCTGCAAAAAATATTTCAGAGTCAACTCAGTTTCTGTTCCTCATGGGGACACAAGCTTTCATTCTGCTTTAGTCACCAAAATGAAAGTGCTTTTAAGTGCTATGGTAGTGGCCTGGACACTGCGAGTTCCTCCAAAACCAGGATTTTGGTAGCAGTAGAGCAGATACTGTAGTTTCTCCATCGTTTCTCCATCTTCAGCCAGAAAGAAAGAGAGGACCTAAAGGCCATAGTCACGCACAGAAGGTATTGACTTTTTTAACTTAATCCTGAAGCACCACGAGGGGGAATCCTTGCTGCTGACCCTTCCACAGGAAGGGAGTTGCGTGACTCTTCCACCTGCACCTTTCAGGCTTGTATTCTCAAGGGCAGACGATTATATTTTGCCAGGGCGTTAAGTTATGCCGCATCACAGCAACCAGACACTCTTCTGCAAGGAGTTTAAGCAGGAACAGCTCAATAGTTCTTTCCCGTTGGTTTTCTTGTCCGTGGTCCGTAGTATGTTATAGCAATTGGCTGCCTGTTGCTGCAGGTTAATGGCTGACTGAGCATGGTTTGAAACAAGGTGTTGGGCTCGTGTCCAGGCTCTGCATAAAAGCCTCACATGTGTCTGTGTGTTGAGCTAGTGATACGTACACTTGAAGCACACAACCAGTCTAAATTTTTTCAGCTTGTGAAAGTTCATCTGTCAGACCAGCCTCTTGAACAAGCACCCTGGGATTTTACTGGAAAAAATTACTTCAACAGAAACATTCTCTCATCATACTCAAAAACCTGCATGCAAATTTGCTCCCTTTAGAGAATACACAAGGGTGCTTTAGCAGACTCAGCTGCAGAGGTTTTATTGGCAGATTATTAAAAGCTTCAAATTTTTTGATATAATTTCAAGAAAAAAAGTAGACACAGGAGACTGATACTATTAAAATACAGAGGAAGAAAGAGACACTGGGCAAACTACACAAGCAAAAATCAGAGCTGCTTCTCCTAGGAGCTTGCTTTGGATAAATTATTTCTCATCTCCAAATCCCATGGATTTGCATAAATTTAAGGAGGAGTGAGGCGATTTATTTACTGCATAAAGTGAAGGCACAGGAATTCTTTCTACCCCCCAGATTCTTGGACAGTGTCCTGCCACTAGAAGTTACAAACCATCTAGGCATTGGAAAGTGTTTTTCACCAATCCCTAAGGCCGCTGAATTTTGTTTTATGACTTTTCTGTGGAATCAAACTCTGGAATCAACCAATTTTTAATGCAAGGTGTGATCTATCTATTTTCTTTCTACTAGGTATTTATTATGCTAATTATATTCCTTTGGTATCTCAGCATCCCCATTATTTCACACTATGGACATCTGTCTGTGTATAAGTTTCATAAACTTCCCATAACCTTGTAGATACACATATAAATCATTAATCATTGTAAGAGAAATTCTGGCATCTGAAGTCAATGGCAAAACTTCCCTTGACTTCAACAAGGATCAGATTTCACCTCTCCCCCTGCAATATGTCTAGCAGGTGCCATTGCCTTTAATGCCAACTGTCAGCAGGTGTCTTTACTAGTAGTTCCAAATAACAGCATTTGCCTTATTATCCAGCATATTAAAAATGTATTTTCTGCTGGCTCACACTGAGCTTTCAGTCCAAGGTGGAGGTTGTGACATCTGCCCAATTGAGACTGCATGCTGCTGGAATGAATTCCCGGCTCCATTCCAGACTCTAGCTCTCTGTTCCTTAGTGGCTTTGGAGCTAATAGAATCATAAATGGAAGCTGATTTGTATTCTGTATGGCCGAAGAGTTGCAATAAAGCCTTAAGATGGGTGGATCTTCCAAAGCACCCTGCCAATTAGAACTATTGTTTACGCCGTTGAGCTTCTCGTTTGGTGAACCGTCCAATACTGCGTTGCATCCAGTAGGTTTCCATTCTGGCGTGTTGCAAACATGTGAGCAAATCATCTGGGTATAGAAATAATATTAACAAATATTTTGGACCTCTAGCGCAGCTTTCAACCCAAGAGCTTTAAATAACTACACATGTTAATTAAGCTCTTCCAGCTTCCACTATGAGGTAGGTAAATGTTAATATAATCGTTTTGCAGATGGAGAGACATTAGCACAGAGCTGTTAAAAGACTTGCCTGCTGGCTGATATGACTTCTGTGTGGAAGGTGGATTCTTTATTTGACAGGACTGCTTTTCGTGTGCTCTTAAGCTGCTGAAGATAAGCTGACTACATGTTCTGCCCAAGTTACCGCTATCTTTTTTTTTCAGTCTCAGATAGGACCTACTGTGTAGCTGATATATAGATTCTCAAAACCATCACATTTCACATCCTCTGCTAGAGACTTTTGTGTTCGCTGAACTGGTGACCTCTGCAAGAATTTGTACATCTAATTAATGAAGATTTCGTCTTTGGTGAAAAGCAACCCACGGGGTTATCTTTCTATCTTTCTTCAAATAAGTGCTCATTTTAGAAGAATGAAAGATTCATTTTCTCTTGTCATTTTTGGGAATCAAAGCATATCTAATTTACCCCATCCTTTGTCAGAGTCATCCCATTGTACTCAGAAATGTTATGTTTCTTTCCCCAGTAAAAATTCACCTGGAAATAGTGATATAAAAATAGGATGTTAATAGCTGTGGAATTCTGTTGATAGTTCTGATCGCTAACACAGTTATATCTATCAGTCGGTTTTGCAATTTGACCCATCTTATTTCATCAGACCTCATCCTATTCAAGTCCAATTTTAAATTAAAATAACCATATCTTTTGTTTTACTGTTATCATAACCAAATATGGTATCTACTAAAGCTGCCAGCTATCCTACTAAGATTTGAAATATCTTTTTAATGTTTGCCAGACCTAAAACTTATCCCAGTCAACCTTGTACTATTATTGCCTAAGAAATTAAAGGCACTGACCAGCTGCTGTGGAAGATAAGTCATTTTATATTTTCCTTTGCATTCATCAGTTTTTGAGGCAAGAAAGGGCTGGTATTTTTCCAGTTTCTAAAAGCCAAAGATTCTGTTAACTCCATGCTCCCATATAGGTTTAGACTACCACTTATGAATGTGGTATCTGAGGTCATCCCACATGAAATCAATAATAATATTTAAGTCCCTAGGAATTCCCCATCTCCTTAGGACTTGGAGACCAGTAAAGGTATTTAAGTCTCTAAAATCTCAATAGTTTAAGCCATGAAAGCAGAGGATAGATTTATTTTCTGCCACACGTAACATCTAAATTATCTACAGGTAATGGTAGATCCATCTTGGAAGTCACAACCGTAAAGATCACTTTGACTGTGGTGTCACTCTGATGTCATCTGGAAGAAAGGTGGAACTTACCTAGAAAACGGTTTTACAACTGACATAGCCTACTATTTCAAATGAATTCAGATTAAAGTACCAGGGATAAAAGAAAGAGGGGTTAACTCCTGGAGTTGTTCTCCCATATGCAAGCAAATTTGATTTTAGTACTAATTGCAGTGTGAACTCCAGCACGGAGAAGTTCTATTGCCATTTTCAGATAGCTACAGTATGGACAATAATTTGGGTGTAGCCAGTCCATCCCACTCTATCAAAATCCTTCTTGCCACCTCCAGAATCGACTGACATTATGCTCAATTCTACATTTTTGAAAATGTAAAATCAATGAACTAACTTCATTATGAACTTGCTCTTAATTAATGTAAAGTGATAGATCAGATTTATACTTGAGAAGATTATTTCCAATCTGCTGGCCAGAATGTTGCCAGTTTCTTACAATCCATCTTTATTCAGAATCTGTACTTTCGACACACCTTCATAATTTCAGAAGTTTTAGGATTATGATTAGAAACATTCTTATCGCCAAAATCTTTCTGTCCAACTCATAAGAGGTATCTTTCCTTGGAATTAGCATTAGTACATCTTATTATTCTTTATAGAACGGTCTCAGGAAGTCATCAAAGCCTGGACTCCTGTGGCTTTTTATAGCTGAATTATTTGCAGAATCTCTGCATCATTATATTTCCATCCAGATGTTCTTTCTCTTTCTAGATTGTCTGTAGGACTTCAGCTAAGTCAACTTACTTACTATATTTTGCAGTGCTTGTGCTGTCTCTTGTTGTATAAATTTGAGAAAATCTTTAAATGCTCCTTTTAAAGTCATTAATTAATGTTCTTATTTTTACCAGGCCATTTTGTTAATTAAATATATTCAATGGCATTTGAAATGTTTATTTCATTACTCATGCGTGACATCTGAGCATCATTTCTGATTTGTTGCATACCTCACCTTATAATTGCTGTCTCTTTAAAGCCTTTAATTTGCATAGCCGTACAGCTGGGAGTCTAGTACACTCACGTGTATAAATACCATCTATATAAGCACATCAAGTGATGAAATTCTGGAATCGAAATTCCACGCATGGTAGAAATACAGTGTGTACTGTAAGATTTAATTAGCTAATGACATTCATAAGATAAAAACAATTCAGTGCTTGGAAAAGTGCAGGATATGCTTTTGAGGGTTAGGGAGGCAAGGGGCAGGGGAACGTGAGATCTGACTGAGATCACAGGACATATCCCAAGTGAAACATAGTTCAAGAGGTGGGATGTGTCACAATTTCTTCAAACACACAAGGGGTGTTTGTGCTGCTGGTCCTGGATGAGGCTTCATATTCCTGTAGAAAGAAAGACCAACCCACTGACTTAGGTACTACCCTGAGGCAAGGAACAACTCCTTGCTATGGCTCCCATCGCGTACACACCTTCTGACCAACCCTGGAGCAAGGATTTAACCTCATTTCCAGCCACAAAATGTGTGCAGCACCTCTTGCCCACCTCACAAGGTACTGTGAAGATAAATATGTGAATATTTAGGTGCTACTGTAATGATGACCAAATAAGCCACTGGCATAAGCTTATCGGCTACTATATTAGCATGGAGAGGAATTCTCCCGTCTGCCTGTAATGGGAAACTCCTAAAATCTTGCCTTAAAAGGCATGGACAACAAACAGCATGAATCCCTAAGGGAGATGAAGAGGAGGTCATACTTTACAGTCCACAGAGGCATTTTACTTCCAAGGGTGGCATTTTCAACATAATCTCAGTACTTTTTCCTCTATAAACCTGAAAGCATTTTACTTTATGATGAAATATAGAAATATAACATTTCTCCTTTTTTTATTAGTAATAGTAGACCATGTTCCTTTCCGTTTCCTCATCCCAGCCTGAGTAGAAAACACACATCTGTTTGAGTATGTTTAATTGCTTTGATTTTACTTAAAGTATGATGAAAAAAAAAAACCATGCTTTTCTGTAATTGGTATTTTGCTCTCTGCTAAGTCATTTCCACCAGTTTAATTTAAGCCCCTGATTCAGCAAAGAAACTAATCATGTACATAACTCAATGTAGAACACTTAATTACTCTCAAAAATAAATGAGATGCGTGTTTAAATACTATATCAACTCAGTGCTCTACAGACTCGAATAGAAAAGTTTTGCCTTTTCTTTATGATGTGAGATTCTATAAAGCTAACATAGACACTCTTTGACAATTTCATCTGGCGAGCTGGCAGGGAAGAAGACCAGCCTGGCTAAACCAAGACCTTTGGCTAGAACGCAGGAAGAAAATTGAAGTTTATGGCCTATGGAAGAGGGGGCAGGCCACTCAGGAAGACAAGTCTTAGGAGGAGCGGCTGAGGGAGCTGGGGTTGTTCAGCCTGGAGAAAAGGAGGCTGAGGGGGGACCTTATCACTCTCCACGACTACCTGAAAGGAGGCTGTAGCGAGGTGGGGGTCGGTCTCTTCTCCCAAGTAACAAGTGATAGGACAAGAGGAGACGGCCTCAGGTTGCACCAGGGGAGGTTATCAAGCATAAATAAAAAGCTACTTCTCATAAAACTAGGAAGCAAATGGCAACAAGGTTGTGCTTAATGCGTTGGCAATTTCTGCTCTCCCAGGCTTTAGAGTCGTCTCAGGAAGGGTGCCAAATGCACGTTTCTTTGCACAGCTCGGATCAATTGGGTGAAACCAATTGCAAATAATCCACAATACTTGGGCATTATCTCCTATCAGTTCCCCAGGTGGCAACACATCTGCCTAACTGCACCACAAACTGAACAGGGGTCCGTTTGCAAAAGACAGAGGGAGTGAAAAGAAAATCGCTACGTATTATCTACCGAAGCAGGGGCAGATCAGGAGCCAGTGCTAGATCTGGTATTGCCAGACAACTGAGCTGGCAATTATTACAGACATTTTTAAAAATAAATTTGACACCAGAGGCCAGAAAGCTTTGTCATCACTAATCTAATCCCTGATCTAAGCCAAAGGGCCTGGAAAGCAACCAGTGACTTTCTGTGAGGGCTCTGGGCTTTGTGAGGAAGGCACCCACCTGGCTTCCACCATGTGGCAGCTCTCGGAGCCCGTGCTGGGGCTGGATGGGCAGCTGGAGCCACCTGAAATGGAGAAACACATTCCAGCCAGCGACCAGAAGCTCAGGGGCTGGTTGGCAACAGTGTACTCTGGAGATACCTGGGCTGATACTTTGAGGTCTCCTTTCTGGCAGAAAATGCTCCTCTGTCTACAAGAATCAAGATTCTTTTGTGAAAATGTACTGTTTTGACCAAAATTTAGTTAGTGCTTTTGTCAGCATTAATCACTCAGATGTGGCATTCAGATGAAACGGGGTAGTGGGCACATTTCAAATGGGCTTGAATAAATCTGAGGTAAAACCAGTCAAGCTACCCACAAGTTTCCCTTGTGAAATCAGTACTCCTCTTTCGCTCTCCTCCCTCTCCAAATGCTTCTTCCCTCTAAGGTTAGCATATCCCTGTGGCGGCCGAGCAGAGCTGCCTGGGGCCCACTGGGTCCTGGGGTACATGGCACTGCTGAAGCCCAGCTGCGCAGAGATTAGGAGCCACTACTCCTGAGTTTTCATTTTGCCCTGGCCGATAAAATTCTTGAAGTAAATGGAGAGACATCCTCAGGTGTGTTTGGCTCTGTGAAGTTACTCCTACTGCTGGGACACCAGTGGCTGTGGAGAGTAAAAACACAGGCAAGGAAGACCTTAGGCCAAGTACCTCAATTTTCAACCACTAAGCCAATCAGCACATGAAGAGCATCACCCAGAAAATTGAAGTTTATGGCCTATGGAAGAGGGGGCAGGCCACTCAGGAAGACTACAGTGATTTTGTGAGGCTAGGCAGGGAGAAAATTAGAAGGGCCAAACCCCAACTAGAACTTAATCTGGCTATTGCCGTAAAAGACAAGAAAAATGTTTCTATAAATACATGAACAACAAAAGGAAGACTAAGGAGAATATCCATCCTTTACTGGATGCAGGGGGGAAAACACAGTGACCAAAGTTCAGGAAAAGGCTGAGGTATTTAATGCCTTCTTTGCCTCAGTCTTTAATAGTAAGGCCAGTTGTTCTCTGGGTATCTAGCCCCCTGAGCTGGAAGATGGGGACAGGGAGCAGAATGAACCCCCCATGATCCAAGGGGAAGTGGTTAGAGAGCTACTACACCACTTAGACTCACACAAGGTCTATGGGGCAGGATGGGATACTGAGGGAGCTGGCAGAAGTGCTCACCAAGCCATTTTTCATGATTTATCAGTAGTCCTGGCTAACTGGGGGGGTCCCAGTTGACTGGAGGCTCGCAAATGTGACACCCATCTACAAGAAGGGCCGTAAGGAGGATCTGGGGAATTATAGGCCTGTGAGTCTGATCTCGGTGCCAGGGAAGGGTACAGAGCAGATCATCTTGAATGCCATCGTGTGGCACATACAAGACAACCTGGCAATCAGGCCCAGTCAGCATGGGTTTATGAAGGGGAGGTCCTGCTTGACTAACATGATCTCCTTCTATGACAAGGTGACCCACTTAGTGGATAAGGGAAAGGCTGTGAATGTTGTTTGCCCAGACTTTAGTAAAGCCTTTGCACCATTTCCCACAGCATTCTCCTGGAGAAACTGGCTGCTCATGGCTTGGATGGGCGTATGCTTCACTGGTTAAAAAACGGGCTGGATGGCCAGGCCCGAAGAGTGGTGGTGAATGGAGTTAAATCCAGTTGGCAGCCAGTCACAAGTGGTTTGTATTAAAAATAGTGTGGCCAGCAGGACTAGGGAAGTGACTGTACCTCTGTACTCAGCACTGGTGAGGCCGTACCTCAAGTACTGTGTGCACTTTTGGACTCCTCACTACAGGAGGGACATTGAGATGCTGGAGTGTGTTCAGAGAAGGGCAATGAAGCTGGTGAGGGGTCTGGAGAACAAGTCTTAGGAGGAGCGGCTGAGGGAGCTGGGGTTGTTCAGCCTGGAGAAAAGGAGGCTGAGGGGAGACCTTATCACTCTCCACGACCACCTGAAAGGAGCCTGTAGCGAGGTGGGGGTCGGTCTCTTCTCCCAAGTAACAAGTGATAGGACAAGAGGAGACGGCCTCAGGTTGCACCAGGGGAGGTTTAGGTTGGATATTAGGAAAAATTTCTTCACTGAAAGGGTTATCAAGCATTGGAACAGGCTGCCCAGGGAAGTGATTGTGTCACCATTCCTGGAGGTATTTAGGAGACATGTAGATGTAGTGCAGAGGGACATGGTTTAGTTGTATCTTGTTAGTGCTAGGTTAACGGTTGGACTTGACGGTTTTAAAGGTCTCTTCCAACCAAAACGACTCTATGATTCTGTGATTCTTTTCTTTTGGCTTTTTCTATTTGCCAAAGATCAAAGATGTAGAGTGTCCAATATTCAGTTATCTGGGTATCAGCAATGGAGGACAGAATTTAATTTTGTTTGTTTGTATGTTTCTGCCCATGCAGAGTACGCAGATGACAGTCAAGTTTGTTCTCTGCTCTGATATTTCATCATGATTATGGTGTTTACAACAATTCTTTTAAATGCATTATCCAGAAGTTAGCATAGTCCTTACAGCCACCACTTAGCTTTTTAAGGTAAATTACATGAAAGGATGTGATGTGGTTCAGGGAGTTCAGCCAAGGAAATAAACAAGCAGCAAGAATTGGCTGGTGCCAGGCAGGGTAAGGAACACTATCTATACCTGTGGTAAATAGAGTATATTGGTTATTGCACGCTATATTAGCAGGTTATGTGTTCTGACATTATATTAGATTATATCAAAAATGTGCATTTCACTTCATTTTTTCTTATAAAATGAGAGTAAGCTGATAAAAATTCCAGGATGGATAAAGAATTGGTTTGTTGAGATTGGCAGCAGTAAGGAACTGGAAAGTTTACTTTTCTATTTTTTTCCTTTTTTAAGGGGCATGCATAAATAACCTGACTAAAATTACACCATGCCCTTTATACCTACTGTTTCCTTTTACAGGTACTTCTCCCAGAAATAGCTAGTTTTGGCTGGCACTAGCAAATCTTTGTATGTATTAGTTAGAATCAGGAAAAATTTCAAGACAGAAATTCAGTAGTCTTAACAGAGCTTAGATTTCATCATAAATTTGAAATTCTGTCCGAGTTCATGGTGTAGAAACATACCAGAGAGAAACACGCAGTGATACATAATTCTGTCCTGAAGGCCTGGCAAAATTTCTGTCTGGACCAATAATAGCTCCCTATAATCTTCTTGGCACTCAGAGGCCTACTCTTTAATTGCAGTGCAGCGTGCTCCTACAAACCTTCTCTGGGGAGGTGGTTTTGTAGGAATTGCTTTGGCTGAAAAGCCCGAGAAGCTTATCACACTTATAAGCCACTATTAACAAGAAACACATCTTGTGGTAGTTCCAGTATCGCTAAAGAAATGGCCTGACATTACCCAGTGCCTGTGTTTACCTCAAGACAAGTATCTCACACATTGCCTGGCAAACAAAAACTAAATCACTGAATTTTCACGGACTAAACAGAGTGCAACAACTATGCCTATTTACAAGCAAGTTGCAATCACACCCCAATAGCCTCCAATAGCCTAATCACAAAGAATCAAGTTACTGACATTCAGTGGATGATAGAAAATGTCTTTTATACCTATCAAACAAGTCCAAAGTATTGCATAAATTAAGAAGGTAGAAAAATTCCTCAGGAATGATGAGGCAAATTAAAAATGGAGAAAAAGGAGAAGTTGCTTTTATTGGCTTAAGGGAACACCTTCACAGCTAGATATTCAAAGCATTGTGCCGGTTCCTAATTATTTAGCCATGTATTTCTCTGAATAAAGTCCACAGGAATTGTCTGGTTAAGACCACCCATTTAGTTCTCAAATTTTGATCCTTAATCTTTTGGCTTGATTTTCCATAAATTTTCTGTTCACTTTCCCTGTTTAAACTCTCCTGCGTAGCATGAAAAAGTGGCATAAAACCAGCGCAGCCCTGCAGGGTATGCACGGTGAACAGCTACTTTTGTTATCATATGAGGAAAAGACGGATTTCAATGGGGAGTCGGTAGGAACAGGGTCCCGGCGAGTAGCTGGAAGAACAAACAAGCGGTGTTAAGCAGAGCAAATACTTACCGACCTAATTCACTCTCATGGCAAGAAACACAGCTCAACTCCAACCCTATCGAGTAGTTGTACAGAGTTTACAGCACACGTGCAGTTACACTGAAGTTACCCCAGCTGGGGAAATACGTGCCTCCACACGCATGCTTAAATCCCTCCCCACTGGGGCCTGGCAGGCTAAAGTGTCTGTCAGATCCGTACTGAAGCACCCGCTGTGCAGCCAAGGAAGAACTCTCGTAGTGCGTTTTGACGAAGGTCCCTGCCTGCCTGTCAGGCACCAAAAGGAGCACGTCCTTTCCCAAGGCTTGAGGGTGCAACACGAGCTCATGTAAGATGCTTACCGTCTTGCTGACTTGAGCTCTCCGTTGGATACTAGGTCAAGAAGAGGGAATGAATAAAAAGAATACTAGGTCTTAGAAAACACAATACCTGTTTCACCCAGCAGTGACCCAAATTACAGGCAATATTGCCTGATCGCATCAGATAGAAGGATTAATGTTGTTTCTTAAGTCTCATAGTGAGTCGTAACCTGCTGAGAACACACCCAATGTTACTGATCCTATTTACTGTCCTCTAAATAGGAAGGAAGATAGTGTTTAATATCCAGGTTAAGTTAGCCACGTGCACTGAAATACTAAAGTACCCGTAATAGGCAATCAGAATGATTCTTTTCAAAGACAGAATAGACAAGGTATTTTTTTAGCAGCACAGAATGATAAAGTTAACTGCACTCCCATCTGAATGATTCGGAATTTACTACGCTGAAAAAAAAAAGAAAAAATGCAAGATGTCATGACATCCCTCCCTTCTGTTTTTATCAGTCACTGGTAGAAACTTGGCAAGCCATTTCTGAAGCAACTGTGACAAACTCAATATTTTTTTTTTTTGTGGGGGAATATAAAAATGCTTTTACCTCAGTGTTGCTTAAAGTTTTGGTTATGATTCAAGCATCTCAAAATATTGAGAATAATTGCAACATTGTGTGCTGCCAGCATTTGTAGTACAAAACTCTTAGTGTTTTTCTCACACTTTATTTGAAAAAAGAACATTTTGCACCTCAATAGATAGTTGTGGTTTTGGATCATAAAAGCACTAAGGGTTTTGATCTGTTCTGATTCCTACCCCTTGTGTCTCATTTTTCTTATGGCTTAGAACAAAATATTAATGTGACTCATCTGTCATAAGTAATTTTCATATCCTCTACCCTCTATTTTTGTATGTGACTAGAGGAAAGCTGTAGTTATGTAAAAGTATTTTTGTATTTTGTGTAAAGGAGGATGGGAATGATAGGTACTTTAAGCAAGAAAAGAACAATGTCAGGAGAAAGGAGTGAATTATAAATGAAAGCAAGTTATATATATAGTAATTAAATGTAGTAAATACTTTAAAACATGCTATTTCAATCTGCTATTTCTTAGCTTTAAAGATCACAGCTGTCAACCCTGGAACATTAGAAAAGGAAATAATAAATGGGGAGAAAAAAAAAGTAGAGTTTATGGACTGGTTTGTCCAAAGTAAGCCCCAAATTTGATACTGAAACATTTATAAGGACATTAATTATGCTTTAAAAGCTGGTATTTGAAATTGCAAGTCAGTTTCAGGATGTCAGTGTTTTCTGGTACAGTTTAGGAAACCCTATGTAGCGTGTTGCTTTCAAAGGATGTAATTATGTGTACACATTCCTGTGACTTTTCTCCAGACCAGCCTTCTATTCCACAGTAGTTCTTTCTCACAAAAATTTTAAAAATTCTCAAGAAAATAACACAAACAATGAGCACAGCAATGATTTTGCTACAGAGGCATTTGCAGCAATTGACCAGATTCCTCTTTTCTCCCTCAAACACCAGACTGAAATATTTTACTAAGTAGATCCAGCTCAATGCAAACCTCATTTCACAAAAGTCATTTGTATTTGGGCTGAATATTGAATCAGCAGGACTTAAGTATATGCTTAAAATAGAAGTTATATTTATATGACTACTTAAATTAACCAGGGGTCATGCTGTTTCTGTGTTAAGAGAGAGAATACGGTGATTTTCTGCCTTGCTGCTTTTGCCTCTCTGTACTTGAATTGCAAACACAAAATGTTGTTTTCCACACCCAGTTAATACCTGCAGGCAGCCGAGTGGGAGGGAGAGGAGAGTGCATGCCATCTTACTGTATTTGAAGATTTAGTACATTCTTAAAACAGAGCAATGAAATGAAACTCTACCAATGAGGAAATCTAATGCTTAAGATTCCTCTTAGGAACGGTTCTGTCATTCTCCTGTCTTTCATATTCCCTCCCTCCCTTGCTTTTCCAGGAAGCCTTCTTGGGACTTAATTTCTCCATAAGAAAAAAGACTGCCCTGGTTTGCTTCATGTTCCCCAACATTATGGCTTTAGACTTGGAACTTCTCCAAACAGTCCTAATATATATATATCAGAATCTCCACATGATTGAATAACACAGGGGAGACATGGATTGTTTCGGTAGGAAATCTTTCATGAGATAATTTTTTTCAAGTTAAAAAAAAATATTGCACCATTATAGGTTTTCAGTTTTGAAAGTAGGTAAGTGGAAAAATGCACATGAAGTGATCAGTCTCAGGACATGAATAGCTGGATGATTATGATTATAATATTAATAGTATTAATATTAATAGTATATTAGTTTTAAAGAGAATAACATCTCAAAGTGGCCAGGAGTTCCTCAGAAAAATCAGTGGAAGCCTGTTGAGTGATTTACTGGAGCCAGAATTTGGCCTTTTATTGGTTACACTGTGTAGCAAAACCAAACTCTTGGTACTGGCCAAGGGCATCCTTGGGGCAGGCAAAGCAGGCAGGGGTAGTGGTGGTGTAGTGGGATGGGGAAAGACAGGTGAGAGGGAAAAGTGGGGACCACTTCGGTGATGTTGTGTGGGCTTTTTGAGGACTGAGGGGATTGTGTGTGGGGAGGTTGTGAGGGGACAGGGCCTTTTTCTGCTCCTACAGTTGTTTCTTCTCCTTGCGACCACTTCTTTTCCTTCCATCCCCTCCTCCACGGAGACAGGACACTCAGAGACCTTCCCTTCACTTCCACTATCTCCACCATCACCACCTACACATTCTTTTGTACCTTCTTGATTGTCAAGAAAGGGTCGGTCCTGGTTTGGAGGGACAGGAACTAGGGCAGGACCAGGGCAGAAAGCCAGAGAAATCCTGCTTCCGCTGGAGGTAGAAAGAGCAGATGTGACTGCTGCTGCTGTACTGGGGCCCTCTGGTACACGCTGGCACTCCTTTACCCTCTCTCTAATCCCACAAAGGCAGTAACAGCAGCATGGATGGTACAAACAGGAGGCAGGAATGAGCTGTTTGGCTGAAATGCCTAATCCCTCTTTCCTCAGGCATAGGCAAAGTAGCTTGCCATCCCCTTCAGTCTGGCAGCTCTCTATTTTGCTGACTATTCAAAGCTACTTCTGACTGTGTGACTTTCCTTCATTCACGCAAGAAGCTGAGCCAGAGCCCAAACCTAAACACCTGCAAGCTGCAGAGAAGTTTGCATCCAGAGCTGAACTGTGGAGCCCAGAGCCATCTCTAAAAGTGATGAACGGGTGTAGATGTGTTCTGAAATATTGACTCATTGTTTGAAGGAGAAGGCCTGTTTGGCAGGTTAAACAATAAAAAGCTACTTCTCATAAAACTAGGAAGCAAATGGCAACAAGGTTGTGCTTAATGCGTTGGCAATTTCTGCTCTCCCAGGCTTTAGAGTCGTCTCAGGAAAGGTGCCAAATGCACGTTTCTTTGCACAGCTCGGATCAATTGGGTGAAACCAATTGCAAATAATCCACAATACTTGGGCATTATCTCCTATCAGTTCCCCAGGTGGCAACACATCTGCCTAACTGCACCACAAACTGAACAGGGGTCCGTTTGCAAAAGACAGAGGGAGTGAAAAGAAAATCGCTACGTATTATCTACCGAAGCAGGGGCAGATCAGGAGCCAGCGCTAGATCTGGTATTGCCAGACAACTGAGCTGGCAATTATTACAGACATTTTTAAAAATAAATTTGACACCAGAGGCCAGAAAGCTTTGTCATCACTAATCTAATCCCTGATCTAAGCCAAAGGGCCTGGAAAGCAACCAGTGACTTTCTGTGAGGGCTCTGGGCTTTGTGAGGAAGGCACCCACCTGGCTTCCACCATGTGGCAGCTCTCGGAGCCCGTGCTGGGGCTGGATGGGCAGCTGGAGCCACCTGAAATGGAGAAACACATTCCAGCCAGCGACCAGAAGCTCAGGGGCTGGTTGGCAACAGTGTACTCTGGAGATACCTGGGCTGATACTTTGAGGTCTCCTTTCTGGCAGAAAATGCTCCTCTGTCTACAAGAATCAAGATTCTTTTGTGAAAATGTACTGTTTTGACCAAAATTTAGTTAGTGCTTTTGTCAGCATTAATCACTCAGATGTGGCATTCAGATGAAACGGGGTAGTGGGCACATTTCAAATGGGCTTGAATAAATCTGAGGTAAAACCAGTCAAGCTACCCACAAGTTTCCCTTGTGAAATCAGTACTCCTCTTTCGCTCTCCTCCCTCTCCAAATGCTTCTTCCCTCTAAGGTTAGCATATCCCTGTGGCGGCCGAGCAGAGCTGCCTGGGGCCCACTGGGTCCTGGGGTACATGGCACTGCTGAAGCCCAGCTGCGCAGAGATTAGGAGCCACTACTCCTGAGTTTTCATTTTGCCCTGGCCGATAAAATTCTTGAAGTAAATGGAGAGACACCCTCAGGTGTGTTTGGCTCTGTGAAGTTACTCCTACTGCTGGGACACCAGTGGCTGTGGAGAGTAAAAACACAGGCAAGGAAGACCTTAGGCCAAGTACCTCAATTTTCAACCACTAAGCCAATCAGCACATGAAGAGCATCACCCTGCTTATCTAGTTTTTCTAGTAGCCCAGGGGTTCACATGGGATGGACACTGAGCAGCAGAAGGAGCGTGCTGTCAGCAGCTGAGGGCAGGGGCTGCGCAGAGAGGTACTGGGCCCTCCCTAGCTCTGATCCAGCAAAGCACTCGAGTATGTGCTCACATTCCAGCTGGAGCACAGGTCTCCAGAATTCACCATCCAGAACTTTGTCACACTGAACCCTAAATATTTTGATGGCAGCTGAGCCCACTAAATCACAGAAACTCTTCCCAGCCATGTCAGTGGGATTCGGGTCAGGCGAAGCACGTATGATGTGGTAGCAGCTGCATAAGAGTGATTAGGTATAAAATAGATAATCATATTTTATATTTATAAAGAACATTATCATTGCCTGTGGCTCCCCTTGTTAGCATTCTCACATTACGAGTGCAGTCACACTTGAGACTTTGTATTGGCGGTTCCAAGCACATCGTATCAATCCAAGCCTCTTGGGAACGAATGACTTTATGTTGCACATTGCATAAAAGGGCTTGTATGTATATTTTCATGGGGGCAACACACGTGAAGATGAGATTAGGTAACAGTTTTTCAACTGTCCTTCAAACTGATAATTTTATACCTAGTAATCTGAAAAAGCTATGCAGTGTCTCTGCAGAAGGGTGGGAACAAGGCTCGAGGCACTTTTCTCAAAATCCAAGCCCATATTTTGATTTACAACATAATTATTACAGGATTGCCAACCAAAATACAAAACATTAGGATTTTTAGTCCATATTCAAGCTGTTACATCAGTTTTCACAAGCCTTGAGTAACTAAAAAGGCTACTCAAAGTGAATGAGTTGCCAGGTTTTCATGCTTCTGAACAGTAGACCTTGAATAAGAAGCCTGAATATGGAGTTAAAAGACTAATTTAAGCCACTATGTTTGAAAATCTTGGCCAATATTCTTTATTATTTCTGCAAGAAAAGGATAGTGTGCTCCTACATTTCTTATAAGCTTTCTTTTCCCCCTAGGGACCAACTTAAAATCAACAAAGTAACAACGGGCCTAAGAGAATCAGGAAATCTAGGTCTCTTAAAGTGAAAAGCAAACAACCTGTCCTTCTTCTGCCCTTTCCTGAAATCTAAATGTAAGTATATCCAGCTTTGAAATCCTAAATGACTTACACATAATGCCAAAAACAAAACACAAAGGCTTAAAACTGAAGTTGTCTTAAAGCTGTCGCCTACACAGGATTTCGTAAGTTATTCAAGTGTTTGCTATACACCAAAGCTTTTGAATTTCGAGTAGAAAAATATGTGGTACGATCATCCTCGGCACCATTTTTTTTCCTAGATCATTAAAGAAATCTACCCGTTCAGTCATTCTCCGTTGTTTAATAGGAGAGAACACGTAATTTTGGCATTTCATGTTTGTTTAAAGAATCTTGGTTTAGATATATTTTGTGGTCAGGAAAGAGTAAGAACAGGTTTCGTTAAAAAAGAAATGTCAAAAAACATTGTATCCTGGGAATAGTGTGAACCATGCTATTGATGTGCTTTTGATATCCAAAATGCATATGTACACGTCTGCTTCGTATGTATGCACATGTAAAACTAAACAGCAGTAACATTCATTGGGAAATCCATGTTTAATACAATGTTTAGTTTAGCTCAATAATGGGAAGAATATGTTAAACATCATTTTGAGCCTTAATGGAAAAGTTTCTGACAACTAGACATTAGCTCATAGTATCCACAGTCATCTTATGCCTATGACTATTGTTTGTTATCAAGTGTGACTTTTGGAAGAAAAAATGCATTATTGCTTAACAAGCTGCATTGCAGTAGTGTCCTGCGCTCTGTTTTGGTTTCTAGATAGCTAATTAAAAGAATCCACATGTTAAGAATGAATCACAGAAATTCCTTAGACTTTGTGAACATCTTTTAAGGAGGATGAGCGCCACATCCAACCGTGCTTCTCTCGGGCGGAGAAATCCTCCACCATTAGTCTGAAATGAAACCAATAGAGTCACTTAAACATGACTCCACAAACATGCGGCTCTGGAGCATGAGCCCTGGCAGAGAGAGACCCCGCTCTGTGAACCCACTGAACTTCTCCAGGCACCGGGGTGGAACTGGAGAAGCGCCAGGGTATCGGGATCCCTGGCGGCGGCCGACGCCGGAGCTGTCCCTGGTAACCGCTTCACCCGCCATCGGCTGCTGTGGCCCGCCCTACGTCGGGTGCCATAAAAGTCCAACAAGAAACACAAGCAAAAAAAAAAAAAAGAAAGAAAGAAAGGAAAAAAAAAAAAAAAAGAAATTGTATAGCCCAAGGCTCCAGCCCACAAAATATTAATAGAGAATAAACCACTTCCCAGCTAGTATTTACATTCTCCCACAGCATCCCTAAGAAAGTTTTAGAGCCCAATCCACCTAGCAGTAAAACATCCATCCAAGAACGGGAGCAGACTTTGATAACTCGGCTGCAAAGTTTCTATAGCAGTTGATGAAAAGACTGTATAAGAACACTGCTTTTCTTATTAGTAATTTCTTCAAGCCTTTTGATAAAGACCTTCTGCTGTATATAATAATGTAGATCACTTTAAAACACAGTATCATGTGTTCAGTGTTTTAGAGTCCTTTACCTACAGCAGGTGAAAGAGTAATATGAGCTATTAAATATACTTACTGGGCAGAAAAAAGCAACAGTTAAGCTAAGCATTACGAATTAGCACCTGCTACTTTTCATGCGTGGCAAAATTGCTTTGAGGAAAACAAACACTGTCCTCAACAATTCACAGATATCAAGGAACAGAGAATCAAGGGGGAAAAAAGCCTTCAAAAAGGGTTGAAAGTTCTGGAAAAAATGTTATTTCCTTTTTTTTTTTTTAAACTATTCCAGTGAATAGAGAAGAATTTCAGCAAAACATTCAGATCTGGACAGAAATATCGCTCAAATTAAAAGGAAACAAAGCCCTTTATCTGTAGCAAGAATACAGAAAAATTTCAGACTTGAGCATCAACTGGCAGATAGACTTGAAAGGCATTTGGGTCCAATAGAAGTCCTGAGCCGCTACCAAAATCAACAGTCTAATTGTCTCAGCTGAAACTGGGGCTTAGCTTTTGGGTTTCCTGTAACTAAATCTTGCCACAAACAGCTCTGCTAAGTTTTTCCTCTAATAAAATAAAACACAGAAAAATTAAGATAAATACAAGAGACAATGAAGATGAGTATGTAGTTCCCAACATAAGGCAGGCAGCAGATGTTAAGAGAAAACACGTGAAGATATCAAAGTAGTACTTGTCAGTTCTAAATGGTTGATATGACAGTTCTTTAAAAATAAACAATCAAACATCTGAAAGTAATTGCTAGACTAAGGGATTTAAGTTTATTTTATTTAAGCAATAAGGTATTTTAAAAATGTACTCAGAATGTCTCGCTTGATTCAAATTGCTTTGGTTTTCTACACAGTGTCATGGCACTCACTACCCACCCAAATGTGGTATTTTAATAATATTTTTAAATTTTAAAACAACAATTGAAATGAAGAATGCAAAACTATTCAGAAAGGTTACCAGAATGAACAGTCTCCAACTTCAGACACTTTCTAATCTGATCAGGAAGCAGAATGAAAAAAATGTATTGTACTGAATTCAGAGGCACTGAGTCAGGTGATAAAGTTATACAATTTTATGCGGGTTTACTGAGGTCATATCTCAAAATCAAAAGAAAACCTAAGCGACTGAAAGAAATTTTTCGGCTTATGTAGTCCGATATTCTGTCGGACTTCTTTTTCCTGTTGAACTGCCCTTTATGCCTCTCAGTGTATAAACTTCTTGAATATAGCCGTCTTCACTGTCCTCAGTTTCCTCCTCATTTTCTCGTGCTTTGTGTTCCTCCATTAAATCCCTGCTTATCTGATAATAAGGATTAGTTTACCAGTCTGCCTTTTCCCTCTCTGACTCGGGGAGCTGGAAGTACTGGATGATTTTTAGTGGAACTTAAACCTCAAATTACTCATGTGTTCATGGAAATGTTACCTTACATTTCCAGGACCATTGATTTTAAACAGGAGTCAGTTGCTGGACTCCTTTAGTCACTCATGAAAACCTAGCTGCAGATTCCTCTCAGCAGCTCTGGATGGGAGGAAATTAAAGGGGAATTACAAAAGAAAAATCCTTTCCAAACATAGCAGTGTTATTCAATAGCTTAGACATTTACTTCTCTTTTCCTGTTGGTGACTGTGGTTTCTTTAACTAATCCAAGCATTATTGTGAATAAACCCAGTGGTTGCTTTTGTCCGTGTTTTGAAGAAGAGGGGCTTGTTTAGGGCTTTAGTAGCGATAATTGACACATAAAGCTCTAGTACAGAAGCACGCAGAAAAAGAATGAGATTAACTTGCCTCCACTGATCATTAGAATTGGGGATATTCCACGGATACCTCGTACTTGCTGTTAGTAACCATGATGACAAGTTTACGATCCCAGGCTGTGCGAAGCAGAGACCTGAAGGACCTGCTGCTCGTTAAATTCTCTGCTTCTCTAGTCCCCTGCTCCCCAGACAAGCTCACGTGTGCACACATGTACGTACACGCGTCTGGTCTTTGGCGACAAGTTCATTGGTAGCACTTTGCCTGGTGATACAATGACTGCCCCTTTGCAAAGCGAGGAGAAGCAGCTCCCTCAACGTCGCTCAGGCTGGAAAGGGATCTCAAGCCAGCAGGCAGCAGATTTTTATACCGATAACAGGAAGTTCATGGAAGACTACAGCAATGTGCCAATCTGATTCCTGAAACAGTTGTACCAAACAGTAAGTCTTTTTATGGGTTTTGCATTAAGCATAAATCCTCCTGGTTACGTGCTGAAGTATATGGTTTGTTAACAGATAAGTCATTAACAGCAACATAGAGAGCATATGGCTGCAGTCATTGCTTTGCAAATGTTTTCCACACATTTTTCCATACCTTCCACGTTCTGAGAAAAGTAGCACTAAGTAAACAGTCTTCTTTAAAAAGCCTCATTGATATAATTTATTAATGTAAGGATTCCTTGTGAACTCACTGAGTTCCTTTAGGAAACACTAATGTATTTTCTATGCAGGAATCTCTCCGGAAATGTCGCCCTTTAAGACAGGTTCAGAGAGTTCAGACACAGAATTCTGTTAATACCTTTGTCTTGTAAAGTTCAAAGAATGCTACCACAGAACAAAATTAAATTCGAAATACAGTCAGAAGAAGTACCCAGCTAATAATGATAGTTCAGCTAAAATATTTGTTATATAATTCAACCTTCTATTTAGTTTCAAAGGAGTTCAGTGGAGTTGTTTGGTTTATTTAAGTAGCAGGTTAAGGATATCCTTTTTCAAATGCAAAAGTTACGCAAATACCGTCAAATATTACAGTTCATAGTCTCACATAGGAACAGTTTCACCGAATCACAGAATGATTGAGGTTGGAAGGCATCTCTGGAGGTCACCTTGTCCAACCCCCCTGTTCAAGCTGGAACACCTAGACCAATTGCTCAGGACCACTTCCAAATGGCTTTTGAATTATCTCCAAGGATGGAGACTACACAGCCTCCCTGGGCAACCCGTGCCAGTGCTCAGTCACCCTCACTTTTCTACTCACTCTACTCACTCTCACAACCTCTACTTTATACATCTGAAATTTTCCCCGTACTTGTTCACTGCAGCAGTCTAGCTCATGATTTACAAGGGGTGGATGAATGCTGGAGCACGATGCTGAAATCAGCGATATTTTTTAGTTGAGAAGCTGATGCAGTAGTTTACTGAATGCATTTTTGGGCCATTTACTCTGTAGTCACCTGTGTGTTTCTGGTGTAAATGGGAAATGGTGTAAATGGGGTCAGCTATGCAGCAGCACGGCGTCGGTGCACAACGTGGGAATGTCAGCCATGCCAGCTGATGGCAAAGCTAAAGCTTTCTGTAAAATACTTGCTTTGTGTGCAAACAGCATATTTCATGCTACTTTGCTTGCATTACAGCTATTTTTAAGCAATCCACAACACGGAGACTTAGTATTTTGAACCTGCAAATGGTCTGGAATGTGCTCAGGTCCCCCCTCCTGCGCAGTGTTTGTGAAGCTGTCCCTCAATACATGACAAACTGGAAAGACAAAGAAAAGGCAACAGCATGGAGCCTGTGCTGACAGTGTAAATAGAAATTTGAGTTTAGCAGACAAAGTTCACAGTTTGCAGTGAAAGGTCATAAGGATTTCAGGCATTTCTGGTATTTTGTCTCTGCTGTCTGCACAGTATCAAGCAAATAAAAAAAAAAAAGCCCTGATAGACAGCTTCCAATTCTGTATACTTGGCACCCCTGCTCAGCCTGAAGGAACACGGGAAGCTCTGTGTTTAGCATTCTGCAATTATTTGAGGACACGCCATCCTAGCAAAGCTTTAACACTTACTCAGCCCAAACTTGCCTGGTATTTTTTCATATGACATTTGATAATCTAGAAGGTTTACACAGCTTCAGCTAAGCCAAGTGGCCCGCAGTTTTCTTGCTGAAAATGCAGCATTGAATTTAGCAGGATGGTGAAGAGTCCTAAAATGTTAACTCTCAACAGGTTGTGTTCCTCTTTTCTTAACCAATGTACAGTCACATTAAAATATCAAATGCTTTTATGAGAAATCTCCTGCAGTCTGTAGTTGAACCAAAGGAGTCTTGGAGGAGTCTGATTTTTTATTATTATTTTTATTATAATTTTTGCCTGCAGTGAGTTCATTCCCTCCTCTGGCTATTATTATAACATCTCCTTTAGGAAAGGTTTGGTTCTGGCCTGTGAAACACTGACAATGACATTTTTATTTCCTGGACTCCACTATCTTTAAACCAAGTGGAGACTGTTTTCCTGGAGGTATATAACCTCAGAAATGCAAAGAAGAGTTTTATTACCTATGTACCTGAGAAGTGAATGCGACCACTGCTTTTTGTGAAATCACTACTTCCCATATTCAGGCTTGTGCTGCTGAAGCAACAAACAAGAAAAAAAACCCTTTCATATTAGTCTTGTCTTGGGCACATCTCTCCTGGGCTTGGAATAATCAGAGGTCTTTTAGGAGTGTGAATGGGATTAAATAGTAAAATAGGACAGTAAGTGAGCCAGGTATTGGTAAAATTTTTTGTGAAGTGTATTCTTTTAATCTTCCAAATGAGCTTTGTGTTCTTAGCTTTGCAACCCCTGGTCTATCTCAGCATGACCATACATGAGGAGTTTGTTGTGCACGCTTCAAGTGCCAAATACTCAAGCCCATGTTGTGCCTATAGGTGCTGAGAGGTTCCTGGTGGGGATTTCCCTGTAACTCACACTGGCGTACCTGGCAATGTCACGAGGGATCTGTTTCCAATCTTAGATGCTTGGATACTTTGCACACCTAGTCCTTCAAGCTCAGGAGGAATACCTGTTCAGCTGCTGTGCAACATAGTCCTTCATATCCTTCTTGAGACAGATATTTTTGTATCTTGAAATACAAAACGTATTTTGTTGTTGGGTCCCTTCATTAAATTTTCTTTACTGTACCTGAAACCTGATGTCGTCTACCAGACTTAAAAGTATAGTAGTTACCTGCACAAATATTCAGCGGTTGTGAAGAGCTGAAGATAGGAGGTCTCTACAGACAATCCTCCTTTGACTTCTTCCCCTTTTAATTTCCTCTCCCCCCTCACATTTTACCTAGATATGGATGATTTTGCTCTGAGGTTTAGTAGTGCTGAATGGAGCAAAAAGATGCCTGAACATATATGTTACCTTCTCCTACCACGGTCAAGTGTGGAAGACAAACACCATTTCACATGCAATTAAACCTAGACAGGAATTAATACGATCTCTAAATGGAAGGTGTAACTGCATAGGAACTGCAGACATGCTCAAAATTCATTCCCTTTCTTTACTAAATGTAGCAAGACTAAGATCAAAGGGCTGGTGCTCACCATTTCCTACCCACCAGCAGAAAAATCTGCAGATTTTGATGTGCTCAGAGCAAAAACACATTCCAGCATGATGCACTTCTAGAACAACTAGAAAACAAAGTCCCTTGCCTTGTGACAAACAAGAGAGAGTGTTTGAAAAACTAAACACAGACTAAAAGACAGGAAGCCAGAAAGGACTAAAAGGAAAGATATTTGTTAATATCTTATGCTCAGCTCATATTATACTTGCCCTGGCCAATATCAGGAGTATGCTCTTTGTAATGAGCTGTCTGTAGGTGATCAAAGTAACTGGGAGTAGAGAGGACCCTCCTCATTCAAAGACACAGGTGAACACTGTGTCTTAAGACAAGATTTTACCTTTACCAGAAAGAAATTTCTTTGTAATTTATCATGACATGGCAGTTCTAACTCGAAGGCAGTGTAACATGGCTGTGCCCCAGCCAACACAGGCAGTAGCACCTATATAAAGGACAATTATGTAAACATGGCTTTGTTATTTTGCTTTTTAAAAAAAAATAAAATAACGGAAGTGAAGTGTTAGGCCTGTGTGTGCGCTTGAGTGGATGGCTCACGCCACCTACGGGGCAGCTTCAGTAGCGAGATGTGTCTGCTCTCAAGGACTTCCCGTGAAAACCCAATACAGCTTCTATACTGGTCAAAAATTGCTCCAGCTGACATGTGAATTGGCTGCAGTACCTGTCAGTACTTAAATATATATACATCGATAAGAAACATTTGATCTTTAGATGCACTGCTACAACATTTGATGTGCGGTATGCTTGATTTTATAAATATATTTGCTAACAATCCATTTTTTAGCCTGATTACAAATAACGATACATAAACATCTAATTCTCTTTTGACTGTTGCCACAAATTAGTTACAGTGACTGTATCTGGAATTAGAACAATTACAGAAGATGGGTTTTAAATGTCAAGCCTGTTTTGTCTAGTGAAGACTGCAGTAGGGAGTCTGCTAAAACTCCAAACGAAGCTTACACAGCTAACATTGCTCGTAAGAGCTGACTATCCCTGAGCTGCCTGATGCAGTATTTGCATTAAGCCCAGGTGAATACCAGTGTGTGGCTTTGGTGCTAAAGAGAAATATGGTTTAGATTATAGCTGTAGAAATAGTACCTTTTCCTTAGGAATAACAACATTTCCTTTATATAACCATGCAAGTGCCAGCCTTTCCACTGCTTTCAGAGGCTCATTTCAATCTCTCATTTCAGCTTTTTTTTCACTCATTAGCACTACCTAGTCATTAAGCCATAACAGGAGAGCTCCAAAAGCAGGGCACAGCCCGAGCAGCCAAGCCTTAAGGTGGGCACCACTGATGGTGGTAGGAGTCCTTCCCCCATCCCCCTGGCAGCAAAGGGCAGCAGGGCTAATCCAGAGGGACCAGGGCAGCCCCTGGGACAGCAGACCCCAGGCTGGCTTGCTCTGCCACCCCTGGAGAGGGTGGAGGTGGAGGAACTGGGAACTGAATGGATGAAGACTGCAGCATTCCTTCCCCACCCGCTGGAGCACTGGAAACAGCCTGTGGCAGGAGGCCAGTGCGCGCAAAAGACATGGCCTCCCCATGCATTTTACCCAAATCATGCCCTGGTTTGTTTTCTTTCTTCCTTCAGCAAACTGGGCTGCTTACACCATGACAAGGATTTATGTGATTAAAACAGAAGTTAAAACAAACAATTATTCCAGTCCTTATTACAATATTTTCTCTTTTTAATAGACTTGTCTGCACCAGGTTATTGCAGTTTTTGGTCGCTGCTTCTTTACGCTCTTCACCTCCTTCTCCTCGAGACTGTAAGTCTCGCCGAAAGCCATATTGGAAGGCTGGCAGTAAGGAGGGCTCCTCCACTGTTTCTCAGGAGATGGACTACCTACAACCCAGAAGCAGTTGTTGTTTCTGCTCAGACATGTTATCTCAATTTTACACAGAGACAATGCCATCAATAGAAAGGAAGATTCTTCTAAATTACACTACTCATAAAGATGAGTATCAGGGCCTAAAACTTTATTTCTCTCTTGCAACATGTAGGGTTGCTGTAAAGTTTGCTTCCAGTAAAACCCATTTCTTGTAGTTTTTGGTTTGGTTTGGTTTGGTTTTTAGTGATGCACACATTTTTCTAGCACTGAAGTATTTCTGTAAAATACTCTGAAAAAGGTTGTTCTGGTTGTTTTAAAACTGAAGTGAACAGGTACCTTGCAGAAGTGAGCTAATTTCAGGTGGCTCCAAAATATACAAAACACTGACCTAACCCAGGATAAGTGATAACGTCAAGACAAAGATGTGTGTCCCTTTAATTGTAAAGTACTATTTTATCTCTTAATGGCATCATAGACTTTGAAGGCAAATGTTCTTGAAAGCTGTTTTAATTGAAGGCGTAGGGAGGATGCTTGTGTGGGGGTTAAAATAGAGTTAATGAACTCATTTACTCAGACCAAGCAATGAATTCAGAAGAAGCAATATCATGTAGAATTTAAGTAATACAGTAAAGATTTAAGAAAAACTGGGGATAGCACCTATGGTTTCATATGAACTGCGGCTACAGTTCTAATTTGCATGAATGAAGTAGAATAACTGAAGTGAATAATTGCTTTAGACACTATGATATACACAAAAGCAAGGCTGGAAAAAAAGAGCAGGCACAGTATGGCACCTAGCATGAAAAAAAAAAAAGCAGCCCCAGTCCTGGGGTCCCCAGAGACAAATCCATCTGATTTTGCTTAAGCAAACAATGTGGGGTAGATGTCCTGTTTTAATTTCTTTTTTGGCCTCCACTCTATTGTTTATCTTAAGTGCTCATCTTCTTGACAAATATATTTTCAGGAAACTATTCTTTTGGGTCTCGTAGCCTTGAAGAGAACCTGAATCAATGTGTCTGCTCATCAAGACTGACTTGTGGTCTCTTTGTGGCTTTATTTAATGTTAGAAGTTCACAGAGACCTGTAAACAGCCAACTGCAGGGACTGGGGACTGTGTGTAGTACATTAAAGAGCTTATTGCCGCCAAAATTTCTTCTTTCCATCAATGAGTGTGTTACCCATTCATGAGCATGAGAAAGATAAAAGACGACTGATGACTTAGTATAGGCCTCATTGAAATGCTCAACGTACTTACAGCATCACTCAGAGCCAAGTAAGGAGTTTCAGACCCATTTTGCAAATGAGGAACTGAAGGAGATTGGCAAAGTGTGGCAATGCCTATACAGCAGGCCCAGAAGCATCTGCAACGTTTTGCAGAGGTATCAAAGATTTAACTTTAAACCAGGTGGCGTGGGTACCACTAGCCAGTCGGGCTGCATCTTCTTGATGCTCACCACAGGTTGGCTTGCCAAGTTATTTCTGTTCCTGCACTGTGGATCCCGGCTGGAGCCCTGAGCTCCAGATGGTGTCCTAAATGAGATGCGTGAGCTGAGGGACTAAGACTCTACAGGAAACTCCACTGTCTGTTGGTTTGCTTCTCTTCGTCGCTCCTCTCCTTCTCCAGTACAAACTGTAATGCTCAAGGAGGAAGAAACTTGTGAGCAGGGGTTAGAACATGCCAAAATGTAGGAGCTGGCGAGTGATACCAAGAAATATATACACGTGCGGAGTGGGAGTAGGGGCTGGTGGATCAGGCCTGCCTTTTCTATAGGAATGGAAGAAAATGGTGCTGTAAATAACTCGCCCAAGGTCATAGAGGTAGTTTGAACAATCTTACACACATGCTTAAAAAATTCTAGTTCTTTTAAAATTTGAGCCTGCTGCTTGAGTGATGGTGTCCGGATGTACCGGATCAGGACTCACACCAGAATTCTTCCACTCCTTACCATAGTCCTGTGATGTGAGTAAGCAGGCAGGATCCCAGTCCAACACAGGAATTTTTCTCAGAGCCAGGGGCCAATCCATTGTTTAACTCATCAATACCAGGCAGTTTATAATCTGCCTTCGGTCTTCTTCAGAGATGCTGGCATGTCTAAGTCTATCCTTAGGAATTCATTGGGAAAAAATATAACCCAGATATTTCCTTAGTTCTCTAGGGGCAGCGTGTCCTCACAGGAGGCAGGAACACTATTTCACAATTACTGTTTTCTAACCCACTCCACTCCAGCACTGTAGGAAAGAAAGAATATCTTATGAGAACACTGAACATTCAGCACGTGCCTGGTTCACCACTCTGATTCCGAGCATCAGCCCCACATCCAGAGATAGCAACTGTGGGAGTCTGTGTTATATCTGCAGTAAAAAATGTTGGCTTTTCTGGATCTGGACACTGCCATCTCAGCTCATTTCTAACGTGCGTGCTTTGGCAGCACACAGCTGAGCAAGGCCATAGATGTGCATTTTAAAATGTGGTAACCTTCAAATCGTGTTTTTCTTGAGAATCATCTGTATTATAATTACAAGGAAAAAAGATGGCACCACTGCATTTCTTTACAAAACAGTTCAATTTAGGATTATTACTGCTAGTCAGTGAGGCATCATCACCAAGAGTGAACAAGACTGAACGATGAGTAAGTTTAAAGTGTCTTTGTAATGAGTTTAACACATTTGGAAGCCCTGGGTCCTCCCATGCTTTTTTTTTTGCACCAATTTTCTGTGGTTGGACAAAGATCAAACATAATAGTGTGTGTCGCCAGCACACAATATACGTGATCGCTTTGGTTAAATTATAAAAAAGGCTAACATCTAACTTGTCCATGTCATGTTATTTGGCAAAACTAATGATATAATTAAATGGGTTCAAATATCAAAAACATATGTATCTGCTTACATTTATACTTTTTTTTCCATGTACAAAATAATGCTTTTGTTAGAGAATAAAATTCAATGAGCTTCACATGTACTGGTGCAGTTCTGCAACTCAATTATTTCTTCATCACAATGGCAAGAGAAACTCCAGCACACAAATAATCTAGAAGATTTATAGACCTGATTGCAGTGCTGACACTTGGCCTACAGAGCTCCCTGACAGGCCAAAGAGAAGTAGTCTTTTCCGCAGGTATGAGGCGGGTTGGCTGATAGCATCCACTAAGCCATGGTGAAGGATATAAGAAGAACATTTACAGCCCTACTTCTAGCTCAACTAAGAAATCTTTGAAGTACGATATGTTGATTTCATGAGTGTTTAAAGCAAATTTCTGCAGGAAATGGGATCCACATGCATGTTTTCTTGGGTGTTCCTTGTAAAACAATAGTCAAGTCTGAACATAAGTATGTATTTTTAATTTAATAGATAGGTTTATTTTATGGGTTCTTCCCTCATTCTCCTGCTGCCTGTAGGACTGTACATCAACAGAGACATCCAAAGTCTGCTTTCATTTAATTAAATGGGATCTTTGTCACCAGTTTAAAAAAAAAAAAGATATCAGATATATGAAATAATGTCTGTTCTCATGACATCTCCAGCCTAATTTCCAGGAAGAAATTGGGATAGTTTTGAATAGATTAAAAGAATGATAAGAAAAACATTTCCTTTAAAAAAAAAAGTTAAAGGAAAGCAACACTCCCACTTATCTTCCAACTCTTCCATCTTTGGAAATTTTCATTTTAGCTCAGAGGGGCTAGGCAAGTAAAGCTGTTCATCTGTGACATCCCATCAGATGTCATCATTAGCAAGATAAGATGCAGTAAAATTGACTGAATAACAATCACTGCTGTTCACTTCCAACCAGATACATTTAACCATTGTGATCATTTCTACAGCAGAAGACGACCAATATCTATAAATTGAGCACATGGAAAACTTAGGACTCGGTGATCTTGATTATTCTGTTTATAAATAGGAATTACCTCCAGTGCAGTCTAACTGCTGCTATAACTGAGGACAGAATCTGGGCCGGTACTGGATACCTGTTTACTTAGCTACACAATAGTAGGCCAGGGTTTGGGTTTTTTTAAGCTAATACAAACCAGAGCAATTCTAATTTTACTGCCCGAAAAAGGGAATTTCATAGATCTAAACTGACATTTTTCCTTTCCAAAATATTTTGCGCTGGCACTTACTGTTGGAAAGACCAGTTTTTCCTACTGCCAAGCACTGAATAAAACTCAGCCAAATTCTTCGGTTCTTAATTGAGCAAAATTCTCATTGTAGTTTTGCTTGATTAAGAAAAACAGGCCATAGTCTACTGTATGGATAACTGTCTGGGTATATATAGATTGAGATCCATTTAAAAATATTTAACAACTAGCAAACTTTATGCAGTTTACAGTTCTCATTAAAAATGGTGTTATCTGTGTATGTCAAATTGCCTGTCTGCACAAGTGACCAGTTCCCCAACTGTTGAATTTCACAAACTTCTAATGTTGCTAATTGTCACATGGAAGTAATTAATTGAGTCACTTGAAAAAAAAATCTGTTCCAGATCATGTAGCATTTTTCTTTACAATTGTGGAGGCCTGAATTACCGAACTCTAGGAAATACTCATTTTGTTTACTTTAAAAAAAATAGGTATTTACCAATGAAATTGATGCACAGAACTGATGGGACACAAGCTTCTCAAAGTTACAGTCACAACCGCACATCGTTTTCCGTCATGTCTGTTCAGATTTCTGCATTTTGTCTGAGTCATAGATCCTCCCAAAGAGAATTACTACACTTTCACAGTCAGGAGGATTCATAAAATATTAAATTCCAGCAGTCGTTTTTAGCCTGAGGCAGCCAAAGGAGAACTAGCCAGGAAAATTCTTCAACAATATTGTGTTAATAATTTTGCATTTCCAAATGAAAAATTAGTAGATTTGTCTTCTTTTCCGTAACAGTTATCACTACATTATGAATGCCACACCAGTGTTTTATGGTTGCAATACACCGATGGCTGTAATGGAGGAAAACACAAATCACTCCCCTTTCTCTGGATTATTTGTTCTTTGAAGACAAGTTCATTTCAGGTGTCACATTTAACCAAGATGTGGACTTAATTCCAAATCAAAGACATAACAGCATGCAATCACTATTACAATATCAAAAAAAGTAAATAATTTTCGACTGACTACTGTTAAGAGACTATACGTCATTTGGGGAATAAATATAAGTACAAGAAAGGACAAAACAAGGTATAGCTATTAGCCATAAAGAGAAGAGAGATAAAATAAGATAGATAAGAAGGAATTCAGGAGGAGGAGAGGCATGGGTAGAATTTAACAGCACTTCTCATAGGTGATTTATGATGTTTGTACACACATTAGGAGATAATCCAGTCTAGACCCTAAACAGGCAAAAGAAACAAAACTAACAAAACATAAAAGATGCTGAGTTGGTGGGTTTGGTTTTTTTTAATTTCTTAGTGATTTTGATTACCAGTGCTGTCTTTTAGGTTGAAAAGAAGAAAAAGAGGAGGGTGATTTTTTTTTTTTTATATAGATAATATTTCAAACTGATCCATCCAAATCTGTATTTAAAAGCAATGGCATTGTCATGTGTCAGTACTATGTACATTTTGCCCACTTCTTAAAAGAAGAGATGAAAACTCTCCATAAGTTTGCCTTACCTTCCCTTCTCTGAAATGCTGCTTTCAAAAACCTGTAATGAAAATAGTATCTAATGAAAGAGCAAACACGGACGCCATACAATCCCACGGATTATAAAAGCCCTTAAATTTTTGTCCAGTTATTTGTCCAGTTTTTGTCCACTGCTGATTTATTATTAAAGCTTAAATCAGTGAAGATGGGAGAAATTTGATTATCCCTCAATTCCAAGCAGAGAGCTGCTAAATCTCAGGTATCTCAGTTAATTCCTTCACACATTCCCTTCTGTTCATAACCTGGTTTTCCTCCAGGCGCTTCTTCCTTTGCCTGCCCTGAAGCTGCTCTGCTCTGGGGTCCTGTCAGCCAGCAGCGCGAAACAGTTACGCCACCGCAAGCTACTCGTATAGATGCAGTACTACCAACAAAACCTACTTGGGAGTTTGTGATTTATATCTTTTAATTGTTACTGATGGTTTCATTTGTGTGCATACGCTTATGTGTGCGTGTGTGGGCAGGGCTTGCTCGCCCAGCACCTTGCTCAGAGTGGCTGGTGTGGCTGTGTCTCAGCTAGAAGCACTTCGCCATTAAGTATTCCTTTAGCAGTAAAGTGCTCCTACTCTAAACGTAGTCTAAATTGCACCCTGCGTCCAGTACTGGCACTCGCCAAAGTACCCCTCAAAGGTTTTTAGAGCTCACAAAGGTGCAAACACATCTTTTGGAAACATTAGCCCCTGGATGACTTCACTAGCACAACTTGCGGGTACAGTTCTTCAAGGAACTCATTCCTGCAGCATCTAATGAGCCTTGTTATTTCATTTATTGAGAATTTTGCAACAATTTTCAGAGAATACAGCTCAGATCTAGAAAAAACCCCCTCTCAAACTCTGAGCCTGTGGGCTATAATTATGTACTCCGGATTCTCTCTTTCCTTAGCATGGTTAAACAAGCCTTCCACAAAGGTATTTCTATTAAGAATACATGATTTCCACTAACATCTGAAAATCTGAGTGAGTTTCTTGACCTAACACAAAATTAATTGAGAATTAATGTAGGTGCCCCATCGCACAGTCAAACAGAACAAACAAACAAATCATTGTAAGCATTGCTGATAGCCATTCTGTTGTTTGGAGAAACAAGGCTCCTTTTTTCTTGCTACAGAAATATCTGCCTGGTGGATTTATTTTCTATTTGGTGAAGCCATGGCCTGTAGGTAGCCATGAACCTTTGGTTCTGCTGTTTAGCAGTAAGAATCTGGTGGACAAAGTTTGTGGGGAAGAATATGATTTTGTTTAAGTGTCTTGATTTGTCCAACGCCAGATGTTGTGAAGTCAGTCACTGTTGTCTTAACTGCGTCATCCTGGGAATAGTTAGCACATGCCTTAACTACTCCTTTGCACAGATACAAGAAGAATTTTTAAAAATATCTATCTGCTTCAAAAAAAACCAGATTTTGAAACAAAAAAGGAGGACTGGGCAGGGAAAATGGAGGCCTTAGTTGATTGACAATACAGGATATAGGACCTTTCAGGTCCTAATCCATGAGGGGAGGTTTGCATCTGGCCCCATAATGGAGTCCACATGCTTGAATTAGATGCCTGGACTCCATGCGTGTGTGTAAGGGGAGTTAAGTGCCTCGGAGGGGGATTCACAAAAGCCACTGTTTGGGGAGCCGCCTAAGCCAGCCAAATAGGAAAAGCTGAAGATTGCAGTTCATCCTAAATCCCAGCTCTCTCCTGGGTTTAAGTGCCTTCTGGTGAATGAAGTACACAAGCGCCGCCACTCCCAGCTCGCAGCCCACAATCCTCTTTTGAAGGCAAGCACCAGATTTTTCTTTCAAACTCTGAGCAGCCATCAGCAGCTCAAGCACCATCTTACTTGGGCAGTAGAAGAGGGGTCTAATTCCTTCCTTTAGCAAAGGGTGCTGAAGTATGCATTTCCTACCTCTGAAGCATGGATACAGGCTTCAGCTCCCGGGAGTTGGTTGGAAGCTGTCACAGGTCGCAGCAGACCCGGGGAGGAGGAAAGCCACAAGAGCCTTTGTCTGAAAGCTTGGGAGTCATCAGCAGGCAAAGGCAGCCTCAGGTCCACACCCTGCACTAAGGAAGATTTGCGCCCTGGGACCAAGCAGCCCTTGAGGAGGACTTTAGTGACCTGCCAGCTCAGGCGACAGCTAATCGGTCCCTGATCAGGGACTTGAATTTCTATTATGGACTGAAGGGCTTTAATTTCCCCCTCCAATCCTATTTCTTCGTGTGCTTCCAGCCGCACCTCTGCCTTGTAGCACTGAAGGCAGCTGAAGGGAGGCAGGTCTCCCACTTTGGTCCAGTGTTGCAGCTGGGTAGCAACAGGTTTGTCAGCCTGTCACCGCTGGCCGTGTCCTGGCTGCAGTACTGATGAAATGCCAGTGCCAGCTCCCGCTGCAGACGTTTTATAACAGTTAAGACGGGAGACTGGAGCACCGACCGGCTCCATCGCTAGTCTCACAGTTACCAGCGATCATGGGTCCAAATGGCTCTGCTGAACTTTTCATATTGTTTTTCTTGGAGTTGAGAGACTTAAGTGAGCGATAGTATTTGCTCTTCAGTACTTGGCTTTGCTTTCCTTTGGCCTTGGTTGGGTTATTCCAAGGTGACAGATATGGTAGTTTCAAGTCCTTTAAACCGTAGCACATTGGATTGCATATAGAAAATTAATTCTGCCTCATGACGTCTTTGGAGCTTAAATAACTATATATTGTCATGGATCCAGGATAAGGGTGTGTGAGGGGGGTGTGGGTGTGTGTCTTTTTTGGGTGTGTGCGTGCGTTTCAGAAGTATTATTTTTCTTTGCTATGCTTTTGAGAGACGTGGCAAACATTTAGTATAAGTATTCACTCAATCAAACCTCCAGGGAGTATTTCACAACTCAGGTTGAAAGCTTATTTGGTGGTGTCATGCTACCCTTATTTCTGCACTTGCAGAGTGGGAAGAGAGTGGCATCTGTGTAGGCCTGTACATGTTACACTTGTTAACGAGTAACAGTGATTTCAGTCTTTGTCTCTCTGCACGTTGACTAGTCGAGTGGCTATGTGTTGAAGTAGACTTGAATAAGAAGCATTTCTTACCTGCTGCACAAGAGGAAAAGACAGAAGGTCTTTATGGGCAGATGTGTCGGGCATGGCACAGGGATGTATTTGTGCAGTTCAGCCATGGTGGCAGTGTAGAGGACTACACTAGAGTTTTTGGTGGTGATTGCACCCAAGTGCCAGATTATGAAGAGATGTACATTGGTAGATCCACTGCCAACCACCTGGCAACTTCCAGCTTCATGTCCACCCACAGATACGACCCAGAGAACAAAGGATCTTTTATAAAAATTAAAAGCCCAGTTTTGAAACCATTTTGACCGTAAGAGGGGTTTAGCTGTGGTTATTGTTATCCTAGTCTTTATCAAGAAAAGTGGCATAAAAAAATAAAACTTACCCATTTAGGAAATATGATCATGAAATAGTACCTGCTTGACTTCTGTGAATGGAACAGTGTCAGGTCATGACTAAGATCAGCACATCCTCACGAATATCTGCAGTATTTTATAATAAAATAGGAAAGTAACTGTTGCTAAATAATTTTAAAACATCCCCCTGATTTCTGTCTGGGTGGAGTAGTCTAGTATGTTTAACCTTCTAAGGCAAGATCATTTCTTCCACTGTTTGAGCAAAGGTAGGAAAAGTATGTAAAGGGCAGGAATCCTTTTAATGGCAAATAAAAATTGTCCAAACGACAAGAGTTTTTTCCAAGAAAAATATTTTACAGGCATTTGTCATTGTTTTCATATCTTCCTTGGAGTGGGACTTTGGGGTTCTGAGGAGCTGCAAAGTTAGAACACAGCAAATGAAAATAAGGGAGAGAGAAGCTGCTCTTTCTCTAGACAGGCTCATCAAAGTACATTGAACAGAAATATTATTAAGTGGTAACAATTCATCTCCAAAATAGAGCCTCCAAAGCCTTTTGCTTTTATTTAAAAAAAAAAAAAAAAGTCACGAAGCAGCATGGGGGCGAGAGCCAAGAAAATGCATTTTGTGTGCCATCAAAGTGAGAAAAGGAACAGAAATGCTTTGCTGTGCCAGTTTCAGAAAGAGGCAATCAAGCACATTTTATGGCAGGAAGGCAATGTGTAAGGCCACAGGATTGCAACAGGAGTCAGAAAGAACAATAAATTGTCTCAAATTAAGATCAGGCCAAGTACTTCAGAGTCATGTCCCGTGTCCCCCCCCCCCCCCCCCCCCGATTTCTTGCTTTGTAGTTCAACAAGTCCCAGGACTGTTAAAGTAAACACTGTCCAGGTTGCAAAGGCCAGAGCATGATCCCTACGAAGCGGCACTAGTTTCTCTGTAACCAAAAGGCTTCCAGAATTGCACCTGGAATTAGACTCTTTTTCTAAAAGAAGGGCTAAAACTTACCCCTTTCCAGAGAGACAGCCCTCCTGGCCCCTGGAGGTGCCAGGACCCCTCATCTCCCAAAACGCCCCACTGCAGAGCACCGGCCAGACCTCGGTGGTAACAGAGACAGACACCTGCCTTTCCCAAAGCTGCAGCCGGGCTCTATCCACCCAGGCCACCATGCAGCCATTTTTACCCCCAAAAACGAAGATAGGGTGACAGTGGCCATGGCGTGTCAGGACATCACAGCGTGGCAGGCTGCCTGGGGGTGGCCCGCAGGCCACACAAGGCAAGTCAGACCTCAAGCAGCACCAGTGACTGAAACGGCACTTGCTACAGCCTCAGCACCAAGAGAAGAGCAAGAGCAGTTTCTGGCCACTTTTCCCCTCATCTCCTCAGGTTTGGCACCAACCATAGCTTAGCTAGTCTGAAAATACCACACAAATGCTACATCTGCACACACCTGTACTGCTTTACATAATGTTTAATCTAATAAAAAGGCAGATTATCTTCCCTGCAACATCTGTAACAATCACTCATTGTCATTACCGAGAGCACTTTTATAATCAGGATTTTCCTTTCTATTGCCACTTCTTGGGAAGTGTTTAAGAAAAACTCTAGCACCTATTTGTGTCTCATGGATGTTAATGAATGGAATCTTTGCATACACAGCTAAGCTTTCCTAAAGGTATCGAGATCTGCTAATTCACACAATGCTCCCCCCAAGCAGTCTTCCCAGATGCATGCAAGAAAACCCTAAATCAGGCTGTATTAGAATAGAACATATATAGCCTGAGTTGATCTTTTGTGTCTCTTTAGGACTCAACGCACCTTCACAAAGAATATATTTTATTTTTTCTGCTTTTAGTACAATACTTTGATTAATCAAATGAGGAAATAAGAGTTCTCTGAGCAGTAAAACCAGTAGATATCCTTCAGAATAAGACTCTCTGCCACTTGTGAGTATTTGGGTGAAGATTCAGGATACATTTGATTTTATTAATTGCCGCAGAAAGAGACAGTCGTCTTCCCTCACTTTTGTCTACTCCCATACATCTGATAAGGTGCAGCATTTCACTGATGAACAAGCTCAACACTAAACTGTGCAGATTATTCGTTTGTCATTTAGAGGCAATTGCCAGCATGTGGCTTGTTCACAAAGCTGGCTCAACCAAGAGGTAGCAAAATGGAAACTTTTTACACTTTTACCAGTGAGTATAACTCATAGCAGCGCTGCTAGAGGCACTGCTTTGGATTAAAACAGTAAAATGCTGTGATACACTTCGGAAACCGTTACACCATAATAACATGCAAACAATTGTACCATGAAAATTTGGGAGGCTTCTACTGCACGCAGCCAGCACGACCTGTCTCAGGGCAGAGTAAGGGCCAAGAGCGATGAGTGACAGCTGGGGAGGGAGGTTTCCAAAGAAAGCCTGTAGCTCCCTGTCCACACTGTTTTGTAACCAGTAATCACCATAGTTCGTTACCAACACCTCGAGGTTCAGCCTACTAGATTGGGAACTGCAGTCTGAAGCGCGTCTCTGGGTGTTTGTCTTCGCATTTATTTTTGGGTAGGGGACTGGCAGTAGATGTGAAGCGTTTTCCACAAAACAATCCCCAAACTAACAATGCCCCCAGGAGACGGTCGGTTGGCTATAAAAGCACTTCCAGGAAAGCCAGCCTCGCTGCCAGTGGGCCGCGCACAGCGAAACCCATTGCATCTGATAAGGCAAATTCCTTGGACAGTGTCAGTGGCTGTGCCCCACGGGGAGCTCCTTCTGCAAGTGCTGGTAGCACCACCACTTCAGAGAGGGAGCCCTCAGGTCATTTCCCACGTTGAAGAAACAGTCTGTGCTCGGCCACATCGGCCGCCGGTCCCGGGCTCTGCGCCAGGAGGGCGATTACGTGCTGATAAGCAGGGAGGCAGCTCTAGGCTTTGATCACTTTGTGCGTTCCACATTATCGGGTCCAGGTTTATGTGCCTTGCGCAGCCCATTGCCGAATGGGGAGCTGGTGGCAGTCGCTTAAGTGCCTCCATCAAAGCCGCCTGCCACCAAGACTGTAGGCAAACTGCCCAGAAGAGCGCATTAGGCAGAGGATTCAAGCGCATGCCACATGGCAGAGAACAGGAAAACGTATTCAGAGGCAGGTATTTGCTAAATCCTACCTATAATTAATTCTAATCCCATAATTAAAGTCGCATGCTTTTCTGCAAACATTCCCCCACGTTGGTCCTTCCTCCCCAGTCCGAGGTCAGACACTGATTCGTGCAAACGAGTACACGCCACCACGCCAGAGAGCTGCATCCCCGGGGACTGTGGTCGCCCAGCCAGCAATGCCCAGCTCGCTGCTCCTCGACACGGCTCCCTGCCGTCTGACTGCAAGTAGCTTTCAGGCATTTTCCAGCAAACAGCTTCTGGGCCAGATCCTCAGAGACACGCAAGAGAGACTAGCTCCCCTGGAAATCAATTACTAGCGCCGGGCGTCAGAATACCGTCGTAAATCGTGAGCTTCGTGTTTGTGTTGAGTGGGCAGAGCCCCATGCCTGGGAGTTAGGGGTTGTGGAGGTGCCAATCTAATCATGCCCAGATACACAGAGAGAGATGGAGGTACCTACCCAGGCCCACGTAGGTAGGCTGGCAGCAGACTGGGCACAGGGAGAAGACTAAAGGCAGGATAATATTATGTCTGCATGGCCTAATTTCTCTTTCTCATCATGGCTGCTTCCGGTCCCAGGATGTGCGTTTTCACATATATGCACACATAAGTACCTGCACACAGACAACTGTTTTCATATATATGTAGATACAGACACACACGCAAACATACACTGTTTGGAAGTAAGAAACCAAGGGAGTCCAAGGGTGCCGTTTTCATACAGGGAGCTGGGTCACCATCCAGACCCAGCACATGCACAAATGTACTTGCAAAAAGATTGGAGCAGAGGCAGTTGCTTTGTCTTTGGAAATGGATTTACAAATGGATAAACAGAGGTCTCCCCAGGCATTGCAAGAAAAGACCATATAATTGCCACTGAAGCCAAAGATAGCTTATAGATGGTTATCATTTTTTTAAGATGAAGCTGTTTATTTAGATGTTTTCACACTTCTCTAAGAAAGCAACCATAGGCACCATTTTGAATTTCTAAAAAAATAGAAATAGGCATCTGCCACATGTTGAATATTTCCCATTAGCAGCAGGTTTATGCATGTGTGCATTTTAAAATGTGTATTATAACAATCCTTGTTATGACTGTCCTAGATTTAGTAAATACCGCATGATAATCGGACACAGTTGTTAGACCTTGAGCAAAATATGATTTAATTTATTTTTAACATACTGAACAATAGCTGTTTCTTGGTAATCTAAACTGAACACAGACACTCAACACTACTTTGTTTTCTTGGTGGGGACAGTGAAAATGGGGGGGGGCATGGAATAACAAACCCGATCTCTGTGGGAGAGTTCCACAAGAAGGATTACGTTTACCATAAATCCTGCTTTCCTCCCTCCTGAATACACAGGCCTTTATAGATGCCTTTAGCAAGGTAAACGTTTTGCCTACTCAAGAAACGGGTATCGCCTTCAATGAAGCTGTAGGCACCATTAAAAATAAAATGATGGGGGACCCCAAACCTGCTTGGGCTGCAGTGAGGCATGGAGCAACCATCTGCCAACAGCATGGCTGGGCCCTCGCACAGCGGCTGTGCTCTCCCATACCATCCTCCAGCTCTTTACTGCTGAAAATAAGATTAACTCAGCGTAGCTAGTCTTAATATGCATTACGAAACTGGTTAGCTTTCAGAGGGGAAATGTGTGCCAAGTTGCACTTGGTTGCCTTCGCTCCCTGCTTTTACGTGAAGTATGACTGAACTTTCAAGAAGAAACACACCAAACTGAGTTTAATTACTTTGATTGCAAATTCAAAAACATCTGTCCAAATGACATAAAACCTTGTTTGGCACAGAAAGGCAGAAGAGTGCTTTATATTCAAGTGGTATTGAGTGTATTAAAGCTCTGAGCAAATACAAAATTATTTGGCAAGCAGAAGGTTGTTGGTTTTTCCTGCCCCTGAAAATATGAGTTCCCACTAAAATTCAGTCTCCATGCAGTACAGGGTATCCTCAGATCCCTTCAGAAAGTATGCACTGATTGACAAGCTAGTCCTCAAAGGAGTTTAGTGATCCAGAGATTCATTTTAGCTGGGATTAAGTTTTGAAATAGCGTCTTTGAAAACTGCGGACAGCAAAGTGCTGCGAAGGTCAAGGCTCAAGTCACTTACACATTGCAGCGCTGCTGCTGAGAACAACAACCAACATTTGCTTGACTTTTCACATCTCAAGACGTCCCCTACTTGAAGTCACCCCAGCCGTTCACTGGTGCTGAGCAACTGCAGGAACTAAGGCCTTGATAGCTGCTCTTCTCATTTTGTGCTAAAGTTTCTTAGAAGAAAGGTATCTGGCTAAAAGGATTAGTTTACAAATGCCGAAAAAAAAAGTTACATGCCCAGTGATTAATCTAATGCTCTTCAGGTGGTAGGGACCTTAACAAAAATATGTATAGGGGTGGGGGTGTGCACAGGCTTGCACATATAACCCAGCAGGTTAAGGGAACCATATTGCACAAAACAGGAACAGTACAGGTTATTTGTTACCAAAGTAATGCTAAAAATGAAAATAGAAAAATGGTTATTGGCTTGTGAAGACTTTGTAGCGGTCTCTTGCAAGCCGTCTTTTGACTCCTCATGAGCTGCCACGTACCTCTGCCTGCGAGCTAGGGGACAGCCAGGCAACTGCCCACGGAGGGCTCCTGTCCCTCTACACCCACCCGCTCTCTGCGACACAGCGGTGTTACTCCTTAGGCAGGGTGACACCTTATTTGCCATTTACAGTGCCTTATGCTGTCCCTGCATGTCCTTATATGACAAAAAGAGACTTCAGTGAATTTTATAATGTTCCTGTGGGATTAGACCTCGCCATCCCCAAGAGCAGAGCAGACCCCCCCTCTGCCCCCCCTGGATACACCATTGTAGATACCTGGTAATAAAAGTTGTCAAGATACTCCAAAAGTAGCTGTGTTCCTAACCACTTTTGATCTCGAGTCAAAAACATACTAGAGAATTTAGCTTTTCAGCATCAAATATTTTTTAGTAGCCCTCTTCTGGGCACAAAACCTCCAGAGTCACTAGGATTTTTATTTTGCGAGTTTGGCAGCAGTCATTTTCCATGAGGAAACCTGAGCGCTAGCAAGTCTGTCCCCTCAGCGCAGTGAGGAACACGTCCCTGCAGCTTTAGGCAGCCCCCGTGGAAGGGACCCCAGGGCAGAAGAGACTCACTGAGACCCACTCATGCCTTATGCCTCTTTGGGAAATACAGCAGTTCAAAAGCAATGCGTGGTAAATTAAGCCCATGGGGCTCATCTCTGGGCAAGTATCTTACAGGTTCTGGGACATGGGTAAGTTTCAGTTAACCCCAAAATTGGTTGCAGAGCCATCACTTCCCTGTAAGAACTGATAAATCAATGTCTGGCTTCCAGCCTTTGCAAGACCACCTATGATTTCAAGTCCCACATGGATGGGCATCACTTTTTCCATACATTCTTTACACAATTAGGCTAAACTAGCCATTATTTCTTCACACCAATTTAAGAATTACAACTGCTGGTACATTTTGTTTTGTCTTCAGTTTCTACTGACAAACGCAAATAGCCAGAGGAAGGCCCTTTCTAGTTTTCTCGGGAAAACAGCTCTACCAAAGAGGTTGTTGAGAAATGTTCTCACTTGAGCTTCGCCCATAAAAACATGCTTTTTCAGGGACTCTCTCTCTCACCCACAGAGCCAACCACACACGCTCACACACAAGCAGCTGAACACTTGTGGTTTAGGATAACGTTCCTTCTCCCCACCCTAGGTAAAGGAAAACAGTTACTGTGTCTTAATCTGACCAACTGGTACAAAATGACGCATCGCACACTAGGAAGGCACATTAGCTTCTCCTCCATCTTCCTTCAGACATTCAAACAGTGAAGGTAAAACTTTGCATTCTCCAAGCCTTTTGCTCCTCCAAAGGTGCATGCAGGCACTGATTTACCTGCCGTAAATATGTAGACGCATTCCCATTGCTTTCTGACAGAAACCCAGGAAAATCCCATTCCAAAACCAGTTTATTGCTCTGCTGATGTACACCTTTGAAAGCACGTCAGATCGCATTACATGAATGTGTTTGGAGATGATCCCTAAATTGCTGGCATTTGGGTGAAGGGTGTGGGATGTCTTACACTTTGGCTGTATCTTCAGCACAGATTTTTCTCCCCCTCAGTCTGGTATTTTCCTTAAGTCCTGTCATCACTGGGAAAATCTCCTTTTGCTGCTCATAAGCTCTGGAGAACTTGTCCAACATTTAGGATCTATACGCTTCTTTTAAAAACCAAGAGCAAGCTTTTCAGTAGCTTTTAGGCATTTAAAGATGTTGGTGGTTTCCCAGTAAGGTCTTTAAACAACGAGAGCTACGCACCCAGGCATTCAGAAGCAAACTGCAGGGCAGAAAAAAAAAGTCCTTCAACTTCTCAGTACATAAATAACTGCTTAGAAAAGCTGAGCAGGATGAGATAGGCAATGAGCTGAAACACTGAAGGACTATCCCATGAAGGGCATCCCTCAATGTTTCAGGACAGGCTTGCCTTATAGTGACGGTATCTGATAGTGATGATCCAGCTGAACCCACTGCCAGGAGGCAGCGAGCAGAAGCAGTCACACACAGGACTCTACCACATTTCTCATCAAGACTAATTTTGTCTGGTCCCTCCTTCCTTGGGGAGCAGGGGGAGAGACAAGCCATACGGCCGGCGCTAAACACAGGCCACTTCCCAGGTACCTGTGGCAGATCGCAAGACCCAGACAGCTCACGTGAAGCCGCCGAGGAGGCTCTGACCTCCTCCCAGGAATATGTCAGCCAAGTCCCATCTAGCCTGAAGTTGTTCAGTAAATAAACCCCCACCTTCCACCTCAGCTACTCACAGGCACCAGCGCCAGCCAAAATCAATAGACGAGAAGCAATTTGTCATTTCCAGGCCACACTGTTTTGGTTATGAGGAATCAAAAAAACACTAAGAGAAACACAGATGTAGTGAGATCACCTCATTTTTCTGGAGCCTTCCTATCTCTAGAAGCCTTGCCTGATCTCCCTCAAAATTTCCACACGCGCACACAAAAACATCTCATGTGCTGTGTGGTTCCGCCTGTTAAACCGCAGGTGGGTTGCGTGACACTTGGCGGGGCCAAGGGAGCTCGGCACAAGCAGCGGGATCTTGAGTTCACCCTCGGCTGCGGGCAGGCTCGAGTCTCCCTGTAGGAAATTTTTTTTCAATTAGTTCAAATAGTTCCCACTCACACACAAAGCCCACATAATAAAAACAAAGAGAAAAATCACATCCAAAGGAATTTTACCTATTTCCCTCTCCACTTATTCCACTGAAGTTATCTTTTTAAAAAAAACAAACTCCAAAAAAAACTGGCCACCAGAACAACAAAGTAGCCAAGAAGCTAACTTAATAACTTCATTCTTCAAAATCCACCCTGCCCTTCATACTTCTAGGTTTCAGCAACAAACCTAAATCATCCAATATCTTCTAATATTTTTTTTTAAAAAGGTTTCACTGCATTTCTCTCCTCATGCAGGCACTGCTTTTCATTTGGGAGAGACGCACAGAAAGCGTCAAGTTTTCCAATAGCTGGGATTTTACCTGCAAACTGAGGCAGGCGTTACCCCGCCTGGCTGCAGGGAGCCAAAGCTTCATCCAGTTACTGGCGATGGTACAGAAAGGAACAGACAGGCTAACAGAGACAAGAGCAGGGATAACCCCCCCCACCGTTCCCGAAAGGAAAAGGTTGCTTGGGGTCCATGTGCCCGATGAAGCTGCAGCAGGTTAATAAATTACCACATCCCAGCTGAGCCCCAGTGACTGATCAGGCACAAGCTGTCCTCGCAGCCCAGTGACATTGAGGTTTAAGCAGAAATGCTGCGTCCTAAAGCCCTAATCCTTCAGCTCTCAGCAAAGCAGCCAGCCGTGGGCTAAAAGCCACGTTAAACTCACTGGAGATGAAGCCTTTGGTGAAATGCTTTGCGGAACAAGGACGAGCAACTGCGCTTGGGCTTTAGCTACACTTACAAACTCCCATACATCTTGGCCCTGGTTCTCTTTGCCACATGGCAACTGGTTACATCCAAGACCTTAAATTCCTGGGAGAGAAAGTGACTGTAGAAACTCAGCTGTGCAACATATGCTCCATCTAGTGTTTATTCACTAATATTTCATTTTCTTAAATGGTTTGTTTTGCTGTTAACACATAGTTCCGTCTTTTCTGTAGTTCATTTGTCTATTTAGGAACATTACTGAAAATACTAATCTTCTGCTGGTTGTTTTAACAATGGGATTTGGATTTAGCCTCCACTTACACCTTCAGTAATGACGATACACTAATTGAGAGATTAGATATCACAGAGCAAAATGAAGGAGAAACGTTTTAAAAGAGCAGCGAGGATTTCTCCAGGTGCTTTGCTAATGCAAAGTGAAGGGAGAACTTTGAGCAGGAGTTCAGACATAAAAACTAAATGATGCCCAATGTTACCACCCGATCAATCGCCTTCGCCACAGCACAGAGAAGCAGTTCCCAGCCCTCCCAGCGCTCCAGTCAAACTGTACAGCGGCGAGCAGGGAAAACACAAGTCACAACTCCCAGGCTCAACACCTGCATTGCCCTTGGCCTGCTCCCTCAGCTCAGCGAGTCCTGCAGCCGCCCTGCAGCCCCCTCACACCCCCTGCCCGCCGGGGCACCCCTCATGGATGCCTTGCAAAGTCCTGTCCTCACCACTGATTTTGAGGTTCTCTTTAGAGGCCCGCTATCAACAGTGCAGCGTTAGAGGAGGCGAACAGAGCTGCATGCTGACCCCTCCTCTGCAAATACGCTTCCTCCACCCCAAGCCCACCTACCTCTCACGCTTTCCCCCAGTTCTCCGCAGCAGCCTTACCTGCCCAAAGCCACATTTCCTTACGGCCCCTGGGAGGGCACGTCCCAGCCAAGGTGGGGTCACGCTGCCCCTCAAGCGAGGGGGGTCCTCCCGTATGCTGCGGCATCACCCTGTTCAGGGGAGCCGGGGCTGCAGCTCCCCGAGCAGCTAGATTTGAGCGGGGATCAGCCCCAGCAGGAAAAGGGAAAAGCTTCACCCTGCAAAAGGCAGGGGGAACGAGCTTGAAGGGAGCTCAGTGCTGAGCCACTTAGACACAGATGGAGGGGCTTTTTTATCCTCTGTCAAGCCAGGCTATGGGAGAAGGAGGAACACAAGCAGGAGGTACAAAGCCCCCACCGCCCCCTCAGGCCACCCTCCCCACACCTGGGCTCAGTGGGGCCCAGCAGCTGCTGGGAGCAAATCCTGACGAGCGGCTTGGGAAAGCTCCGCAGGTGTGCCTGCGTGGCAGGGGCTTTTCCAGCAGCTCGGCTTGGGTGCAAGGCATCTTTGCACTGTGCGCTCCCTGGAAAAGCAGGGAGTCAGGAACACCATCAAGCCTGGCAATTGCCACGTGCATTTCAAAAGACCAGGACTTGCCTACTGGGCTCAGTTGTGGGACAAACTGCAAAACACTCAAACTGTAACACACAAGGGCTCCTCCTTACCTCAGGCTGCCCCCAAATTTGCACTCAATTAGGGAGTTCCTGATTGCTGATTTGCTGCTCACCTACTAGTAACACCATTACTGCAGAAAGGAAAGCCAAAAGCAGATGGGAAAGGAAGTCCCAAGTTTGTATTGTGAGAAGGAAGAAAAAGAACAACCAACCCTGTTCTGCTGTGTTAGCAGGGATGGTGAGGTGCTGGGATGGGCCACCTGGGGAAGGGACAGGGTCTGCAGCCGGGGACACCTTTAGGAAATAGTTGAACATCTCTGGAAAAAGGCACGGGTTAACTGATCCTGCCCAGAGGCACTGGTGGCCCAGACCGCCCCTAGATGGTCCTGTTCTTCTGGGTGAAGGCTGAGAGGATTGGAGCCCAGCTCAGGAGAAGAGCTGTCGAGGAGCTGGGATAGAAATGGAGAGCCCCTGCACCTTGCAGCTATGGTGCACAACCCTAGGCACAGATTTAAACTGCAGAAACTGATCTTTCATTGCTATGGAAAGCATGGCAGAAGGGGTGTTGATAATTTAGTTTCCTTGGGCAAAAAGTGTTTAAGAGATCCCCACGTGCCCCTTCTTGCTCTCCCCCTGTGCCACAGCTTGCAGCAGAGGTTCCCAGACCTTGTGTCGTGGCACTGACACAAATGAGAAAGCGTCAAACTGCAGCTTGGGGACAGGAGGGAGCAGGTCCCTGTATGGAGAAACTGCACCCCAGCACCAGCTGGGGTTGCGGGGTAGTATAAAACTGAATGCATATAAGGACATTTGCTCTAATAGTACTATTTGAGTAAGAGCCTCCAGTAAACCAGACAGAGGCCTGCTGCAGGATGTCCTCCAGGGCAACACACAAACCAGAGACAGTTTACGGAGGTTTACTTCCGGTTTGCTGCAGAAAATGGGAGCAGGTTGTCCCTAGTGGAAAACACATGACACGAAGAAACATTTTCTGCCAACTGTTGTGTTTTTCACAGGTGATGGCCATGCTGCTCTTCCCTGTGCAGCTGCTGGCAGTGGCTGTGACCATTTACCTAGAGCTGGTGAGGTCTACTCAAGGTGGCGTCTACTATGGGATCAAGCAGCTGCCACCCCAGGTGCCCCAGTACCAGCCCCTCGGACAACAAGTACCTCACATACCGCTGGGCAAAGAAGGCATCCCGATGCAGCACATGGGCAAGGAGGTGCCGCACATGCAGTACGGGAAAGAGTACCCCCATCTGCCTCAGTACATGAAGGAGGTCCCGCAGATGCCTCTACTCGGCAAGGACATGGCTCCCAAGAAAGAAAAAGGTAGGCTGGGCATGTCCCTCGCCACCCCTGCACGGTCCTGCCTGGTACCCTACAGCACCGGCTGCCTGGGGGTAACTGAGGACAGGGAACAGGCTGCTGCAGGCTGGGCATGGCCCCTAGGGGCTCTGAGGGCTGGCCAGGTGGGTACCTGGCAAGATGGGCTCTCAAGAGCTGTAGGGCAGCTTGGGGTCACCAGATCAAGGCTGTAGTCAGTTCCTGGGCTGCAGCACCACCTCTGAGCAGCCCTACCTGTGATGAGCTTCCAGCAGCTGGGGAGGTGGAGGCTGGCCCCAGGTGTGTTTGGGTGCTTGATGGAGGGAGGAGAAACCTCATAATCCCACGCACCTGCAGAAAACCCTCTGATGGGGTTTCAAATAATGGCCTGGGTAGACGGGCCAGGGTCCTGCCTGGAGGTGCTCTCACTGCAGCAACTGGACGTGAAATAAGAGCTAAGAGCTCCAAGATTTGAATTTACAGGAATGTCACAGTTTTGTCTGGATTTGTCCAGACCCTGTGATTTAGAGGTTTGCAGATAAAACCATACAGTTGCTTTTCTGTCTCTGCAGTCCTCTTTCTGTAGGTTATTTATGGGAGTAACTGAGGCACTGGAGGTACAGGGCATTATCGCATGAGTCTGCACGTACAAGCACTTTCAGTGTTCGGTAAAGGAAGTTTGGACAATATTAGGATATTTAAGAAAACATCAGAAAATGTCCAAAATACAAAGGGCAACCAGGAACACCCAGTGTCATAAAATCCTTGTGGAGACAGCGAGCGTCTGTGCGACTTCAGATGAGCTGGTTAACTCTTTGTCTTATTGAGGGCTCTGTGTAACCACAGGCTCCACTGGCTTCAGAGGGAAATGAAAGATTTCAGGGCCTATTTTTGGAGTGTCTGAACAAGCACGACTGGCTGTAGTAAAACCGACCCATCCTGTGAGCAAAGGAGGTTTCCTACGTGCATAAAACACAACATATGCAGAGAGGGCGGGTTTCTGCCTCCCAAAGAACAGTTAATACCCTTGCCCTGAAACCTCATCTCTCCCACCAAACCTCCCACTTTATCCAATTCGGAGCCAATGAGAAGCAGACTTTCCACTTAACACAAAAAGCCTGCCGCTTGAAAAGCAACCAGCCCCAGCACAACCACTCTCACACGGCAACTCGCTCACCCTGACCCGCAATGCTAAGTGGTCACATACACAAAAATGTGGGTTTGGACCATAAAAACATTTTGTGACGTGTTTAGAAGAGCTCTAACTGGATGTGGCTACGCTAAAAACCTGTGGGAGTTTGGCAGTGTTGGGTAAGGCTGCAAGTTTCCAGTAATATCTTAATGGGAACCAAAGCCTTGGTGAAAATGCAGTCATAGTTATGTACAAACTTCTTACTGATACAATCTTTTTTAATTGATCTTGCTAGTGTAAGCCCCTGCAGCAAAAGCACTTTTATGCCAGAAGTCCTCCTACAGCACAGGAGCCCCGAGCAGCTTCTGTGTCCTGCGAAAACTCTTAAAAGTAGATTAGTCTACAGAAAAGGCAGATTTTGCTGCTTAAGATTGTACAAGTGGAAAACACTAGTAAAGCGCAAATGGCTTTTTGCAGGGCAAAAATATAAGCGAATATGAGGCAAAACCATGATTTCATGGAAACAGAAATGTGCACGCGAGTTTGGGGTAGGCAAAACAGTGGGAACATCCTCTTTGTTCCAAATACCAACCTGTATCTCGCTGGCCAGCTCTGCCTCCCTGCCCACCACAAAACAGAGAGGCACCATAGCAAGAACATTCGATTCAAAACTGTCTTTGTGTTTCTCGAAGGATGCGACCGCAGTCACCTTTCATCTCTCCCCCTCCCCATTTCTTTTTCTTTTCTCCCCCACGCAGAAATGCCCATACGCAGTCTGAGGGGCGAGCAAGGTCCCCCTGGTGAGCCTGGACCACGAGGGCCGCCAGGGCCACCAGGATTACCAGGTCACGGCGTGCCAGGAGCCAAAGGAAAACCAGGCCCGCAAGGATATCCAGGAATTGGGAAGCCGGGTTTGCCAGGGATGCCGGGGAAACCGGGCGTCATGGGGCCCCCAGGGCCGAGAGGGGAGATGGGGCCGAAGGGGGAGGTTGGGCCCATGGGGATACCCGGGCCACAAGGACCGCCGGGGCCTCACGGCCTTCCTGGCATTGGGAAAGCAGGTGCTCCAGGGCTGCAGGGACAGCCGGGACCAAAGGGTGAGCCCGGGATGAAGGGGCCCCCAGGAGCCCCCGGGATCCCAGGGCCAAAAGGGGAGAAGGGCGTCGGGATCCCGGGTTTGCCGGGGCTGAAGGGACCGCCCGGGCTGCCGGGTCCCCCCGGCCCCGTGGGGCTGCCAGGGGTCGGCAAGCCAGGCATGGTTGGCTTCCCCGGCCCACAGGGACCCCTAGGCAAACCCGGACCCCCAGGAGAGCTGGGGCTGCAGGGGCCCCCGGGGGCCCCTGGAATGCAGGGCCCTCCCGGCCTGCCTGGCGTTGGCAAACCCGGCCAGGACGGCGTCCCCGGCCAGCCGGGCTTCCCAGGTGGCAAAGGGGAGCAAGGCCTGCCAGGCCTGCCGGGGCCTCCCGGCCTCCCCGGGGTTGGGAAGCCAGGTTTCCCCGGGCCCAAGGGTGAGCGTGGGGTGGGTGGTCTGCCCGGGCCCCTGGGGCCGAAGGGGGAGAAGGGCCACGCTGGGCCGCCAGGCATGGGGGGGCCGCCAGGGGAGCCAGGCCAGCCGGGATTGCCGGGCATCATGGGCCCCCCAGGTGCCGCCGGCTTCCCGGGACCCAAAGGAGAAGGTGGTGCCGTGGGGCCGCCAGGACCAGTTGGCCCCAAAGGGGAACCTGGCCTGCAGGGTTTCCCAGGGAAGCCAGGATTCCCCGGGGAAGTGGGGGCACCCGGGCTGCGGGGGCTGCCGGGTCCCACAGGGCCCAAGGGGGAAGCTGGGCAGAAGGGCTTGCCCGGGCTGCCGGGTGTCCCAGGGCTGGTGGGGCCGAAGGGGGAGCCGGGGCTCCCTGGCGCCCAGGGGCTTCAGGGCCCCTCGGGCATCCCAGGCATCGCAGGACCCAGCGGTCCCATCGGACCCCCGGGGCTGCCAGGGGCAAAGGGGGAGCCCGGCCTGCCCGGACCCCCCGGCTTCCCTGGCGTGGGCAAACCCGGTGTGGCGGGGCTGCAGGGACCCCCAGGGAAGCCAGGGGCGCTCGGTCCCCCTGGCCAGCCGGGACTCCAGGGGCCGCCTGGCCCCCCTGGGCCCCCAGGTCCCCCAGTCATCATCCCACCCACTCCGCCATCTGTGGGACAGTACCTGCCCGAGGTGGGGCCAATAGACGGCGTCAAGCCCCCCTATGGCTACAAGGGCAAGAAAGGCAAGGCTGGTGCCGCCGTCTACGAGATGCCTGCGTTCACGGCGGAGCTCCTCACCCCCTTCCCCCGGGTCGGGGTGCCCGTGAAATTTGACAAGCTCCTCTACAACGGCCGGCAGAACTACAACCCCCAGACGGGAATCTTCACCTGCGAGATCCCCGGCATCTACTACTTCGCCTACCACGTCCACTGTAAAGGGGCCAGCGTCTGGGTGGCGTTGTTCAAGAACAACGAGCCGCTGATGTACACCTACGACGAGTACAAGAAGGGCTTCCTGGACCAGGCTTCAGGCAGTGCCGTTGTCCCGCTGATGCATGGAGACAAGGTTTACGTTCAAATGCCATCCGAGCAGGCGGCAGGACTCTATGCCGGGCAGTACGTTCATTCGTCTTTTTCAGGATATTTATTGTATCCCATGTAAAACAAAAACCAGACACACACACACACACACACAGAAAATCAAAACCTTTCTTCTCTGCTTCAAACTTTTATACCATGAAAGATGCATTTTATGACCATTTCAGACCATTTTGTACAAAAAAAAAAATAAATACAAAGTTTAACATTATGCACAGCTACTTATAAAAAAAAAAAGGTGTGGTGAACATATCTAAAGATGTGTATCAGGTTCATAAACAGTTGTTTTGCACCCGAGGGGGACATATTAGCTGTACATTATATATTTCTGTGATGCCGTGCTTACTTCATTTCATTCACAATAATTCAGTACTAAGGTTCAAATCAGTGTACGTCACTCATTCCTGTTGCATTGATCATAGTCAGGAGATGAAAACCAGTGACTTAAACCAGAGTAGCTCAGTCTCAAATTACATGGAAAAATTTGAGTGGCTTTTTATTTGTTTGGGTGGGGGTTTTTTTGTTTGTTTTTTTGACAGCAGGTCTGCCTGATAAGCAAAGGTTCTCTTAGCTGGAGACCTTTCTTTCCCTTCCCCCCATATAAAATATTCCTTCAGGTGTGAGGTTTTTTTTCTTGAACAACTTATTTATGATGGAAGAGGAGTAGCGATGGTGTCACTATTCCACACGAGCTTTCTCCAGCAGTCGCTGGACCCAGAACTCCGCCGCTGCCTCCAGCAGGCGCTGTGTTCACCTCCAAGTGCCACAGCACTCCAAAAGCCTCCATCTGCATTTGCACAGTTGAGGTAGATGAGGCAGATCAGAGACAAAAACAAAGGGTTCCCCATTTGCTTTGTGCCACGTAATTGAGACGTTTTGGCCAACACGTGGCAATACAGCAGGGCGGAATAAATTTGCTTGGGATTTCTGTGCTCGTGCTAAGAACCTGCGCCCGTTTGGCTTGTCAGAAGGGACGCCTATTCTGCCACTCAGCGCAAGTTAAATCAGTTTACTCGTCAATGACTAGGCAAAGCAGAAGTAGCTCTGTTTGCTAATTAACTAATCTGTTGTTTGAGATCAACCGATAACTTTACCAGCAATACTGATCACGCAAATTTATCTGAGAACTTCTTTTTATGTAAAAGCTGATTTCCAATCCTTATTTATATGTTACCAATTGTCAAGGAGAACCTGCAGGCCTCCATCTTTACCATACGCGAGGAAAGCAACTTCTCTGCAAGAGCTGTCTGTTCATCAATGGTGCTAATCTCACCTCAAAAGTATTCGTTTCCAAGGGCAGTGTACTTTGCTGTGTTTCCCTGTACAGTGCTGCACATCACACACTCTTACGCTAGTTGAAAGAGTTAAATACTCACCACTTCTTCAGTGTCTTTAGCTAACGCTACCGCTTTTGATTCAAAAATGAACTAGAGTTTTTTTCATGCAGAACTAAGATTGGATTTAACTGGCATTACCATTATTTAAATGCAGAGTTTAATGCAGTCTAACATTGACTAAGGACTCCAGTGATATAATGTGGTGCTTTATCTCAGAAATTTTATGGAACGGTGGCAGGAACAGACGGACAGTTTACCAGGCATTGGTGACTTCGGTATGTTCCCAGAATATATGAGATATGTCAAAAGCAAATAATTTTGTATTTAAAATTTTTGTACTGATTTGAAAAAAATATCTTATTAAATATCTTTAAAAAAAATAATAATTAATCCTGTCTTCATTCAGCAGAAGTGTTAGAAGGAACGTTCAACCCTCTGAATTCGTATCAGACCGCAAGGACTCTCTGAAACCACTGACAGCCCGATATGAAAAAAAAAAAATCCAATACCTTTTTCTTTAGTTCCTTTCTATGGGCAAAACCTGCCCTAAGCCACGGCGGGGGGAGGACACGCTGTCCCGGCATCGCATTTAGTGGGAGACAGCGGCTGGGGGGGACATGCCGAGCGAGGGGTCCCTCAGGCAGCCGGTGGGACTGGGCCAGCTCAGCAGGAGCCGCTGGGGGAGTGCAGCGTGGACAGGGGGAAGCTGAGACACGGGCCAGCATGGAGGTGCCACGTCCAGGGCTTGTGCTCCCCTACAAAGGCAGAGCTGGCTGCCCAGGCAGGGAGTTGCGCACCACGTCCCCGGCTCTCCCTGTGATTTGAAAACAGCTTTTCCCATTCCTCTCCATTTTTCCCACCTGCAGCAAAAGCCCACAAAAGCGTGAAAGCAGCAACGTATTTGTCACTGATCTACATCGCTATTCAACCACGGCTCCATTGCAGGGAGTACATTATAATGCATGGTGTGGCTCCCCCAGTCTCACCTCAAAGACAGGCATTTCCTCCAGGTTGACGAACTCCTAAACTGTCCATACTAAAATGAATGCATTGCATACCTGCTAGCATCAGGTAATCGTTTTCTAAGTCTCCCTTAGATGCCCTGAAGCCACTGGCTGAGCAGCTCCCCCCAGCATCTCATACTTACTGCACAAAAAAGAGAAAACAAAACGTGAGTGAAGTATCGGAATCACCGTCTCTCACTTTTTAGCCAAAGTGTTTCATCACGCTCCATCATCTTAGTTAGACGTCTTTTATTTTAGCACTCCCCTGAAAGTCCTCAATAAGACAGGCAAGATTAAAAAAACACGAAACATTAAACTCAGGAGGATGCTGCTCTTGATCTTACCCACAAAAACTATGTCCCGGCTTTGCTTTTACTCAGCCCGCAGTGCTGTTTCCACCTGCAGTACAGCTCAGCCTACCTAGGGTAAAAAATTTTCAGCCCTGTTTGCTCTACTAAGTACCAAACTTTGTTCTGAAACTCGTTGCTGTATCTGACAACACTGTGTGTACTTCACAAAGCATTAATAACGAATGGGACTGGGCACACAGGCGCATCCGCACACGCGCATACACACGCAGAGCACTGACCTCGCAAAAATAAGCCTGGGGGCGCCGTCTTTAACACAATTTATTCACAGGAAAATAATCTCTTTCCATTTGTAGCATTCAAAATTTCACTTGAAACAACTGTAAGGATGTCTTCAACATAGAGGTGGCACTCTAAAGGCATATAAAACTTAAGACAAATGGTAAATAAAATATGTATTTACCGATCTCAAAAACAGATGTTGAGCTTGGTATGTTCTTAAAAATCAGACTCCACTTAAAAGTTAAGGTATTTATACTACCTCCCAGGACATTGTTAAAAAGGAAAGCATGACACGTGAAACAAGAGGTACCACACACTAATTATTAAACAACAAAGTCGTGATTCTGTATTATTATCACTAATACAGTCACTGGAAATGTCATTTAGTGATATCTTTTAGGCACTCTCAGATTCTTATTTAGTGCAATAGTTTGTGACCTTCCTTATGAAGTCGTATCGCCATACTTCCCTTAATTATTACAGTAGAGGAAAAAATAACTTTCCCAGCAGAAAAGAAAACAAACAAAACCCCTAAAAGACCGAGCCAAACAGAGCTTTCAGCCCTGCCTGTTCCATGCGTACTTTGTTACCTTAGAGCTGGGTCTTTCTGATGGTGCAGCGTTTTGAGGGGGGTGGCAGATAAAACGCAGGAGCACCAATGCCGTAAGATGCTGCCATCTCGAAATGCAGCAGGCTGCTGGAGAACAGGACAGAGGAAGAAGGGATGAGATCATCTGACTCAGCCATTGGTACAGGAAGAAAATTCATGGGAGACACTAAGTACCTATATAGTTACACCATTACCAGACATGGAAATAAAACTGGCAGCACCCTGGGATTCAAAATTTGCCAGCTTGTCTGCTGTGATAAAAAAAAAATAGGATAGCTTTTATAGGGAAGTTTCAGTGCAGAGCCTTCACTTTCAGGAAGGGCAAAAATGGGAAAAGAAAACCTTAATAGCAGCTCCTTCTCAGAAAAGATCTAGGGTATTTGGAGTTAGCATTATTGCTTTTGTCAAAAAGGCCCAAGGCAAACCTTTGGTATTGCAAAACGCCTGTGAAAATGCGTGCCCCGATACAACAGACACTGTGATCTGTGGCCATTACTGAGAAACGCACTACGTATAGTTATTCTTGCCTGCATGAAGTTAAGTTAGTCTAAAAGCGGTGCCTGTCCTCAAGGCAAAGTAGCAGAAACGACCGTGTGAAGTGGGTGACGAAGCAGGGCTCGTGTACACAGAATCCCAAAAAAACATCTTGGGGTGGGGAGGGGAGAGGGACGGCGGGAGGAATTAATCACTTGGCTCACTGCTTATTATTGAAGAGAAAAGCTACTGGCCTGTAGGCTGTGCTTTTCTAAAAAAAAAAAAAAACAACAACAAAAAAAACCCAAACAAAACAAAAAACCAAACCAAACCAAACCAAACCAACCCAACAAAAAAAACCCCAACGCAGTATCCTGTGGTTTATCAACAGCATCAACTCTTGGCTCAGGCCCGAGTGAGCAGGTCTGGCTCTAAACGTTACTCAGCCATGCTGTGACAGCTGCCTCAGCAAGTCATGGATTTAACATCCCTGCAGGAGCACAGAAGTGGGAGAAAAATATCCCTGGGAGTACTGCTTAGTTTCAGAGAGAAGTCAAGTCTGTCATACAAATGGGGAGGCTTATTAAGAACTAATAAAAAGGAGCAGCTGGTAAGGATAAATGCTTGTAGATAGCATATTAAATGCATTGAGAATATCAAACACATTACTCAAAATTAAAAAAAAAATCTTAAGGAGATCAAAAAAGCTGACGTGGTAAAAAAGGAATAAAGGAGTCTAAGTAAAAAGAGTTTGGGGGATGCCATTTGTTTGCCATGAAGGCTTTTTTCCAATTATTTTGTTTGGATTCTAACTACAGCAGAACAACTCCCCCCCTTAAAAAAATAGAAAGAAAAATGTTCCCTAGAAAATTAAGGCAAGGAATCAGTTTAGATTAGTGGGAAGAGGAAACAAAGCAGAGAAAATAACCACATCCTCAGAAGCACAGCTCCCCACCCACCTCCTGCCCACAGGGGCAGGGTTGGAGAAGCAACCAGGCATCGAGAGAAGAGGGAAATGCAACAGCTCTCTTGGAAAAAATTCCTCACAGTCAGCACGCAGTGAGATGTTCCATGGATGCAGCTGGATGCCTGGTGGAAGCCCATGGGAGAGCTGGCTCTGGGAGCCACCGTGAGTTTCAAGGGGGAAGAGGTAGCCCTCCACTTCTGCCTGGCTCTGCTCTCCACAGCCTGAAACCTACCAAGGACTTCTGCGCAAAGAGAGCTCAGACAGCACCATGACTGCTGTGAAAAGCCTTACCCCAGCACTCTTTTTTCCATGTGGAATCGCTACTGTCAGTAGTCTAAATCACTGCAGGTCTGTGGCTGCAGAGTCACATACAAACCTCAAACCGTTTTAATTAACTGAAATAATGACAAGAAATAAATGCTGGTAGAACTAAGGACAGTAATATCACTGTTTGCTGGTGCAAAACCCCACCTGTTTGTATTCAGACTTTTGAGCAAAGACTTCCTCAAAGGCTCAGAAATGTGCATTTAAAAAAAAAAAAAAAAGGAAATAAAAATAACTGAGCAAGAGGCAAGAGCCCTTCTGCCACCTTGGGTGGAAATTCTAGTTTCCTCCATTTCCACCAGAGTCACTTGCTCCAGTGTCCCTCATGCTCTCACCTGCCTCCCTGCACAGGGCTGGCCAAGGGGCCAACCCCTGTGGCAGATGGGCCCCATGGCACAGTTTGTCCCTTGCTGGGCACACACCTGGGTCCTTCCCCAGCCCAGATTTTTATGAAATCCAGTGTTATTTCAGATAGGTCCAATTTTCTTGAAATGGATCAAAGCTCAGGAGTCATTAGGTGAAAAAACTATGTGAGAGCATAAAGCCCCCTCCCCTCTGGCTGTGGGTCCCCTCCAAATCACACCGCACTCACTGATTTCCAAAAGACAGAGCTAAGGGGACCAAAAAGGGCAATGAAAACTAGGGGAAGGTGGTGGTGTTTTGTGTATTGGTTTTTTGGGGGGTTTTTTGTTGTTGTTTTTTTTTTAAATACCTATTGAACTCTTCAAGAGAAATAGGAAAAAAGAAAGATGACATCAATGCTTATTCCTCTACGTTGCTGCACAGACATTGTGTTAGTACTCCCATAATCCCCAGCTTCTGAAAAATACAAATATTGTGCTCTTGCCCCACTAGAGGTTTGTGTTCATATTTTAATTGTTTGCACTGCTCCTAAACATGCTAAAGCTCCCTATATTGTTTTATTAAAAAGCAGCAAGGGGTTTTGTGCCAGCTATACTTTTTTTTCAAGTGGACTTCTTTATGCTTTCTTTAGGTGTGATTGATCAAGATAACCACAAGATTTTCAAATAAACCTGCCACAATTAAAAAATACACACTCTGAGAGAATTAGAACAGCAGCATACTACTACTTCTTCTTTGGCATTTGTCAAGGCCATTCCCAGACAGATTTAACTTATTCAGCAGGATTGTTCGAGACAAACCAATCCAGGAAACATAAACATCCCATTAAATGTTTCAATTAAAATCAAAAGTAAGTTGCCACCACTAAATGATACAGTCACATCCTTTAAACCTAAACGTCAAGATAGGAGAGGTAAACAGAAGCCAAATGATAATTCAGCTGAGGTACATCTTGGGTACTCCCTAGCACACTCTGCTGCTGAAGATGGGAACATTCATTGCTCATATTGATACAGTTCAAAGGTGGAATCGCATTACAGTATCTGAGAAAGGAGACTTATCTGGTTTGGAAATATACACCTCAATTCTTGGTGAACAAACCGAAAGATACATGCGATCCTGTCCTGGAGATCTGGGAATCCAACAAACATTGGCTCTAAATTTAAACTTGGGTGTGAACACCTCTGTCGCAGCTCACGTTTCTGTTGTGGTCTGGGGGGAAGCAGCTGACACACAGGTAGTGAGGACAACTCTTCAGTCTTCATAACTCCTCTTTTCTATATCAAGTCACCAACGGTAAAATTTATTGGACGCACAGCACGGGGAGTATGGTTTTCCATCAACTGAGTAAAACACCAGCATTGTCAATACCAACGTCTCCACGAATCAGACCAAAGGGTCTTCACCTTCGGCAAAGGCAGGCAGCAGTTCAGGGTCGATGGTCAGTGCAGAAGCTGCGGCTTCTTTGCTGAAGATGGACATCCCCTCCTCGGTAGGGCAGACGAGAACCTGTACGCTCTGTATGTTCCCCCTTCTGCCAAACACACAGTAATGATTTATAGGCATTGTTTTACAGCCATTTTTATACTACAAGACAGACATTCAAGACTTTACATCCATCTACTAATTAAACACTGGTGGTCTCAGTCTCTTGACAGTGTAACTCTTTTGAAGGACAACAAGAGAAACAAAAGTATTCCAGAGAAGTAATCATTTGGAAAGAGTTCTTGCTGATAAATAAGTGATGTGCATCACATTTTTATATATCCCTGATACTTTCAGCTGAAAGTTTCATGGTTTACCGTTATTAAATAGCTTCACAGAAATTCAGTTAACTGTGTTTGCAATAGTCCATTACCCTCAGGCTTAGAAGAAGCTTCTGTCTTGGTGAGGTTTCTGTGCTCCTTTTTAAACAATAAACAGTTATGCTGCACTTAAAAAATAAAAATACCGTACAAAAAATAAAATTTTTTCAGATCTTGAAAATAGTAATTTTTCTTTGTATCTTCCATTCAGCTTTCACGTCAAATTGACCACAAAGTTCTTGTCTATAAGCTGCTTCAAAAATTTCTGCTCAGCGTTGATGTTGTGGTATTCATTCTAAAGAGATGCAAGGGAACAATGAAGAAAGTTAAATTCAAGTTATTACCAGAAGCATCACTTCACTGTTCTTTCCCTTTAATTACCTGTGATACTTGGAAGACGCTAAGAATAGGAAAGCTCTGGGGAAAAGACAGTCTCCCACGAAAACAGGTGAGTGACTATTGCTCAAAACTAGATTAGATTTTCCATTAGGACACAAGCCAAACGGGATGATCCTTCAGTGGCAAGAATGGGTGAGACATGGCCTCGCTAAGTCCTTCTGTTACTAACTCTCCCACCTCCTCCTCCATGCTTAGAGGGAAAAGCTCCATAACCACATTTACAGCACAAGCAGTCAGAAAACGACTAATTCTCAAAGCAGGTTCTGGAAAAGCACACATCAGGCATCTGTAAATTGGGTGCGTCCTGCCAATCAGTTTCAACAAGCCAAAACCAACCCACTTTCTGTGCTGTATCCAGATGTTTGTGAAGGACAGCACAAGGGAAGTAAGTTTACTGACAATCTTAGACACTGAATGCAGTAAATTAAAATGAATATGATGCAAATACTGCATTAGGCATATAACAGTATAATATTTATGACTTAATACCACTAAAGAACTAATGATAAGTGGTTTGTTTGGTTTTTAAAGTTTCAAGATTTTAGGAAACATACAGATGTCTATTCAACTAGCGATCGACCTTACCCAAGTTTGGTATACATTGCAAAAAAAGCACCTGCAGAGAATAGCCTCAAAATGAAGGCGAGTTCAGTATTAGAGGAAAGTTATCTCAGAGCAGCAGGCACCTGGGAGTCCTCAGAGACATGAGAGGCTTCTATAGGCATTGCCCTTATCCTTCCTCTTCAGGAGAGGGAGGAGGAGAGAAAATGGTCCCCACATGCACTGGCTATACACATGGAAGAGAAAACTGTTCACACTGAGGTAAAGGGCTGAGGTGGAGTTGCTCAGAGTACAGAGATGAAGACAAGAGCAGAGACATAAAGCAGGGGCATGACTGTAGCAAAGCAGGAGGGAGGAGAAAGCATCCCTGATGTCTGCCAACCTCCTGCTGCTCCCTCTCCTGGTGAGTTGTAGCTTCCCCCTGGAAACAGTTCCTTCTCTTCCTACATGCTTTGCTTCCCTGCTTTCAATTTCTGAAATTCGGTTCTTTTCCTAACTGCAAGTTTGTAGGTCTTAACTCCTTCCATTTCCCTTTGTTGCCTTTTTTTTTTTTTAAATAAGTTTGTCAACTATAACAATTGTACAAGTAGCTGCCAAGGAAAAAGTGCAAAAAGAAACAATGCTATTCATGTTCTGACAGTAATAGCAAATATACCTCCATCAGCAAGAGCTGCATAGCCTGAGGATAACACCAGCAAAGTAAAACAGAACATTTAGATGTACATATGGAATGGAAGGCTCCAAGGAGACCTTTTAATGGCCTTCCAGTACCTAAAGGGGGCCTACAAGAAAGATGGGGAGGGACTCTTTATCAGGGAGTGTAGTGATAGGATGAGCGTAACGGTTTTAAAGTGAAAGAGGGTAGATTTAGATTAGATATTAGGAAGAAATTCTTTACTGTGAGGGTGGTGAGACACTGGAACAGGTTGCCCAGAGAAGTTGTGAACGTTCCATCCCTGGAAGTGTTCAAGGCCAGGCTGGATGGGGCTTTGAGCAGCCTGGTCTAGTGGGAGGTGTCCCTGCCCAGCGCAGAGGGGCTAGAACTAGATGATTTTAAGGTCCTGTCCAACTCTAACTGTTCTGTGATTCTGTATCTCATGCAGAAATTGCAGAATATGGTGTAGCACAAGGGACACAAATATCATTATCCACATTTTTCAGAAAAAAAAGCAGAGAGGAAGAGATTCAAGCAATGTTAACCCATGAGTAGCTGAACCCAGCTATATTTCTCTCAGCATAAACAAGTGTTTTTTACCTGTATCATCTGAGACATCGTGTCATTGCCGTAGTAGTGCAAAGAACTGTTTCTGTCACTGAAATCGTACTTGAAGCCTGCCAGGTGAACTTCATGGCATATGTGAAATGCGAGTGTAATGGCAATTAGCCCCGTTGTTGGATGCTTGGGTTTCTAAAATGAAACACAAAGAGCACGCATACATAAATAACTGGCAGTTTGATAGAACGGCAAACCTAAAAAGGTGGCACGGGGAAGTCAGCCAGCATGGCTCTTCTACGGACATTTGGTTTTGTAGTTTGATCCCCTTGTGTCTCCTAAGGAGTGAGGTACCGCCTGCAGATTTTCCATGACTGGGGTGTCTGCCATGTTGGCCTTACCCAGGATTCTCCAGTTTCAAGGCAGGGCTGAGCCCATACTGTAGAGCCCTTCCATCAGCACAGGCATCAGGAACGTCTCCCCATCCCTCTGCTCAGCAACCTACTTTCATGAAACTGGTCAGACTTTAATATATTGGAGACCATTTCACCCCGTTAAATTTGACTGAATTAGCAGACGTGTTCAGAATTTTCTAGATTATGGACATCCAGGGGGACAGAATAACATGACATGCCTCAAATCTTCATAACACCAAGATAAAAAAAAGCATAAATGCTACTGCTGCGTAAATTTGGCTGCATTTGAACTTTTTCAAAGCAGGGAAATTCCAGAAGAACATGGCTTTAGACCTTCCCCCACTATTTCCACTAGAAGAAAACAAACTGTAGATAAAATTGCTTGTTTCTCCCTACAGTGAGATAGCTCAGAAGGTAAAGGCAATGTGAAATATCAAGAGCTGGCCATAAACAGGTTTTAACTGCGCAAAATTAAGAGCATTAATAATGCATTAATTAGCATTTCTTACAACAGCACAGAACAACTCATTGCAACCATCTGTCCTATCTTGTGATCAAGTACATGACTGCTTTAGCAGCAGCAGCTAAAGTGATCTGGGGAAGTAAATGAGGCATGGTTCGTAGAGAGCACTGAACTCTTTCACTAGACCAACAGATGAAGCTGAGAGGAAAAAACGCCCCCAGAAATACACAAAAATTTCAGGCACTAATGCCCTTCTTAACTAAAATAACAATTTTCTCAGAGACCAAACAAGCTACACATTCAGTAGCTGCAATCAAACCTCAAACTGAGCATAAAATCACATGCTTTTCTGAACTCTTACCCAATGCTCAGTTCATTTGCCTCTGAAAACAAAGCAGACAAACCAGTACTGGGCAACTTTGTGCAGAGAGGCAGCAGATGCACTCGATGACACAGAAAAATATTTCTTTGTATCGTATGATAAAAGAACAAATCCCCAGGAAGAAGTTACTAACATCAGCTCTGTAAGCCTAATTAAGGTCACAGAATTGAACTATCACCTTCTATGTAGAATTTTTTTTGTATCTTTATGCAACTCTTTGAGTACTCCAGCAATAATATCAACTTCAAATGCATGCTGTTGCCCAGGGCTCCTGCCAGTTCGCAAAACTAACTTTCTGCCCTGAGGGGCCAGTATCATAAACTTAGCAGTGACTCTGTTACAATGTCCATACTAAACAGGACCCAAATGTTATGGTGGGAATGCTACATGTCAGGATTAGTGCTATTTCAAATATCAGGAACATCACAACTTGCAACTAGCTCTGTTTACCTTTGGCTATCATAAAGTTAGCTTCAGAAGCACATACTAAAAAAAAAAAAAGCAAAACTACTTTTAAAATGTATTGTCACACTAGCGCCCTAGCAATACCCAGATACCCTCGGCCTGTAATGAAGTTTGTTCAACCAGTCACGTTTCATGGGAATAGGCGCAGCTCTGGAACGACTCCGCAACACTTTGCGACTTCAGTGCTGCTGGGGCAGCACATCCGATTTTACAGCTGTTCTCCTGCCTCTGCTAACACCATCACAGTTGCTAACAAAGAAACAGAAACGCTCGCTGGACTACGCATAAACGCACACGCAGGGAAGGTGAGATCGGCTTAATGGAAAAAGCAGAGACACCAGGGAACGCAACAGCCGTCTTCGGCGTCTCCCGCAGGCAGAGGGGGCTGAAGCACAGGACAGCAAAGGCAGCGCTGGCCCTTCCCCAGGGATGCACTACCGGGACAGAAGGCTCCAAAGCGGGTCCTGCAAAAGGCCACCCTGCCAACAGGAACCCCCCGAGGCATGACCTGCAGCTCAACCAAGCTGCTTACACACCAGCTGTGCCAGCGTGACTGCAGATGTGCAGGCTCCCAGCCACAGCCTGCCTTGGAGATGGAAGGGAAAGTGAGGACAATCACACCAGAGCTTGACCACTGCTGCTAAACCACCAGGATGGAGCAAGTGGCAGAAAGGGGCTCCAAGCATGCACACACTCTGTCACAGCTTTGGGCAGGGGCACCCAGTGAGCATGAGAGGAACAGAAATCACGTGCATTACCCAAAGCGACTGAAGGGTCTGTGCCTCCATACCAGCTCCAGGACACCGTGCACATCTGTTTGGGTCACTGACAGCACTGGTCTTACTTTTACCCTGACTGAGAGGGGACTGCAGGAAAAGACAGGAGGGATTTCTGGAGCCATGGAGGCCACAGATGTTCTGTGGCGCTTTAGGAGATCATTATACGCCCAACTACTATGCTGCTTTCTTCCCACCCTCAGCTGAAGAGCTGAAATGCCATGGAGACCCAGCAAGCATGCAGCCAAACTGGGTATTCCAGTTTGAGAGTTAATAAGGGAGAGGAAAAAGCCACTATTAGGTTCAAGAAGAAATTTAAAAAAAAAAAAAAAGGCACCAAAACACCCAAAAGCAAAAGACTCTCAACTCCCTCAAGTATTAGAAAGATTAAATCAGAAAAAAAATTGTGGTAGGTACTCCACAGTGACAGCCTGTCAAATGTTTCCACGTGTGTCAGCTGGCTGATCCTGATGAATCAGCTCTGTGCAACAACGTGACCCCAGGGAACCGTATTTGTGTTAAACAGCATGTGGTCAGTCCCGACCGCGCAAGGGAGGTCTCCAGCTTGCAGCCTTACCTTTCATCAGAAACATTCTTCAGTCATAAACTGACAGTTAAAATGTATTTTTATGTCCAAATTGTTGGTTAACTCATTACAATGTTTGGCATCAAATCAGTAAGCACAAGAATGCTGCTAGACGTATGTCATTAGCGTGGGGCTGGAATATCCTGTATGGTCCCTAGCCCCTACCCAACGCCAGCAGAGTGAAATTGCAGCACTGTTAGAATTACTTGGTTGCTGGGTTTTGTTTGTTTGGTGTGGGGTTTTTTTTTGGCATTCTGGTTTAGTTGGGGGAGTTTGGTTTTGGTTGGTTGGGTGTTTTTGTATGTTTTGTTGTTTGGTTGGGTTTTTTTTGGGGGGGGGGTTGGTTTGTTTTTTTTAAGAAAAACTATAAAACACCCTACATTTAATAGTTTAAGACTTCTTAATATTTCCAGAGGCTCTTTGGATTTGCCATGTTTCAATGCTTGTCTGCTTTTCCCAATTTCGTAGAAGGCATTATGTCTGTCTGCAAAAGCAGTCTCATTTAATACTAATTATAGAATCCATAAAAAGAGATTTTTGGCATACGCGGCTACCCACTCACTTTCCGGATTCCATTTTCCCATCTTTTTTGAGCACCACCTAAACGCAAACTACTGCAATGTGAACCTAAAAGACGTTCTTAACATAGTCCACTATAATAAAGAGATAATTACCTCTGAGTACACGTTTGGTTACAACAAAACTAAAAGGCCAGAAGAAAAAGCCTACCTCCTTCTTAGGAAACCTTGTTGGGAAATTAAGCCATTCATAAGCCGTTTTTCTGGTGATGCTGGGATCAAGAATCCTGATTTGACTAGATTTGTATATCATGTTCAGAGCCGGTTTCTTCCAAAAGCCTTTAGCACTCTGTAACAGGCAAGCAAATACACATTTCAGCAGCTTTTGGTTTTAGTTTTTGTAGCAACTCTAACCAGAGTAAAATCCAAGGGCAGGACATTGAGGAAGGAGTATTGAACCTCCCAAAGTTCAACAAAAACATGTGCCAAATTGTACTCCTGCAACAGGATAACCCACTGCAGCAGCAGAGGTTGGGGCAGCTGTCTGGAAAACAGTTCTGCATAAAGGTCTCTGATAGACAACACGCACCAGTGGTGTGCCTGGAGGCAGTAAGTGCTCATTATGTGCTTGGCCACATTAATAAAAGCAAAGGGAACAGGTAGACAGAAGTTATCCTTCTCAAGTACTTTGTACTGTGCCTTTCTGTGATCTCACAAATGCTGCTTTGGGCTCCCCGCTGTGCAAGAGAGTGTCAAACTGGGGCAAGCTCAGCAGAAGGCCACTAAAAGAGCTGAGGGGCCAGAGCACAGAGCAAACAAGAAGGGGCTAAGGAGGCTGGGTTTGCTGAACTCATCTTCAACTACCTGGTAGGGGTTTACAAAAAGAGACAGGATCAAACTACTCAGAGGCGTACAGTAAAAAGACGAGTAAAAATTCTTTCCTGTGAGGGTGCTACAGCATTGAAAGAGAGGTTGTAGAGATATCCTTAGAAATACTCAAAACTTACCTGGACAATGCCCTGAGAACCTGGTATGGCTTTGAACTTGGCCTTGTTTTCTTTCAACAAGGTTTCAGACTAAAGACCTCAAGAGAGAGGTCTCTTCAAACACTATTGTGCAATTTCACCAAGTGGGCATGATAAAATAATCTGGGAAATGGCTGTAGCGTGCATGTCAGAATATGAAACAGTACTAGGAAGAGGATAAAAAGGTATTTCCTCTTGGAAAACTGCTTTGGGAAGAGGAATTAACCAAACATGCGCGTCAGAAAGAGGACTGACTAGGAAATCCAGTGCTCCCCCCAGCTAGGAGGAAGGACTGAGGTTAAAAGCAAACCAGGTATTTCACATGAGAGGTGCGGAGCAAGCTGAGCCAAAGCGCACCAAAAATTAAACTCACTATTTTCTGACCACCCAGGATCTCCCAAAGCCACTTCAAGTCACGTGGTTTGAAGACGATGAGAACAACAGTTGTATTAGGGTCGTAGTGGATCGGATCTGAGAAGATGGATTCTGGGTAAGAAAGGCGGAAAGTCGTCCTCCTTCCAACATCCTCTTCGTACCCTATAACCGGGCCATTATTCATTCTGCAGAGGACAGACACAGAGACAACAATGACTACCCCACCCACGTGCTTACTGTGCGGTGGCTGGCACATACACTAGTCTGCGGGGCAGACAACGTGTCCAGGTACAGGAGGGTTTAGCAGCCTAGCATTTACTTATCACATCACATGGCAGACAAACAATTATCAGGTGCACTCACCCTCTAACTCAGAGGGATCAAGCACATACGGGAACTTGGCCAAAGTGGTTTAGAAAACAATTGCACGATTGCTTATCGCGTGTCACTTGAGCAGAAGGCCTTCTGACTTGGCTCAAACGCAGAAACTGGAGAAGACCAAAGAGAATATCTGGCTTGGAGAATTACCCATTGCTCCATTCATGCTACTAGATGATCCAAGTCATACAGAAGGCAATTCAAGAATGTTTTAATACTCTTCACTGTCTACAGCAGGGACAGGTATTATGACTGTGTACCGGATGCTGATAAATCTTTGTGCTTGCTTTTTTTGTTTGGGGGGTTTTTGGGTGTTGGTTTTGGTTTTTTTTGTTTGTTTGGTTTTTTTTTTTTTAATATTACTTGCACAGCTGCTACTGCTTTGGGATTAACAGATTAATAAGCAGTGAGCAGGTGGGTCAGGTCCCTCTGCTCTGAAGTGTTAGAGGGGCTGTGTTGCAGTTTTTGCCTGGTGGGTGTGTTGCATGTTCTTTGGAGAATTCAGGCAGTCTCTGTATGCTCCATTCCTGCCAATGTGACTGACTGCTCAGAATACGAGGCACACTGCTTAGGAGCATATGTTTGCAAAACAAGGTATGCAGACAAGGAAATATTTCAAAGTTTTATCAGCAGTTGTCATTAAATACAGAATGCAAACACCACTTCTTTGTTCATTCATAGATGTGTACTATATTTCTGAAACAGTTTTGAATTTAGAGTTGTTTTTAAATGTGTGACACCAGTCTACATAAAGATTTCCATTTTAAGAAGAGTAGGTAGATCTACAAGGAGCCCAAATACTTCAAATAGCTTAAAAATAATCCATGGAGCTTCCTTGCATCATTATACTACAGTGAAAGTAAGTGCGAAGTGGGCAGGGTTTTTTTTGTGTGTAAAGCACAAAGTTGTCAGGCAAGTAAATTTTCCTAAGAACAGGGATATTATCTGGATTGCTTTCTATAGTTTTAAGTTTATAAGAGAAGCTACAACTGAAGAATTGCATGTATCCACTTCTACCTTATCAGTATGTTTTCAAATGCATGTCAAACTCCAGGCTTTGTATACAACTTTTTCAAGCAGTTCCTGAAGACTGAAACACTATTACTACAATAAGCACGAGGACTGATGGCAAAGTAACAAAATCAAGATTTTGTTCAGTGTTCAACACAAAGCTGAAGCAGACAAACTGCAACGGCAGCTCAGGTTCAGGCATACGATCTGACGGGGTATTTACCATCTCAATTCCTGTAACAGAGAAACTGATTTACTTTTTTCTTAATGCGCAGCAAATTCTTTTATAACTAGCCAAATAGTCCATTTTCAGTTTGCTTGGCATTTGAGCTTTCCGACAGCCTGTTCCTCTCTGACACTTCCCATTTGCCTAGTCCAGATGCCTCTTCTTCAGACCGCAGCATCCTCTGGTCGGTTGAGGCATCTCAAACTTCCAAGATGAACTAACATGCTTGAGAACAAGGGGCAGACATCGGCATCACCCTCCACCTGACAGGTCCCTTGAGATGGACTTTCCCAGCAAACGTTACATTTAATCCACTCCAAAAAAAAGCATATGCCGGCACAGGGGTAAGACAGGTGTGGTGTGGAAGGCAAGAGGCAGGGCTGCCCACGATGCTGGCTCACAGCGAGGGGCACATGCAGGGCTCTGGGCTGTATCGTGCTTGAACCCATCCCCAACAGCAGCATCCTGCACATGTGTATCTGTACACAAGGCAGACTGACCCCCCAGTGATCCTTCCTCCTCTGCATCAATCAGTCTGTATAATACAACACTGATCCTTTTTTCACCATTTTTTTTTTTAAATGAAGGCTGTGGCAAAGTAAGTAAAACAGGAAGTTTTATACATTTTCATTTGTATAACAACTCAACTCCAAAGCTACTGGCTGACAGCAAAAGTTTGTTAATTCTTTGCACATACATAAAATGAAAAGGAGACACCATTTACCTTATTATCACGTCATAAGAGTCAATTTTCTCCCCTAATGTCTTATTTCGAAGTACTCCTCCATTACCGACCACAACACACCGTCGACAGGCAATGCTGTGGGGAGCAAGCAGAACTTTTAATACACACAACATCCCTTGCTTCGTATTGTTATTAATGATATACTTGCATTTAGCTGCCTTATTTACTAACTGAGGTCCTCTATCTTTTACACTCCTTGGCCCCTACAGAGGGGTCTCAATCCCGTATCACACACTAATGCTGCTTTCTAAAAATGCAGCTGCATTATTTCAGGGACTGCCAAAATCAGGAAATGGCTCCTTTCACATAAAACTATTTTTACACATGTCCTTTTTCTAGTGGTTTGCTGTTTAAGATCCTCTAACCAGTTGATGATATGGGTGCCATTAGATAAATTGTTTTCCACAATGCTTCAAACTTGTCCCAGTCTGGGGGTATACCAACCACGACAGTACATCTGGAAAAACTAACTGAAATTAAGGTGGTTCTGCAACATTGTACAACTCCACAACTCTAGAGATCTCCAACATAAGCTAAAGCAGCAAGATTTAGGTTCACAATTTATCTGTCAGGCCTCTGAACTGCACATGGGAAAAACCTTACCCCAATGACACATGTGATGGCTTTTCAAATGAATATATTCACGTTGATTTTTTCTCCCTCTACTTAGAAAGTGCTGTCTAAACATGTAAAGTGCATGCTGTCATGACATAACAGGAGAGATATGCTTGCTTAAAAGTTGCATTCTCATATGACTACATTGAAATTAGACGACATTACCAAGTATATAAAACACTGTGAACTACAAATTAGCTCTTATATTACATCCATTCAAAATAGTAACTACTTTCAAATTTAGAATATATTCAGGGTTAAAAAGCACCCAAAAAAAGGTATTATGCAAATACACACTTATGAAAGTAAATTCTAGTGGTAAGATTTTTCCAAGTAATCCTAGGTTTTCTACGTGTGTCTTTTGCTCTCTATTGTCTTATTTCAATGTTAGTAAAATGTGTGCTTTGCTTAAAAAAAGCACAGACAGGCTTGCTGGTGTTTTACTCAGGAAATTTTGCCTCTTTAAGGAAGGTTTACAACCAACATATAAGATTGCAAACTCCTCCTTACAGAACAACCACATCATTTTTTTCTTGTAAAAATGCTTCTTTATTTAGAGCAAAAGCTGTTCAACTTGGGCTGCAGCAAGAACAATGGCAAAACAAAAACGTTGGTATTTTCTTCAGACACAAACAGGCTCTCAGCTTACTGAGGATGAGCTGCCTCCCAACATCCTGCTCCCACAGTTCTTCAAATAAGAAAAAGGTTCTATGCCACTTCTTACCGTAGGGGACCCCAGAACGATGTCCCAAGGAATACTATAATCTGTATTAAATGCCCAGTGTGATACTTCAAGCAGACTAATTAACACCTTTCTCATCAGATAGTCCACCCTGTTTTTTCCAGCTGAGGAGAGCTGAATGAAAGCAACCTGTTCCAGTCGAGACTGACTGACACTTCAATGTACGAAGCAGTTCCCCATAATTCTTACAGAATCGTTAATGCAATTATGCTGAACTGCATGTGGGCTAGGGAAAAGAAACTGGACCCCAGATAACCTGAAGCTTACAGAAAAGGTGAGATGAGAATAAATGCCAACTGTAAAAAGCACTGTATTGCAGATGAAATACTGGGATGGCACCTTCTCACCCGCTGCTCTAGGGCCACATCTGCAGAGGGAGTTGACCTAAAAATGTGTTTGTGTATATATAAAGAGATATATTCATATATATATAAAAATAATGCTGAAAAATGCATCTCTTAGGGTGGGTTGACATGGAAAAAGCTGGCACACCTTTCTCTGGTGTTTCCCAAGCAGCTTAGAAGCCAAGCATTCATAAAAATATTTCCAGCTAATGCCAGAAGTTCACATGACTTGGCACCTGGGAAATCAGAGGGGTGAAAACCTACTATACCATCCCCTCCTCAGTATGCCCATTCCCTCTACACCCACAAAACCCTTCCCTCTGTATTCCAGAACTGCTTCAGCCCATTCATTTTCCAATTAGTTTTTCAATCTAGTTTTAAAATATCCTGAGAAAGCAAGGCTGATGAACATATGCCTCTAGCAAATTTTACAGTGGGAGGAAGGAAGCAGAAGTTACCCTTTTCCTGAATTATACTTTGTTACCTGCAGCTATGTTATAGAGCTCAGAGCAAGATCCTGCACTACAGAAGAGCAACAGCAAGGAGAAACAGGAAGGAAAAAAGAAAACTGGACAAAAAATGTGATCACTAAGTGATGCAGGTGAAATGAGGGAGATAAGGAAGAAGCACAGAATTAGCATACAGTTTTATCATGTTTTCCTGTCATTTACAGCATGCCTCTAAATCATGGAAAGTTTCAAATCATCTCAAATCTCTGAATTCAGTATCACCAAAAGTTACGTGGCCGCAGCTGGGTAGCTGAGGTACAAACCTCATCACCACAATGCAAGTCCTAAACTGTTACCCATACTCCAACTCCTGATGCTACCCCTCCTAGCTAGAGCATCTATCCCCAGTGCTTGGTGGACACCATGGTTTGGCAGTGATTAACACCATGCATAAACTTATCTTCAGGTCTCAATAAAAAGCCAGAAAAATTGCTCCTAATCTTGCTGAATATTTTCTTTTTTACTCTGACTACTGGGTGTGAATTCACAAAAACTACGTCAACTCCATTACAAGTGATTTGTATCATTCTGACCACAATAAGCAGCCAAAAAGTTACTTTGAGGAGGCACTGCTTGTTCTGTCCCTCGTAGATGAACTTTAATCAATTCCTTATTACACACCTTTCAATGTTTGGCAGAGGCTATGATTTTAGAAGCTTCTTCGCTATGTCAAATTCCTAGCTATTGAAATAATGCCTTCCACTCTGGTATAAAACTGAAGAGCTCTTTGGTTTCTCCCCTTTGCACCGTGCAGTTGTGATGTAGCAGGACACACTCAGGGCAGGGAGGGTAAAGTAAAACGTGACTTTAGAGCCAGGTAAGAGAGGCTCGCACAGCTACAGAAGCTGGGTAGCTGCTCTCAAGTTAAATCCAAGCTCTCTTCCCTCTTACTGATGGATGCAGACCAGATCTTGTTCATGGCTAAGAGATGACTGATATTACTTGGGTACAAAACAGAGTGAAGATTGAAGTTTGATTAAGCTTTCGAACTCCAGTGCCCTTAACATGCATACTCAGAAATAAAGTTGCCTTCTAATAACCAATAAACCATCTAACATTGGTATGTGAACTTTTGAAATGGATAAAGTCAACAAGCAGATCAAATACTCCTGGTGCATTGTACATGAATACAGCCATAGATACAGTCAAATGAATTAGGAAGACCAGCTTTTAATCTCTATCAAGTCCGGGAAGTCAGAGCGGGCCAACTTAAACAGGAAGTCTGGCACAAACGTGCTCTTTCTGAATTGTCTCATCCCCTTATCCCTCTCCCTTCCCAGTATTCAAGTGTCTCCAGTTACGATCATAGCTCTGCGTCCACAGTAGTACAGATTCCACTGGCAACAATAAGCAGGGAGTAAAAAAAGAGAACACAATATCATAGGAAACTGACATATGAAATGGAGATAAAGAATACGTAGTAAGGCTGGACTGTATTCAAACATATTTAAGTTAAATAAGCTGACCTATACTTACTGTAAATCACAAAAATCAACACATTGATTTCCAGCAACTGTTACTCCCAGATATTTTACCAACGCCATTTATTAAAGTTTCCTTTTTTATAATGTTTTCATATTAAATAAAACCCAAACACTCAACCTTTCTTCAAGTCAATAAATGGGCAAGAAAAATAAATTCAGATGTCCTTAAACAACATAAGGTATGCTATAAGTGAATATACAGACTGAAACGTTTGGAGGTCTAGCTTACAATCACCAGCACAATATCGATAAAAGTGAAAAATATTACGACCTCAGCTGTAACAATTGCTATAGCAATGGTTCCAGTGGCTAAGGGATTGCATTTAGGTGTTAGAGACCTACTTAGAGTATTAATGGATCCTGATGTAAATCAGGTAACTGATCTCCAACATCCAAATGCAATCACTCAAAACATTGCCCTAGTCACATGGTGTACAAGACCCTCTTAATCTCAAAGCCAGGCATAAGTTTACATATTTTTTTTTATGGTGAAATGCTAAAAGAAACATTTTCCTAGTCTATAAAAGAAAAATATTGTTAAATAGAGATGTAGCATTTAAATGTCAAAAGGCTTTCATCCTCCACATTCCACTGAAATACTGTTTCTCTGGAAAAGGAAGATCTCAACGTCAATTCCTTTAACACACACCCCCATAGCCAGTTGAGGAATGCAAATTATTTCCTTTGAGGTTACATGGGAAAAGGAGGATGTAGAGGTCACATTTTGTTGACTCAGGATTGTGCAAATGCATTCGTAAGAATTTACTCCTGTTGAACTTAAGAGTCCTGACAGCACCCAGCAAGTAATTATGAGGAAGTGGGTAGAGCAGGTGTTCAGATGTTACTCTGTAGATACAGCCCTAGCCTGGAAAACCCTCTCCCTCGGGCTATTCCACGGAAGTCAGTGACACTGTTCACTTCCAAACTGTTTTGGAGAGCTAGACCTTTACACAGTGAGAATTTCACCTAAGTTTAGAAAAAGGCATTGTTTGGAAAAAAATCCTTTGTAGCTCACTATGTACAGTTTTACCTAAGTCACAGACAAATACAGCCATATGAGCACCACAGATTTGGTGCTCACACAGCCTAATATTTGTTAAAATACATTATAGCAGGTTCCCCCCCCCCAGCCCCAAGGAAAGTTCATAGAGAAATTTGGTTTGCATTCTGCCAAGGCGGCTGAATTAGGTGGCAGCAATACAGAATTGCCTAATAATTTTGTTGCTCTATTACTGGAGAACATTTCTAGGATGAATTCTCAGAAGTGTTTCACAGTCAAAAGCCACTGTATCTCGGTTTAACGTATATATAAAAGCTCTTCCTTACTACAGTGGTGATTCATGCCCTAACAGTGTTATACACAAAACCTGATGGATCTTGAAAGAATACGTTGTATGAAGTCTCGTACATTTAATTTATGCTACTGCCTGTTAAATAGCAATGGTTCTCATTTTGCTTCGGTACTACTGAAGTATATTACTTTTATTAAAATGAAGCATACTTCTCAGAACCACTAAACATATCTATATGTCAAAGAACCTACATTCAAAGAATACCAATTACCTTATTTTAGATCTATAGGACAGACACTTCCGTTAAAAGGTACTATGCTGTACTGCAAGTGTCTCTACTTTACAGCCAAAACGATTACAGTGCTGAACTTGTGATTTCAGGAAATTTCTAACAGAACATTTGGCATTATTCTTCAAACTCCAGACAGAAGACTAGCCTTTATCGGCCAATTCTGTATAAATGTCCCTAATTACCACACTCCTAACAGAGAATAGAGTTTCTTCCTTCCCCGCCCTGCCCCAAGAGTAAACCTGAACATCCTAGAAATGGATAGTAAACACATGGAAAGGAAGGAGTACAGTAGGTGAAAAGGAAAACTGCATGTTAAAGCCAAGATAATTCTTAGGCTTGAACACCATTATTTTGTTTATATTCCACCCAACTTTAATTAAAATGCGATCCTGGCATTTGGCTTGAAGCAACAATCTTCTGTTTGATCTTCTTGATTAAAAAAGCAAAATCAAGTACAGCCATCCTCAGCATTATTTGCATTCAACTCTATTAAGAGGCCTGCATATTAACATGATATATGGCAGGCTGTCAGCCTGTTTGCTAGACTGCAAGTCTAAGTAGTCATTTGCATCACTTGGTAAACACAGGACTTGAGTACACTTGCCAGCCCTACTACACTACCTCCAAAAAAAAAAAGCCAACCCAAAAATAAACAAAAAACCAAACCCCAACAATAAGACACACACACAGAGAAAGGCCCTCCAAAAACAAACAAAAAATCCCATCAGAATTGGCTACTAACAAAGAGATTTTTAAACAAGACAGTCTAATGCATGGGAAGCGAGTTATCTAAGGCATGCTCCAGTCTGTACCACACCCTGGTTACTCCTGAAATGCCAGAACAGCCTTTCCTGGCTGCCTCTGTCTCCCGCATTCACGGGAAAGGAACCTGAGCATACACATGAACAACGGTGCGTGCAGCAGGCATGAGATTTCTTTTGTGTAGAAACAGCCAACGGTTGGCATCCACTTATCCCAAAGATTCTCTAGCTTACAGTAATGGCGACATTGAAAGAGGAGATCACATTTGGTTTTTAAGGGGTGGTTTCACTTTCCTCAAGTATAAAAAGATACTAGAGGAAAATGGGACTGCATTCAGCTAGCAAGTTCCTAGCACACTTATGAAAAGAAATATGTAAGTTTAGGCTCCCTCACAGAAAAATTATTCTTGAATGTTGGTGTTATGTATGTTTAAAACCAAACTTATTTAAATCTTGGAATCTGTTACAGATTGCTTGGACACTGTCAGTCAGATTTGCATCTTGGCTAACGAGCAATTTCAGGATAATGCCACTGACATTCCTTTTCAGATAAATATTAGAAATACAATGAACAGAAACAGTAGCAAATAAACCATCTCACCTGTCATGTCCATTGGAAAGTCCACAGTTCTGTACTCTTGAAAGGGCTAAACGAAAGAATTGCTCTAGAACGCAAATACAAAGAAGAGTAGTGAAAATGTCCAGTGCTTTCCATTAAAAATAAGCATGCCACCCTGACTACAGCATTTTCAGACACAGTAGTTTTTACGCACTGTGCATAAAAAACTCAAAATAAGAACACTTGTAATTTAGGGCCACAGGTCAATCAGTGATGCCAAAGAAATTCAGGTTTATCAGAGCTCCTCTCTGGGAAGCTTTTCCTGCCCCAATATTCCCCTGTTGGAAAATAGCATGGGATCTATATCCAAAAAAAAAAAGTCTTAGTTACAGCAAATAAGCATCGTAAGAGCTTCCAAGACCTGCATCCTAATTGACTTTATTTTTTTATTTTACCCACTGTTTCAGCTGAAGCAGAAGCAGCCTTGACCCAAGAGTAGGGGCCCGACAGCCAGGGACAGTAACAGCATTACATATTTTGGGAGAAGACATCAAACCACCCTGTGCTCACTGGCCAAGATGGGCTAAGGCACCTTCCCAGCCCTCCCTGGGTGGGCAGGTGCCTGCTGGACACTCAACGTGCCTCTGAGAGAGGGCCTCAACTCATTCCCAAACATATTTTTCCTCACCACAACCCCAGAGGTGCAGAAAAATGCACCATCCTCGTTACACTGATGGAGGGCAAATCGGGAGTCTAAAGCCCAGATCTGCAGGGTAACTAGGAAGGTGCACTGTTTGATGTCAAAAACTCTGAGACTTGAGACTTTACAAAAGGGCGACTAAGACCCTTAGGTGTCTGGCCCTGTCTACTCTGCCTTGACCAAGGTGGGCAGCAGGCAAACACTTTGCAGAGGTACAGCAGCCCTGCCCCAGTGGGAACTCCCCCTGCAGCCCCACTGACACCTTCCCTGGTGGGAGAAGCTAGCCCACTACAAGGAAAATTTTGCTGCTGTAACCACCCCAAGGTGGGGACTTCTGCCTCAGTAGGACTCTGTATACTGATGGGCTTAGGTGTGTTGATCGAACCCCATCGCACTAACCCTGCTAATATTTCACCTAGAAAAGCGCTAGCTAAATATCTTTAGCACTCCAGCCCACATATAAATAAAAGGAAGTTGAATAAGCCCCACTTTTCCTCACTCCCACCTCTTTGGAGCTTCCCTGCTAAGCGGGGTAAGCCCAACGCAGTGTTTTATTGGTTAAAAACAGGAAGGTGCCAGGTCAGAAGGACTAAATGAAACCATTAAGTCACTGCTAGATACCCCCCAAAAGGATTGGCATTGGTGAATAGGAAAGACCAGGGCCAGAGATTCAGGTGGCTTTACATGACATTTAGGTATTTCAGTTTAAAAACAAGGTACATGGGGAACACAAACCTGCTCTCTTTATTCCGTAAGGTAGTTCAAACTTATCACTCCCGTGGAACTCCGCCACTCTGATAAAATCATTAGCGCACAGGAACGGGTATATTTTGTCAACACTAATGAAGGGAAAAAAGTAAGACGTTTCAAAAAATCCACATGATGTATTTGAATAAGCCAATAATTCACGCAATTGCTTTTAGAAAAAGCTTTCTTTACCCTACTTACCAATTTTTAAAAGAAGAAAACTCATGAACACAGAGAAAGAAAGGAGGTGGCAGAAAAGGGGAAGATTTTTTTAATGGAAAAAAATACAGGTAGAGAGCGAGATAAAATTATTTCTCTGCTAGTATAAGTTACCTAGAGTCATTAAAATCACATGAGTGAAAGCTTACACCATGAGAGCATACTTAGGAGAATACGTAACACAGGAAGACAATTAATAACTTCAGGTTTGAAAAGCACATACCAGAGGCAGCAAGGAAAATTAAGAGTTGTTATTGTTATATATGTCAATTTAATAAATAAAAATAGGATTTGAAACAAGGTGTTTTAAGTTGAAAATACCATGTCCTGAAGACATCAGCTTATTTGAAATGTGCTCCCATTCCAAACAAGTGGCATTTTATGGCTGTGTTGACATCAGTAAATACTTTGGGGCAACAAAGGTATAACCACACAGCAAAAAAGTATTGAGTTCTCATGTTCACATTACACACACCTCGGGGTTTGGGGGTTTTTTTGGTTTGGTTTTTTTTGGGGGGGAGGGTCCTTTTTTTTTTTTTTTTTTTTTACTCTGGACTAACTCTAGTAGGGTCCCGCAGTTTGAACACCCCTTAGCAGCTGCAGCACAGCGTGAGTGCTCCTGCAGCACATCTTCTGGCTTAGCCAAAATTCAGATGTCTGAAAGGAGCCCAGTGCACGTGTGCCAGGGCCACCCTGTGACAAGAAGCACGGCACATGGGGATCACAAGGAGGTTTGCCTCGAAAGCGCATTCCTCCTGCAAACTAGAACATGACAGCGTCACACTTTATAAGCATCAAGATAGAAAGAATGGGTCACTTCTTCAAAAGACAGTAACCACAGACCAGGGTTATCTCATAGCCAGGATCCTATTATCAAATCTGCGAAGCCAAATGAATGAACAGTAGACCCAATCCTAATCCTGTCACATGCTACCATGCCCTTGGCTTCACCTTGGAGTTAAATCAACACCCACTGGCTGAACTGGTTGACTTTGTAGCAATCCTGCATACTAAATCTTAGATTAAAACGTTAACACAGAAGTATACAGTCACAGTGAGAAAACCTAGTGTTGATTATAAATTATATTATAAATATCCACAACCAGCACATGACTTGTTTCCCCATTAAGAATATCAATAGCTGTTAAAAAAAAAAAACAAACCCTCCCTCTCAGTCTCACAATCAAGTATCCCACTCTAAGATCTATGCATTTAGAAGATACTAACAGTAAAAAGAAAAAAAAAAAAGAAAACTACAAAACACCACAGTCCACACACCAAGAACTGGGCCATAGGTTAACTATGCAAGGCCAGCTAACTTTGAGACACCATGCTCTGAACACGCATATTAAATTTAATAACTTGCCTTGCTGTTCAGAAGCAGATTGTAAGCTTAGACGTAATAAATAATTTACCTACTGCAAAGAGATTCTTAATTCTAGCTCTGGTTCCTTTCCAATAAATAATTCTGCCAGGTTAGAAATCCTTTCAACCTCCCCAGGCTATTACCAAAGTGCACAGACCAGATCTTCAGCTCACACACACTGTCCCTGTAAAGGAGCTATGGAAATACTCAAGAGACTCCGCTCTATGTCTGCACCTACCTTCTCCTCGCTGCACATCCCCGAGTCCATTCCTGCCCCCTTGCACAGCACCCGCTGCCCCTGACACAGAGACAGCCTGGGCACACTCTGTGGGCAAGGGACCCAGGACCACCTCTCCAGGCCAGGCAGCTAACCAGAACTCAAAGACCACAGGACTGCTTTGGGGAGGACAAACTTGAGATCCTTCCATGTTCTTTAAAATAATAATAGCACTGAATTAAAGCCAAGTTTTCTTGTGCACAAAAAGGACCAAAAAAAAAAAAAACCAAAAAAGAAAGAAGCAACGGTGCCTAAACTTCCTCCCAAGCTTTCTCAGGAACATACTCAATGTTTGCTCAGGTAAAACACAAAGCCAACAAATACAGCCTGCCTGCTTCTGGTCCCATAGCACTTCCTTGATCCCTTCTCATTTAAGACTTGTGCTTCTAATAACAAAGACTCTCAGTATTTCTTCACAAATATCTTGGATGCACTTTTGTGACCAGACACCTGCTTTGTTTTGAGCTGAAGCTCTTCCTTTTTTCATCTGACTGCTTCTTTACAAAGGAAGCTTCCTATGAGTACCTTAAAGTGGAAGACACCTACACACAACTCAACAATACTCTCACAGGAACAAAACCATGAATAATCCCAGATTTCATTACAATTCAATTCCATTAAAATTCCACTGAAGGGGAAGAATCTTCTATCTTTAAAGACTGGATGAATTTTTGTACATTTCATACTCCTCTTTCCAAATAAAATAAGGATAGTTTCAAAACTTGTCTGTTCCCTGGCTGCTACAGAAATACTTAGCTACCAAAAAATCTTAATCTTTTTAAGTCCAGGTTCTTACTAATAGAATGACTGAGTTTCAGTCTTGGATATGAGGCTTATCTTACAGTAAAAGCATGGGGGAAAAAGAATTAAGGCTTGTATTTCGATCATTAAAATAGTTTCACTGTGTGCTGGTTTTGGCTGGGGTTGAGTTAATTTTCTTCACAGTAGCTAGTGTGAGGCTATCTTTAGGATTTGTGATGGAAACAGTATTGATAATACAGAGATGTTTCGGTTATCGCTGAGCAGTGCTTACACAGAGTCAAGGCCTTTTCTGTTCCTCACACCAACCTACCAAGGAGTAGGCTGGGGGTGCACAAGGAGTTGGGAGGGGACACAGCTGGGACAGCTGACCCCAACTGACCAAAGGGATATTCCATATCATATGATGTCATGCTCAGCATATAAAGCTGAGGGAAGGAGGAAGGGGGAGACATTTGGAGTTACGGTGTTTGTTTTCACAAGTAGTCATTATGCATTTTGGAGCCCTGCTTCCCTGGAGATGGCTGAACACCTGCCTGGTGAAGAGAAGCAGTGAATGAATTCCTTGTTTTTCTTTGCTTGCATGCATGGCTCTTGCTTTGCCTATTAAACTGTCTTTATCTCAACCCGCGAGTCTTCTCACTTTTACCCTTCTGATTCTCTCTCCATCCCACCCTGGGCAAGTGAGAGAGAGGCTGTGCGGGGCTTAGTTGCCAGCTGGGGTTAAACTATGACACACTGTTATGTGCTACAGTACGTCAAGAGGAAGTACTTATTTACTCAGTACATACACCACCACCATGTTGAGCTAGTTGTGTGGTATTGCTCAGATGCTGAGCAGCGGCAAGCTAAACAATTTGTGTTGCCACAGCCAGGAAAAGCAGCAGTGAACCCAAGCCCAAAAGCTGTGCTGCTTCCAGAGGTGAATCAAAATGTGAAATAGTCCAGAATACGTAAATAGCTCATTTCTACCTCAGTCAGCACAGCCTGTCCTTCTTCACCCCCCCACCACACTTCCCACAGAAGACTCACCTCAGTAAAGATTCAAATGCTGGTTTCAGGAGACAAGTGTCCAGCGCATTCCTCCTCTCCACAGCCGTAGGTGGTAGCCTACAAAACAAGAATTTCAAAGAAATAGCAAGAACAGGAACACGTAGCAGCACCAAGGTAGGGAAACTTGGATAAGCCAAATTAGTAAAAGCTGATTACTGAGTTAACACCACACCAAGTTTTCATGACTGCCTCTGTCTGTATTATAAAGACCTTTCTCAATGTGGTACAATTACTTTTACTAGTAAAGGCTTTTATCTCACAGCACTGCTTCCAAGGGGTCTGCAACCTCCTTGCTCAGCAACTATCAAAGCAGCCATAACCAGAGGTGAGATGTCAGGCCAACCTGCAGAGAAGCAGGACACCTGGGCTGAATCACCCTGGCAGCCATACCAGATAGCATCACCAGTGATATTTGGCGAGGAGAGGGGAGTCCTCTTTGGAGAAGAGAATAGACAGCACCTCACAGGGTGCTTCAAGGAAAATGAGATTCTTTGGGGCTGTCATTCCTCTCATAATAAGGCTAAGAGTTACACTTCTAAGCACATTCCCACCTTGGCGATTTAGCCCAATTAATAACAAGTATGAAGCCCAGAAGGGAGGGTAAAGTTCAGTGTGAGCAATGCGTGCATCTGGGCTGCATTAAGAACAGAAGGATGAAACCACCACATTAGATCCACAAGCCAAACAGACCATTAAGGTTAATTGCTTTTGGTAACCTCAAGTTGTCATGTGAATACTGACACTGAGAAAGCACCCCGTGAAACGTATCAGCTGGCCAACTTATTGCTTTCCAGCATCAGCCTCACAGACAGCATTTTGCAGGACAGCTTCAGAGAGAACAGAGACCTGCTTTTAAGTTTTAGCATAGGCTCTCATTGGCCCTACAAACCTAATTGCAGGAATTGACTAGCATAAGACCTGCTTATACACGCACTTGCACATCACAAGCGAACCACACCTCTGATTTATTAAATTTTAAGCACAACAGTTGCCCTCATAGCTCTGCTAATTTTATTCAAGTATAACTCAGAATTGTAGAAATTTAGAAGTTGTAAACAAACATCTTTCCAACAATTGATTGCTTGTTACAGTCACTGTAAGTGTCCATAAATATTAACCAAACACTGGAAACATGACATGGACAAATTCCTTTCTGCCAGACATGTTACAATTGTGTTCATAACAGAAACAGCCAACAGACACAGCTGTACCCCATTGAACAGGGAGTCTGCAGACAAAGGCTGCGGATTTTAGTCTCAATCCCTCCCACCTGCCCAAAACCAACCAATAAAATCCCACCACAAAAAGACTCAACTGCTGAACTTACTGGGTAACTCCACTAGCCTCATAGGAAGGAGAAGCCCTCACAGAGGAAGTCTGTCCATAAAAGCTAATCCTGCAAAAAGGGAAATGTCACAACTCTGTGGTTTGCTATAAACAGGAACCACAACAGAAAGCCAATCATACGAATTGTATGCTATAAACAAGACAAATAGAGGCACATCAATCACTATTTTTAAAAGCTATTACTATTATCTGCATAACACAAACACACTGGTCAGTCCTGGTTACAGCTGTGCAAAGGCCAAGGGAAACTCAACTTCTTCAATAAGCACCCTGAATTTTAGGTCCCAAGCCACCTGTCCCACACAGGCTGGAGATGGGGAAGGCTCACTTCCCACAAGGTTGCCACTAGGATTCCACAAATTTCAGCTTTTCAAATGGTGCCCACTACACCTGCAGTTATTCCCCTGTGTGGAGCAGGTCTCTCCCATGCCATTTATCAGACATCAAAAGGAACAAGCTAACACTAAACACACATAGGTTGGGGGAGACATGGACACGTGACACACAAATAAGATTATCTCTCCTCACCTGAACACCTATTTTCATGAAATTCAGAGGGGCTCCCTATCTCTGAGGTCCTGACCTTTCCACACAATGAGGCTCAAATCAACTGCTAGGTTTAAAAGTTACACAAGAGAAGGGGCGACATGACAGAACAATCACTTTCATTCCCTCACTGTACAAAATGAACAGCCACAAAAACACACACACACAGAGTAGTAATTACTTCCATTGATTACTAGTAAACAGCTGTTCAGCAATAAAGCAACTCACAGCCACATCTCTCACAGCCATGAGGGCGTCTGCGCTATAAGCAAACAAAGCATCACCATACCAGTAGAGGTTATTTCTCCACAGATTTCCATGCAGTATACCATACATAACAGCAGCCGCCAGGATAAAAAACAGAAGGATTCGTCTCATGACTGGTAGACCTGAAATGTAAGAAAAACAGAACAAGAAATTTAAATCCAAAGTTATGCTATTAAAATGAACTTTCATAAAGCATCTTGAAACCTACAAAAGGAAATCTTCGTTATTACAGCTATTCACCACCACCACAAATTTGATGGGGGATCACTCCGATTTGATTTCTCGCACAAAGTCCTGGTGACAGAAGCTGAACACTGCGCTGCACCTACCACACGTGCATACTCTTCACAGTAACATAGAAGCATTGAGAAGGGCTCATTTCCAGCTTCTCTCTGAAGACAAAGGAGGAAAGTCGGACTCTTCCAGAAGCATCTCAAGAGTAGGAGCCCCTTTTTGTCCACTGGCAGCCCAAAGAAACCAGCCTCTTGGGTCAGAAGTTAGCCTTTACAGGTACTTGTGCGTCTCTTTCTTGCACCACCCACTATCAATTTCCATAATTACACAGTTAAACAAGCATTAGCACTTTGCAGGAGGCAGACAGATAGACTGATGCCGTCAAAGCAGCAGGATATGAGCTGCCACAAATTGTAAAAGAAATGGAGAGAAATATCAGAAGCTCACCTATCTGGCAAGACATGCTGGAGGAAAAGCATGTTCTGCATTGCTCATGTCTAACACACTAAGCTGCCCTTTCAGTGGCAATGAATGAACTGCTGTTGCTTAACCTTCTGAAAGTCCAAAATAGCCATTCTGGCCACAAATTACTGTGGAAATTTACTCCGGAGCTATAGTCTTCTGTTATTTTCACCTCTTCCTCTATCATGGTAAGCAGATTCAATGCACATAATGCATAAACACCTACTTGTATTCTGTATTTTAAGTGAAGGTAACAAATAACTGTTCAGCAAAAACAAGCCATATCCAAACATACCACTGCATTTTCCAAAAGCAGAGCCTTTGGCTTTATGTTTTTGTTTTGTTTTCTTTTTTTAAATTCCATGTTGCTTTTCAGGATAATTAAAGTTGCTGTTCTTTTAAAGCTGTGCTAAACAGTCCTAAAACAATAAAACTCAAGGTAAGTGTAGTGCAACTGATCAACAGCAATATGCTTTATGCTAGTAACACCTTAACACCACACCATGTATTAAAAGCCACAAAACTACTACAGCGCTGTATTGTTACTAGAAATTGAGAAGCAGATACTGTCACTCACACAGCTGCACCCCTGAAGAAATACCTAATAGCGAACTATTTGTTACAGTGACGTGAGCACAACAAGCCACCACTTCCTCGTGTATTTCACACCCCCCCCCCAAATCCTCCACAAGAGTTTAACCAGAGGGTCAGAGAGGGAGTTTTTATAACAGCATCCACCAGTAACAGAGCCATGCAACGAACAAGCTACAATCTATCAACCTTAAGTATATCCTCCAGGCTGTCCTGATCTGTTCTGGATGAAGTACTCACAGGCTGCAGCTGTTGCAATTTCAGCCTTTCATCCCCCCTTGGGAGGTAACACTGCCTCCCTTACAGCTTCAACTCCCTTGACCCTTCCTGAAAAGGCACTGCAAATTTGTTTTTACAGTCATTCTCAACTTCTAGAGCAAACCCTGAGCTTCTGCAGTAATTTTATAAGAGTCTTTCCCTAAAACTCTGAGAACATTAGAAGAAAATTCACCTACTGAGTTTAGTCAAGTGTCATTAACAGCAATTCGTTCGTTTACTTGAAAAAGATACTGCACTCTTTGGGTTGGTTTTTTTTTTTTCCCCTTTCATTGTCAGTATTTTTTGCCCCTTCCTGATTTGCAAAAGTTTGTTAAAATATCTCACTGAAGTGGAAATCAACTGTTTACTTTTTACTCTCTAATTAAATCAATGCAAACTTCAGTTAAGCAAGAAAACATAATGAACTAGCTCTCCAGATAAAGTACCTAAATTAACAACTGATTAAATTGCTGATTTTGCTTACTTTAACGTAAGAGAGAACCTTGCTGAAGAGTCAGAACAAGCTACAAAACAGAGAAAAAAAACAAGGCAAAGCTGCCCATAAAGAGTCCTTTAAAAACAAAGTTATTATTCGTAACAGCATTATCCACACAGAGAGAAAAAAAATGCTCTGTTTGTAAAGCGTTTACAAAGATATTTGTACAGCCCGCAAAAAAAATCATTAAAACAAGAGAATATAAGTCAACGTTGTCCTTCAAACAGGATGATAAGGAATCCATAACAACTTTCAGTATCTTACATAGGACATTCAGCCTGGCACACAAATGAGAAAGGTACACCTTTAGGGGTGGTACAAACTCAGCTGTTAGGAACGTAAAATGGTCTTCCATTAGACACTGTCTTCTCATCATCCCATCCCCCAAGTGCCTGGCTTCATTCAGTGCTTTGAAGAGAAAGTTCTGTAGTCAAGAAAGGCAGCCTTCTTAGCAAAGATTTTCTTAACCTGGTTTAGTAAACAGAACCATTGCCTTGTTTACAGAATAAATTATTCTGTGTGTATTTTTAACAGTGACAGCATTTTCCAGCTCTCCCTTCCTATTTTAAAATAGCTGAGTGTCACATAAAGTTAATAAAAGGAAAACAAACTCCTACGATGCAAATACTGCACTAGAAAATTCTCATAGGCAGACATGCAAGAAAATAGGCGATTAAGAATACAGAGTTCAGATGTAAAATGACAGTCACGTTCCAGCTTATTTATCACAACACAAGACCCAGCATACTTGATTTAAGCTCATCAACCTGACAGAGGTCAAGGACCCTCCTTAGGTCAAGGTCAGTCAGGGCTAAGCAAAGTAACAAGGACAAAGCTGGAACTCAACTATTCAATTCCCTCCTCTTTCTAAAAAGCCTACAGCAACACACACGCACACGAGAGGAGAGGAACCCAGCAGGTCAATGCCCAACGCTCACAGTGTTAGCTGGTCAATTTTCTGAAAGAAAGCAAGCAACAGGATGCGTAAGCGTTGTAAATAGATTCATGAGCATTTTTTAATAGGAATCTAAGGTAACTTCCACTGTTCAACTTCCCACCCCTGCCAAGGCAGAGCTACAATTACAGAATTAGACAAGACAGACTCTTACGGTATAAAGAAATCAGCCTGCATCTCCTATGGACAGGTGGGTCCGTGCCAGCTCTCACCACCTCACCACAGAGACGCATTTGGGTGTATGACAAATTAGCTATATAAGGCCAGAGGCTAATTTTTTTCTTCCCTTGGTGGAAGTGGGGAACCAATGTCTTTGTCAGAGCTGCATCTTTACTCAAATTAGGCCTTATTCTGCTACTTCAGTAAGCATGGCATCTGATATGAGCCACTATCTCATAGCCTCTGCTTATCTTTTAACTTACATACGCAGCTGATGTAGCCATATCACACGGGAAACTATAGCTGTTGGATGGGGCAATCACATGACCACACTACAATTGCGTTTTCTCGTAACCCTTGTAAAACCTTCCTCTTGTTTTCTTGCTTAAAATTTGGTTGTTAATAATACAATGCAGAAGGCCTTTCCATCTGTCCTATTTATTTTGTAAAGCATCTTTGACTATTACTAAAGTAAATGGTTGATAAATATTTAACTAAAAAGTGGTCACTACTAAATTAAATACTGCTCATCCTAAAACAATCTTAGCTCCATACCTGGTCTTGTGACAGTTTAACTTCTTGCTGCTGCAATTAACTGACAGCATGAAAACTTCAGCTCACCCAGGCCTCAAATCCCTAGCCCTTCTAGTTGTGGGGGAAGAAGGGAAGGGAGATTGAAAATGTGCTTTGAGCAGACCTTGAAGTTTAAAGGGACAGGGGAAAAAGCACATAAAAACCTTCTAAAGTTTAAAAAGAAACACCAGGATTTTTAAGATGTAGTCAGTATTTTGTGGGCTTGCTCGTGATCACCAGTCCTGCAGCACTGCTTCCTTTTGGTCAGGATGTAGTGCGTACACGGTGGAACAACTTCGCAGCAGCAGGACAGCCAAAGTAGGAGTTTTCTCCTGTCATCATTTGTATCAAGTTAAGCTGCCAAAACATGGCACATTATGGCATGTATCTATGTATTTCTTCTGCCAAATCTATACGCTATTCATCACTAACTCTTACAGTTCTTACTCTAAGTACATGCATAGTTCATTAATTCTCCCCCTCTTGGAAGGAAACACTGTAGCATACAATATACTAGCACTGCAGCAAAGTCTAAAAGGTACTGCAGTGGCTGAGTCAGTCTAGTGCCTTCTTTCACGCACTAATTCAATTTTTTCATCATTTCCGGTGCTCCTTTCAATTTTAGTTTATTAAGAAACAGAAGTCCCCATAAATATTAAGTGTAAATGACAAAGATAGATATATTGGATTATCCTAGCAAAGTGGCCCTGAATTAAAACTACATTTCTAACTCTTCTGCAACAGTGAGTTGGTTTTGAAGTGAGAAGTTTAACAGCATCTTAACTGGAAAAGATTCTTGCTAACCTGCCTGGCTCAACACAAAACCAAAAGAATTATTCCTGTTCCTAAAAGTCTGTACAAGCCACGACACCAAAAACCATGGTTTTACTGTGTCAAAATGTGATTGTGCACTTACACCATCACACCACATCTATGATCTTTACCAGCAGTAAAAGATATCTCCTGCACCAGAAGATAAGATGTTTTCAGGCTCTAATATCTTTCAAAATGAGGAGATAAGCAGTAGAGGACAAGTTTGCTGACTATGAAAACCAGAACCTTCTTCCCCTCCAACAGCATACTGAACTAGCCATTTACTTCCACAGCAGCCCAATAACTTTGAAAAAAGACAGTCTTCCTCCATGCACAGCTTCTGTTTGCTAAGGAAGGTCTCCAAAGTTTCCCCTAACATTTTCCCTTTCTCCAACTACTGCAGAAGACCTGAAAAGAAATAGCAAGAGAGACTTTTCTACTCATGTCCAGTAGACTTAGTATCACAGTAATAGTGATGTTTAGTACATTTAGTCAATCCTTGCTTCAACAAGGCCAAGTACAAGGTCCTACACTTGGGTCAGGACAATCCTCGTTATCAACACAGGCTGGGGGATGATGTGATAGAGAGTAGCCCTGAAGAAAAGGACTTGGTGGTGCTCGCGGATGAAAAGCTGGACAGGAGCCAACAACATGCGCTTGCAGCCCAGAAGGCCAATCGCATCCTGGGCTGAATCAAAAGAACCGTGGCCAGCAGATCCAGGGAGGGGATTCTGCCCCTCTACTCTGCCCTGGTGAGACCCCACCTGCAGTACTGCGTCCAGCTCTGGAGTCCTCAGCACAAGGAGGACATGGACCTGTTGGAGCAGGTCCAGAGGAGGGCCACAAAGATAATGAGAGGGCTGGAGCACCTCTCCTATGAGGACAGGCTGAGAGAGCTGGGGTTGTTCAGCCTGGAGAAGAGAAGGCTCCAGGGAGAGCTTACAGCAGCCTTCCAGTACCTGAAGGGGGCCTACAGGAGAGATGGGGAGGGGCTGTTTGCAAGGACATGTAGCAATAGGATGAGGGGCAATGGCTTTAAACTAGAGCAGGGTAGGTTTAGAGTAGACATTAGGATGAAGTTCTTTACAAGGAGGGTGGTGAGACACTGGAACAGGCTGCCCGGAGAGGTGGTGGAGGCCTCATCCCTGGAGACATTCAAGGCCAGGCTTGATGAGTCTCTGAGCAACCGGATCTAGTTGAAGATGTCCCTGCTTACTGCAGGGGGTTGGACTCGGTGACCTCTAAAGGTCCCTTCCAACACAACAAGTTCTATGATTCTTTATCAGCTACTACAGCCAGAAACGTAGCCTCTACTGACATTAATCTACCAGGGTGAGATGTAGACCAGAGCTGTGTCCACCTTTGACCTTTTGCACAGCTGCACACTAATTCAGGACAGGCTGCAAGAGTTAATAGATTGGGTTTAGGACCTAACCGCTTGCCTCCCTCCCTTTCATCATCCTGCTAATGGTGAAATCTATTCTGTACCACAAGAGACAACAATACATTTATTATTTAGTGGACAATTCATGATTATATTATTGGATTTTTGTCTTTCAAGTATAGATGCCAGTATTTTGCTCCTTACCAGAACATGCCTGCCAGTTGGGTCAAGCAAGGAGGAAAAGCAACTTAATCATTATTTTTCACTGACAATCACAATTTCATTTTGCTTCTGTCTGCATCACTTGCCCTCTTGCGTTACTCTCCAGTCCTACTTATAAGCTCTTCCCATGCAGGCATAACCTTTAGCTAAAAGGTATTGATAAAGAATCCAAGTCCAGTCAAATCTATTGTATTTTCACCTCCTGCAATCCTAATTTACCTAGAGAGGACGGCTGGTGGAAGAGGGAGGTTAGCTCCCTTCCAGAAGGCTGCAGGCAGGCCTGGGAATGAGCATAATTTATCTCTGTGTCTTGGGCATAACAGACAACGCAGCACCTACACCCCTCCAGCGCTTTCACCTCATTCCTTTTAGCACTTTAAATGCAATAAATCAGCTTGCTCTAGCCAAACGTAAGCCCTTCAACATTTCAGGCAAGATCTGTGAAACAAGGGTTTGTAGCCTTCCACTCACACGCAGGAGAGATGCCAGGAGGACATGCGAGAGAGTTTGGCAAGAGCTACAAAAGGCCTGCAGGTCCTGACTTACTCTCACAGTCTTATCAACATGCTCAGACTCTTGTTCCTTCCTCCTTTTTATCAAATGCAATATCATTTGTTCAATGGTTTAACTCCTTTTTCACTCTTCCTTCCCTCTGGCTGGGCACCCAGGAACTTTTACGCAGTGGGGATATGAACAGAAAAAAATGAAAAGGACAGAGAAAAAGAGAGGTTGCATGCACTCATCAGACTGTTTCTTGGATAGCAAGACTCATGAACAAGCCCAGGTCTAGTAACAACGAGCTTTTTAAAGGTTACTGGAACAGCCCCCGCTGTAGTGAGGCTGCAAAAGTCTGCAGTGATCCCATTCTGAAGTACCGCAATCAATGATGTGCGTTGTTTCACAGAGATACCACTTTTGGGCCTACCAATGCAAAATTAAACGTCACTTACACCGACACCAATTACTAGCTTCAGGGATGAAAAAGAGAAGTACAAAGCATCAGCCAGTGCATCCTGACAGAAAACCCTGATGAGCAAAATACAATGGAGCACAGGCACTACGTAGCAGTGAAATGGTTCTCAAATAGGAGCAGCACTCGGTGCAACTGTCTGAAGCCAAGTTAATTAGCCCTGCCGAGAGGCAGAATATGTTACCTCCACCTTGGGGCTATGAAAGCATTTCTATGCCACTCTTGAGATCCAAACTAATGTTTTGGCTCAGATTATCACAGTGCAATGTCGATCCCCGGCACCAGCTCAAGGCGACAGCACACTCCATTGCACAGTGTAGACACGCAATTAAAACTGCAAGCTTAAAAGAGATATCTAGTTTATATTTCTCAGTTGGTAAATGTTGGTTTTAATTATTTTTCCCTTCCAAGATAGAAAACAATATTCCCTAAATGTTCCAAAATGGCTTAGGGGTTATTCCAACTATGAACACGCTTTTTGTAGTGCAGCTAAATACTGCTAACTGGAGTTTAAAGTCAGCCCCAGGTAGATCCAAATCCTGCTTGTAGCTTTGAGGAAAAGAGGAACAATAGTAATTACTGGATTCTCATCTAACTGGTGCTTTCTGGGCATCACAGAATTCCACAAATTTGCCTATAGTTATGAGTAAGAATAAGATCAGGTCCACAGCCTCATCTTCTTGCCTGCTTTTGTGCCTTGAGATTAGAAAGCGGCCAGTTTATGCAAAGGTGGACAAAAGTTGGGAACGAACATTTTCATACGCTTTCCCCAGCCTGTCCCTCCACAGGCCTTCCCTCCAATACATTTTGTTGGGTTTTTTGGTTTTTTCCTTTCTTCCTCCAGTACACTTGAACACAAACCAGCAGTTATTCCCATGCCCAGTAGCCACAGAGCTGCAGGGCAGTACAAAAACAACTACTTTGGGTTCAGGCGAAAGCTAACCTTATGCATGCAAATTCCAAAGCAGGTATGAGCTGAGCACAGATAGCTCTGCTTCCTCAACTCCCAAAACTTTAATCAAAGCAAACCGCACAAATCCATCTCTTAACTACACCTTTAAAAAAAATATTATTAAAAAAAATAAGTCACAAATTCAGTAACACAGGCTTAGCTGAAAGATTTCATCAAGCCCTGTTGTACTCTCCCAGATTAACCTTTAAAGCTTTAGCCTGCCTAAGATAGGCTGCTATTTATATACTACACATCATAGGTGTCAGTATAATACATGAAAGAACAAAATACACAGAGAAGAGATGCTATAAATCCATGCAGCTCCTCCTGCAGACTGTGGTGACAACACTGTTCCTTCTCAGCCTATGTTTCCCCTCTCTCTTCAGCTTTTCTTCCAGAAAGACTGGAATATAAACAAGCCACGCAACATGTTCTAGGAGTCAGAGTTCAAGTAATTTTCTCCTCATACCTTGACTTGCGTAACTGAAAAGGTTTTTGTCAACTTGAGAGAGCTGCTCCTCCTGAAGGAACAGAGCATCATGGTTTTGAGTTGCTTTGCCTCTTCACCTCCTTTTAAACAACATAGATGACAGACATATTACACTACACTTGAGAAAACAGAAAATGATTAATAGAAAGATACAGATCCCACTGCAACACCAGTTACTCATTCACACCCACTATTCTTTGTCCGTGAGTGCCTGCAGAGTCAGAGGCTCTATGTCAAACGAACAGTGCGTCTTAGGTTTCCCAGAGAGAAAAGATAGAAAAAAAGTGGAAGGAGAAAAGGCTGGAAGTAGCCAAGTTAGTCAGGTTTCAAAACAGTTCAGTTATAAACCATACCACCTCACTAGGTTCCCCCCCAACAACCCCCGCAGAAACCATGATCAATCTAAATAAAATAAAGGTGCAACCAGAGAATTTTATCTGTATTATACATGCACATTCACTACAGCATTAAGTTCACCCTAAAACAAGGCATACTTTGTCTTCTAATAATGCCTAGGATATCTAAAACATCCAGCTCTGGCTGATTTGGAGCTAGTGATTTAACCTCAGCTCTCACAAAAATGACTGGGAATTACAAAACTAAACCTACCACCCAGCTTGGGGAAAATAAAGAATAATCTCAACCCTAGGCTAAAATAAATCACAAAAAATCCCACCCCACTCACAAGCAAAATTAGGACTCTCAAGGGCAGTGGCAGAGGGAATCATGCGGTATTTAAAAAAAAAAAATATAACTGAGAGGGCTGATTTACTTGCTTCACTACCAGCACATGGAGAATGAAACGCTCCCCATCTACATCAACAGTAACTCCCAAGTAAATCCGACTAATTTCTCACTTAGCCATAGCGGTATAAATCCTGATCTGTGCTGGTGTCAGAATCTGTCCCTAAAGAGACACAGGTGCTTTCTGTATGGCTACTTTTCACAGCAGCTATTTGACAGCCTAGTCACGATTAAGTAAAATACGCATGGACTGCCATCATCTGATGCCGCAGCTCTTTCTAACAGAATTTTTAGTCTCCACATTTTAAAAAGCAACAAGTTATGTTATGCAGGTTTGTGTGGATTAAGAGGCACAGCAAATAGGTATGAATGTGCTCCTACCAGCATCCAACACTGAAGAGTTTTTCATTTAAATAACATGCAAAGCATGTCTGTAGTCGTAGATCCAAACATATTATATTCATTGATTTTTGCTGTGTTGCTCCCTACCTTGCCTCAACTGCTAAAAAAAAAAAAAATAATCCCCAAACTACCAAAGAAACCAAACCCAAAACTCCCAGCTGTTGGAGATGGAATTTACCTCAACAGCAGATTCTGCAAGTCAATCTGCTGTGATGCACATGTGCCAACTACGGAGAGCTCTGGGATTCTCAGGAATGCAGCAAAACAAGTCAGTGAAAAGTGTAAAGCTAAATTAATTCAGAGAGGGAGGAAAATGGAGACAAGTGGTAGCACTTACCCCACACTACTACTAAGTCTTGGAAGTTTCCCAGGGCAGCAACCTTGCCAGCTCAGGAGAAAGCTGCAGGACACCCACAGTTTGAGCAGTTTCTCTGATAACGTTAATGCCTTACATTTCCGGCGCTCTCAGTTCAGCATTGCAATGAATACATTCACATTGCCTTTGGATCTTTAGAAAATTAATCAGAATACACACCTTAACTGCTAACTACTATAAGAAAGCCAAGCCCAAACTGACAGTGCCAAACTGGAAAAGCTTGAATATTGTAAATATTAAGGCGATTTTCAAGAGTCTTCTTTATATGTAGCTTTGTTTTCTTAGCACTAAAGCTCAAAAAAATATTATTTAGAACAACAACAACAAAAAAAACACCATAAGAAGAAAAGCTTAATGAGCAACTTCATAAATACGAGAATGCTTTGTCGACATAAAGTGGTTTTGAGCTAACAAAGAACTGCTGTACAGGTTGCAGCAGAGCTTGTATCTGATCCCCCTAAAGGCATTTAGTGCCTAGTTTCCTTTCCTAAATGTGAATACAGGAAAAGCTACCATATACAATATGCAAACAGTACTCATCCTGAAGATTTTGAGAGCTATGAGATACATAGCAGAGTTAAAAAAAACAAACATAGTCCTGAAGAACATTTAGCACAGCACGTGAAGTCCTAATTGACGTCTTTTCTGAATGGGAAAGGTTGACAGTAAGTCTACATGTGTTTAAAATAAAAAATTTAAAAAAAAGATTTCTTTGTAAGGTAGTGAGCTTCCCAAGGGAAACAAAGATGTAGGTGTATCCAGCTTCAGCATTCAAAGTCTCATTAATCATGTGTTTCCTTAGACAAAGCTGAAGTCAAATTCACAATAAAAACCCAGGACAAAGGAGCAGGTTAAAAGACATAAAACCATAACTGGAATTCTTCACAGAGCAACTGGTAGTGATTGTAAGTGAACTCAGCTCCTTATGGAAAAGTTTGCACAAGTTCATTCACATATTTTCATCCTATACTGGAGTTCATAGCCCTGACTTATGCACTTTAGTTTCCTTACCTATACACGAGGAAAGCTAATTATCTCTGATGGTAATCTTCAATTGCCATCTGTCTGGGAGGAAAGCTGCCTAAATTACTCAGTAGGGAATGCTGGGAAAGCTTACATACTTTTCTCTGCGCTACACAGAGACGCCCATTTAGGACTTTATGACCTCAATCCTCACTGAAGGTTAAACACATCCCATTTCCTCCCCAAAAACTGAATATTGATGTATCACTGTGTTGGGGTTGGTGGTTTTTTTTGTTGTTGTTGGGGTTTTCTTTGGTTTTGGGGGGGTTTTCTTTGTGGTTTTTTTTTTGTTTTGGTTTTTTTTTTTTTTTTTTTTTTTTGAGTCCTTTCTGGGGTTTTTTGTTTGTTTGTTTGAAGAGGACAGTCACCCCTAAAACTGAGAAGATTCAAAGGTGCATTTCACCCCACCCACTCATCCTCTCTCACGGTCTCACAGCCCTCCTGCTGGGGTTGCCCTGTAGAGGCCAAAATGCCTAGGAGCACCCAGCTGAGAGCCAGGAGGTGTGCAGGCAGCTGCTGCGGGTAGACTGCAGGAAAGCAGCCCAGTCCCTGCTGCAGCGATGGCTTCACACAGTACTTTCTGCTGCAAATCATCAGCTCCCTCCATCATTTTCATTTGATACTTTGGGCACCAAGTCTGCTTTGTTGTAGGTGAAACAGAGTGTCTATTTTTACTGTTTGATTCTCAGTCTCAACAGTCCCTGAATGCCACAGCAAAATGAACAGGAGTTTCTTCAGGACTGTAGTATTTTTAAACCGATTAGGTGCCGCCCCCCCCCACCTAATCTTTGCTGAGCATCAGATTTGCCCAGGGATGTATGTGCACGTATCTCCTCTGAAGACAAGAGAGCCCTGAGACAACACGGGGCTCACCTTCCCACGAGTCACAGCAGAGCAATGGACTTCTTTTATGGCACGGATCCGCTCTCCCATAACCAAACTGGTCACAATGCAGCAAGGATATAACATGAAGTCTGGTATCTGCTTCCGCATAAAACTAGAAGTACCCTAGAGCAAGATACACCATAAGCAGGACCTGCTGTGTTGCCTGCTGGTATGTTCCTTGCTTACCCTGAACACACCAGATCGAGCTCTGTCTCCGGCATCACTGTGTCCTATCAAATTGCTCTTCATGCCCCAGACGACGCAGAACTCCTTTAGAGCATGAAATGCAGTACAGTAAAAGGCTTTTTGTTCTGTTATATCGCATGTGTTCTTAGCATGAAATGAGATTTATGCAATCATACCCTGTATGCATGCCTGCATGTCCTTTCCTTCTTATAAAACTTTTGAACCCCTTTGGCTAATTTCAATCAAATTTGACAGGAGATTAGGAACTTAATGCGTTTGAGACTGCCACAACTTTTGTGAAAATAAACAAGCAGACGGTTAGAACAAAGAAACCCTATAAACTCATGTTTCATTAAAGATCAGAAAGTCTACATCAGAAAGACATCACAAACCTAGTTTCACTGTATCTTCTTGTCACACAGTTGTGTGGCAGAGATATTACAAGAGCCTCTGGCCATTAAAAAATAAAGTGATAAAATTTTTAAAAGCCTTGAACAAATATATGTGTCTAAATTTCCCAAAACAGTTGCCTGAAATTAAACATTTTAAATATCCTTTTCAGCCACTGAAAGTGTTAGCTGACTTCAGTCAAGAAAGTTCGAAAAAAAGTCATTCTGACACCAGCCAGCATGTATTATAGGAAATATTCTCCGTGAAATCTGAAGGATGATATGCATATTCTATTTCACTTCACTGTTCTTACCAAAAACCTCTTAACAACATTCTCAATTTAGATTAGAGATCTTTAAACTAATACAAAGCCTAAGGTTTGAGGCTAAGCCATCCAAGAACCAATGCCCCATGTTGAAAACAGATTATGGTATGCCATCAGCACCAAAGGAGGAAGGAACGAAAATAGCTATTCCATTCAAATTGCTCCAATGGAAATGAAGTAACAGTATTTTCTTAACATGTTTTGCAAAAAAAGGCAGTCAATCTTGAGAAACTGTAAAAATGGTGCGTACACTGACCAGTAATCTGGCTACTCAAAACGCAGTTTACGCACCTGTCCTGTGCTCCACTGCTCAAGGTGAGCAGCACAGGCACAAGAAACGCTCTTGCTATGTCAGACCAACATCCACCTACCCCACCAGTCTGTCTCCAGTGCTGACAGAAGGAGATGCTATTCAGGGACAGCACATTGCAGACACTTTGTGGTTCATTTCCCTTTTCCACACATTCCCCTTGCAGCACCCACAATTGTTTAGTACAGGAGTTGGACAGTAACGTCCCTGCCGACTCCTTTTAGTACCTTTTTATGGACCTGCCAATGTCTACACTTGGGAACCAGAGCAGAAAAAGGACAGGAAACCCACCAAAGGAGACCGAAGGGGTACTGCTACATCAGAACTGCTGAACCACGGGGTGCTTCACTAGACAGAGTCCTGAGGCCCTCGACGTTCTGAAAATGGGGAATCAAAATCTGCCACAGGTGGTTAGAGCACGGGGAGGGGCAAGGAGGATAGGCTCATATGGCCTTCCAGATTCTCAGCTGAGGCAAGTTAACAGTAGCTCCGTGTCATTAAATACTGCAAAACATTTGAGCAAGCAGACCTTGCTGCAGTTTTCCCTCAACTATTTCCAGTAAAAAAAAAAAAAAAAACAACCAACAGGCTTTTCCCAGCTAACTGAATGAGAAAGTAGTAACTTGTCTACACAAGGGGCACAGTCAAAACTAGCTACCACATGCTAGCAATCCTTGTATGTATTCACCAATAAGGACAAATCCTAACTTGCTCTGGCGCTTCATCATGGATTCAATATTACAGCTCCATTTAATCTTCTGCAAATACTGTGTTCAAACAAACCCTGCAGGGTATCTCCCATCTACACCACTAACCCTCCTCCTGCTCTCATTCCCACACATTGACTTCAGACTACCTGAAGCACTGTGAAGATTGAGGTGATAATGTTTTTCAGGGTGCTCAGACGTGACAGGCGACACTGGTGGAGGACGTAGACAGGCAGGTTCAAGAACTTCAAAGCAATAGGAAATACCTATTTTGACTGCCAAAAGATGAATAAGGCTGTGGTTTCATTCAGCAACAACAGCTCTTAAATAGCAAGCACCTTCCTCTCTCCTCATTACAGGGACGAAAACTCACAAGTTCCTTCCCTCCGACTATCCTTTGTGTTACACTAGGGTGCCCGTATGCTCCTTTCCCTAAACAGGTCATTTCCCCCACCCAGGTCATCACGTAGCAAAAACACCTGTGCAGTGCAACACACCCGCAAAAATTAGCAACACACAGGAGGGAGCTACATAAACCAACAGTTAAGAAAAAAAGACAATGGCAAAAACACAACTTCCCCCATCCCACATGCAATATTGTATTCTATTGTATTGTATTGCATTTGTATTCTATACACACACACGTTTTGTATTAAATGGCCATTACACATGCATATTTCCACTGCCTACCTCTGCTAAGGCCCCAGGTAAACCAGTGACATGCCCCTTACATCGCTCTCATTTCACTGTTGGCCACAGGACTCTGAAAATCGGTAGTGAAAGAAAGCAGCAGACGGCTACTGCTGCACTGTAAAAAAAGTAAGTCTGCAGACCCAGGCTAACAAAGAGCTCTTCTGAGTTCTGCAGCAGCTGATCCTTATTTTAGTGTTTCTGACCTGTACTCACAAGAGCTAGAAACTGTTCTTTTCAAAGCGAGTTGAGGGGTCTGTGGAAATCTAAGACTGCTAGCCACCCACCTCACAAATAAAGTTTCCTACTGGCTAGTGGCCCAAAAGAAAGCAATATTCCTGCTAGGGGAATGGAAACTCACACTGTAAATCAACAGATGTTAAGAAGAGGTTTAGTGATTAAGTCTGAACTTCATTTCATTCCTGTATGCTCTTAAAACTAGTTCCTTGGTTATTCCATTCCTGCCCTCCTAATAGGAGGAATGATCAGCTTTGTGGCCTCTCAAGTTTTCCAGTCTTCCATCCCAGCCAAAGCAAATGAGGGCTATTCAAGTTTTTGCCTTGCTCCTCCGGGCTCCCCACGGATGCTGGAATGTAAAGAATAGCTCTAGCACAATGTACTCCAGCTTTACTGCTGCTGCTGGGGCTGGGAGCAGAGGCAATGCAGAACAGTTACATGCAAACTTTGGGTATTATCCAGGGGACACTTAAAAATTTGCTCACTCCATTGCAGTGCTGTAAAGAGTCTTCCTCTCAAGATACCAAGGCTTCACTTTTGCCTTCAAGACCAAAGAATGACTCACTTTGAACACTGAAAAGCCACTGCACCCAAACAAAAAGAACTTTAAAAGGCCATGATACTTTAAGATGGTGGTTATAGAACATAGCAAGAAGCACTACCACAAAAGTACTTACATTTGTTCAATGCATTTTTCAAAAGGTACTGATACCGCATGCAAGCCATATGTTCCCTGGTTTTGCTTCGTAGCACACACTAGCTAAAGCTGCCCATCACTTTTCAGCTTTTCAAGCTTGCTGTACAAATAACAGCTACTGATATCAGCAATTAATACAGTGAAGCACAAGTGAGGGCAGATTAATTTCCACACGCTACTGAAAGGTGACTTGTAAAGGAAACAACAGCTTGCACATCACATTTTCCTCCTAACCTCAATACACATCAAGAAAAGATGAGGTTTTAGGTTCTTCTGTAGGAGGAGGATAAAAGAAAGATTTAACACTTCAAAAATTTCACATGCCAAGTAATAAATAAATAAAAGAAGTTTTATTTTAATTTCCCTTGAAGACTAGGAATAGGTACAGTAGTAGTCATACATAACATAGCAAAAATGGATGCAGAAGAAACTGGGTTAATGGTGAAAGTTCAGGGGGGTTTTATTCTGCTAGAAAGCTCTTGATCTTTTGAATAAATAGACGGTAGAAAATAGAAACTCTGAAAAAGAAAAAACACTGTACAATGAGTTACCCCATCAATTAATTTCCCAGTATTACTTACTAGCTCCTCTATAAGGCTAGAGAAATGAACGAACAAATTATTTAATGAGTGACAAATGTGTTGTCGTAAGCTTGAGAAATTAAACTCCCCTTAAACGCACAACGCATGTTTCAACAGATTTAGCAAAAACAGCGCAAGCATCTGCAAGGAAAGATGCCTGTAGAAAGAGGTATTTCAAGTAATCTTGAGCCCATTCCTAAAATGCACTTACTTGGGAGACACAACAGACTATCTTGCATCATACACACAGTAAAAAAAACAGTTCATGCTTATAAGTAGAATAACATTAATGTTAAGGTACAAAGACAAACAAACCAAGATCCTGTGCTACAGCTCAAGCTATACTGTGGAAGAAAATAAACCAAGAGCTTTTCCTTACAAGCCCCTTTGAGTAAATGGTATGGACTGCCTCATGGGGACTCACGGTGGTCTTGCAATTTATATCTTCAAATGACCTATCTGATTGCATCCTCTTCAGGACAAAATACTTGAACTAACCCCCCTGCAGCAAATTAAGCAATACGCAAGAAGCGTAAAACCACAAATCAACCAAAGTAGGTTTATGAGAACTTTCCCAAGCCTGTCTTGGGAGGACAATCAAACCTTTACTGAAAGGCACTGATCACGGTGTGCCCAGAAACTAACAATGAATACAAGTCCAGGATAAAAGCGTTAATGGCATAAAGAAGCTATCATAAGAAAGACTACTGCCACTCCCTACCTCCTTCTACCCAAAAATAATCACACAAGGAAGAAAGCAATCATCCAAAATCCTCTAAAACTGTCTCTGCTTGTAAGCTTTCAAAGGTCTGAGGATGCGGTGAAGAAGCACCTCAAGCGCTTGCCACGGTGAATGAGACCCATCACCACGTCAGCTGCTGTATTTCTCTCCTCAGTGAGGCAACTCCCCTCCATAATTGCTAAAGCCACTATTGAGCAGCGCACACAGTACATATCAAAATAATGCCTCGCCAATCACCTTGTATAGCCAGAACACCATAACTCACCTATTTCCACACTTCTTTAGGACTTAGGACTCAGGTACTTGTGATCTTCCTGACAGCTTTCAGGTTTTGCTGTCCTGCTTACACACTCTGCAGTTACTCCCATAGGCACTTCCCCATCGGGCAATTGCTTCCACAGAGAAACCTTCCTCCTGGTTTTGAACAGGGGGGTATTTGAACACTAGGAGTCTCATGAGTCTCAGGGGATTATTCATACATCCCACAAAGAGGAAAGGTCTCCTACAGCCAAGATGACCCTCAGGGAGACCATGGGACTTACCCACCTCTAATACTGCTGCTTTAGTAAACTGCCATAAGCATAAAGAGTAACTTAATTGACTCTGCTTCAGCAGAGAGACAGACATGCTAAAGAAGCATCAAGCTGGAAAGAAAGATCCATAGATTTATTTCACATAGGTGGGAAGAAGAACAAGGATACAGCTGGTGCAACGGAAGGGAAGTTATTTTAGTTTCAGAAATATCACTTCTGTCACCTAATCAGATAGGAGTATTTCTGATTCAGAAACGGATGGGTAGAAAGCCTCACTCCATACACATTTCCTTTTCCTTTAAGCCCTTCCTGTATTTATAGTTTAGGAGTGACCAGTATCACAGCATTCTTCACAACAGAAGTTATATTTTTTTTATGTATAACATTTTTACACAGTTCAGCTGCAATAGAATTGCCAGGTTAAAACAAGTAATCTCAACCCATCACAAAGGCTGTCCTTTCTAAATAGTTTTGCAACCAAGTTGTATGTAAGAATAGCTCAGCGTAAAGTGGATGAAGAAGTGAGAGACAAAAACCGAAGAAACCTGGACAGAAAGTTTCAGCTGGGTAACAGGAGCACAACAGCTACAAATCCCAATAGATCAACTGTCATTTTAATTTGAGAAAGGACAGCAGCACTGATCACACAGCTTGCAATAACTAAAATAGAAACACCACCCCCACTGCCAAATAATAATCCAAAGATTAAAAAAAAAAAAAAAACCACAAAAAAAGAAAAGAACACAAAACTACCAGGGTTTGTTTCTACCCTAAACTACAAGCAATGAATTTGCATAGCTTAAAGCGGAGTCTACCCAGAGAGCCATTGTTCCTTCCCCTAGGCCTTCGGCATTTCCAAGGGGCAGTCCCTCCCTTTCGGTACCCCCGCTAAAAGCAATCCTTTCTCGGAACCTGCCTGACCGGCGGCCATGGCAACACGGTGGGATTACCAGACCCAAGCAGTTTAGCAAGAAGCCATGAATCTCCCCTCAAATTTTATTTACAGACCCCCCCCTCCTCCGCCACCAGCTCTGCCGGGAGGCTCCTCCTGCGCGGGGGCTGTCCCGCCCGCATGGACCCCGCTTTCCCCGCTGCCTTGCCTTGCCCTGCCCCGGAGCTCCCGGCCGGCGCCCCGCCGTCCCCCGCCCCGTTACCGCTCGCCGCCACTCACCGCCCGCGGCACGCGGCGCCCGGCTGCGGGGCTGGGACCGGCTCCGGGAGACCGGGAAGAGGCGAGCGGCTCCCCCCGCCCCGCTGCCGGCAGGGGCTGCCGGGGGAAGGGGGACGGCCCCTTCCCTCACCGCCCTCCCCTCCGGAGCCCGCCGGGACGCCTACCTGGCCCCGACGGGGGCGCTTCCTCCCGGCGAGAGAGGCCCCGCTCCTGCCCGCGCCGGGAAGCGGCCCCACGAGGGGCCCTTCTCCGGTCGGGGGCGAGCGCCGGCCCCACACGCGGCCCCGGGCAGCGCCTCAGCCCGGCCTCTCCCCTCCCCCGGGCGGTCCCCGGCACCGGCCGCCCGCCCGCCTGCAGCATCGAGCGACTCCAAACGGCCCCCGCAAGGCGGGCGGCGGCCCTTCAGCTTCTGTCGGGCTCATCCCCACCGGTAACCGGGTCCCCGGTACGCCGCGATGTTAGTTTTTACCAGGAAGTTTCCCAGGAACCTCTGGGAAAGGTCTGGGACATCTCGTCTCACCAGCTCTCAAGCCGATTAAAATGGTATTCTCTTCAAAGGAAGCTTGTAGAGGCAAGGCTCCATCCCTCGTGGAAGCTCAATTAATTCCTTGAATGCCTTCACCGAGGAACACGCTGATGTATCGGAATAGCCAGCTCTGCCTTTGAGTATGCGGTCATTTACGTTCAACAGCAGCGCTGGTGGCGGCTGCTGCCTGAAGGAGGTTTTAAAATTGGAAGCGTGCACGGGCTGTACAGGAGCTGAGGCGGGAGCTTTCCCGTCTGGAATAACGCAAGAGCGCGGCGAGAAAACGTCTCACGGCAGAAACGCCGGCAAACTCGGGAACAAGCACTTCAGCGTAACCCGGTCCTGGGGGTTCAGGCACCATCCACAAGAGCCCCTCAGCCTCTGCGGCAGTTCACGGAGCGAGGTACGCTGTATGGAACAGGGGTATTCACTTACCAGTTGTCCGGAGAGCAGATAGTTTATCTTTAAATCATCCGAGACGAGAGGACAGAACTTGCTGCTTCTTATCAGGGCCGTCCAGGCTGTTGTTCGAAGCCTCTCAGTAGCTTCAGCTTTAGCCCCGGCGCGATGGCGTTCGCGATAAGGATGAAGAGGAGAGCTTTTTGTCAGCTGAGCCTTATCTACAAGAGACAACGTAAAGAGGAAGCACGTTGCGTGTTTTAGACAGAGATGTTATTTGGCTCGAGTCGGAAGAAATTCCTCGAATTATACCAAAGCCGTCCAGGGGGAGGGGATACTCACGTGAAGAAAGCTAGAACGCTGCTCCGTCTCCCCCCGCCCACCAGCACTGAGAGCGTCTTCTCCGACTGACTTCCAGCTGGAGACACAGACACAGTTCCTATTCCTATTCCTCCTCCTCCTCCTCCCCCCCCCCCACTCCCTGGGCCGGCGGTTCGCCGAGGGCCGAGGCCTTCCCCCTCCGCGCCCGCCCCGACATCCCGGGGAGGGGGGAGACCCGCAGGGCTGGGGACAACGAGCCGCCCCCACCTCTGCATCAGCTTTTCCCGTACCGCTAGGGCCGCCTCAGTCACCTGGGGGAGGGAGGGGGCAGGGGGTGTTTAGGGAAGAAGCCAAGCAAGCTGAAAGCCACAGCGGTTATTTCAGGTGCAGGATTCTCTCCTTCTGAGTAGGCTGCCCAATTCCAGACACCTCTGGTGAAAGCCATTAGGGGAGGGACTACCCCCTTCTTGAGGAGCTGCTGCCAGGGGCAAAATGAAGCCTCACCCTTGCACAAGCAACTCAGGAGAGAGTCGTGGGGCTCCTGGAAAAATCTTCTCTCCGTACTACAGCACCTATTAGGTATTACCTCTTCTGTCCTTACCCTTCAATTCACCTTAGTATTATAGGTACGAAACCAATTTTAAAAAAAAAAATTAAGGTTGCACAATGAAGGAGCCAGAAGTTAGGAAATACCAGGAGATAGGTTATGTGACTTCACTTCGGTTTCCTTGCTCATGCATCTCATGACAGTCTTAAATTATGTAGTCCAGTATTATTTTGTTCTGGCCTTGCTTTATTTTGCAAGGCCTGGCCTTTGTTTAGGAGGTGGCCTTTTACTCTCGGGTTGTGCCAGATTTTTGCAGAACAAGATGCTGGGACTAATCACTACAGGGGAGTGTAGGAAACCTTGAGGAAATGGATCCTATTCCTGCCTCTGTTCCGGACAGGATGCATGTGCTGCAGCTGCATCTTTTGCTCATGAGTTCATGGGTGTGAGCTAATTTCACACTAGCTAACGTGGGTGTCAGTAACAGTCTAGCATGGATCTTTGGCTAGGCTGAAAAATATAAGGGTGAAGAAGATGAAGGTGCTGTTGGCAGGACTGAGCCATTGGCTCAGAGAGGGCAACTCAAGTTACCAACCCACCTCTGAAGCTAGTTAGACACGCAGTGTTCCTGTGGTGATACTATGTGATACTTCGAAGAAGTCATTTGACTTCCCAGCCAGCTGTAAGTTATGTGCTTGTCCATTTTCTGAGAGTCTTGTACAAGGCGTCTAACTCTAGGAAGAACTAAACACTCACACGCAGCCAAAGTCTGTAGGAGAGGTAGTGCTGTGAACAGAGGACCTGCTGCTCACAGTTTTATTCCCTTGCATTAAAGGTGGCGTGTGTAAGAAAAACAAAGAATTGTATCTAAGATACCTGAATACATCTCTATCTGGAATAAACTGCAAAATCCCAAATTCTAACTACATTGGCCAAATAATGTAATAATCTGATCTGTAATAATGTAATTTCACTTCAGTTTCTTCTGGCAACTGTAACTGTCCAAGACCAGCAACAGAATGAAAGCTGGTGTTTCCTGTCACCTAAATGTGTCAAACTAAATTCAAGGATTCAAACAGCAATTTGAACAATTAATATAGTGTAAAAAAAGTTTAGTTCCTAGCTGTTTCAAAATGATCTGTACAAGCAAGAAGTTAATAAATCATTTGCAACACCAATGAATTTATTTGGCAGAAAATATAAGGAAACACTTATCTGGGATATATTCTATATCCCACAAATAGTGTCAACAATGGGTGGCCTTCAAAATGCTTTGGAAAAGGATGACTAGCAGGAAGTCAAATTAATGCTTCTGCAAGCAAAAACAATGCATGTGACCAAAAGGTCAACAGATATTTTTTTCTATTTCAGTTCAAAATCAACTCACCTGAGAAACAAACCTCTCCCCAAACGAACATAAAAGCCACAGATGCCTTTAAATGCAAAGCAATGACTAAAATAAATCCAAATCACGTAGAGCATTATTTAAGTTCCAGGACAAACTATGTACCTCCTGAGTCACTATTGAACTAAGAAAATGTTGCAGCCAGACTACCCCAGCTTGCAAAACCAGAGAAAAACAAAGAGAAAAATTACAGGAAATGGAAGGAAAAAACCATTGAACACGGGAAAAACAAAACTGTGCAGAACATGGAATAAACAGAATGGAAAGTTGCAGCATCATGAAAGGGATTTCCTCCCCGGCAATCCAACAAGCGAGATGACTAATCAGGCTCTGTGTATGTGACAGACCATACAGTCTGTCCTATACCTCTGGTCCTCAAATTAAAATGTGACAGAACTGTCCCCCTTTATTAATTACTTTAGGAGATGAATGCATTTATAGAAACACAGACTGTCACAACATCCCTTCTCTACTCGTTTTCTAGCTTTACTACCTACCATCATAGTCTGATCCTAATCTTCTTTATGCTGTACCATGAGAACGGCCCCGAGTCCCATACATGCCCAAATCTCTGCTACTGACCTCCCAAACCTGTCTCAGCACCAACTTTTTTTCATAGTTTCTCGCAGTCCCCTTGCCCCAGATGCTAGGGGACCACTCTCCACTGCACCGTCCCCTCAAGCTGTAGTAAGCACCCGTCCTCACGTAGTTTGTTTAGTCATCAATCTGTGGTTGCGTATTTCTTCCAGAGACTCTTTGCCAGGAGAGAACTTGCTAAAAGCCTATCCCAGGAGCTTTAAAGGATCTGGTTAGTTGCTGTAGGACATCTCATCAGAACCCACAGCATTTGTCACGAGTTCACAGCATGCAACCCCCACCTAGTTTGAGGTCACTTTTTCGAGAGCTGGTCAACCAAAGAGCTACGTTAGGCTGCTCTCATGGTCCTTCGGGACTGCTTTTTCTAAGAAGTGCATGGAGCGCTTTCTCCTGCCCTGGGCTGTGCAGTGCTCCTGTACTCTGTCTGGGACAGAGGGCACAAGCAAACAAAACATATGACAGCAACAAATGTCATGGAGGTAACCCAGGTAGGCTGAGGAAGCCTCCCTGCTAGCCAATCCAGTGCAATCTGAAGTGGTGAGCACATTAGGAAGCGCCATTTGCCAACCAAAATTAAGCCTTCAAGGCATGTATCTATACATAAGAGCATCTGTAAACCCATAAAGAAATACATTATCCAACAGGCACTAAACATCCTTCTGCTCCCTAGACATGTGCAAGGGAAGAAATATGTCAAAACACACCCACTTGAAGAGCACTTCTAGCAAAACAACAGGAAGGAGAAGGGGAAAGGGTTTGAAAAATTATGCATCCTGAGCACCTAATGGTTTTCACCAGGTCAAGAACAACATTAAACCACAGATTCCTCCCCTCCATTTGTTGCCTTATTTCTGTTAAACTATACTGCCACATGGAACTCAAGTTTCCCACTTGTCCCCTCCATACTTCCTTGTTGCCAATATACTCGCAAGACTCCACCTCTGCATGCAACCAAGGGCTGAAAGTAGCCCTTCCCTCAGGGAAAGTGGGCAAGAGCTGATGCTTCCTCCCCTGGCAGGAGACTAACCTCCCAAGAGCCATCTCTCCTACCCATCTGTTGGCGACATGGCAGCCACCATCCCACCCTGCAGCTCACAGGCATGCAGTGGACTGCTGTTCACAGAGGAAGCTGGCTGTGGCACCTGGCACAGGGGAAGACTGAGAGAGGGAAGGAGAGGTGAGGTGGTGCACAGGAGGGGATAACCAGCTGAGAGGTGGCGGGGCGGTGGGAGACCCTCATTTGCAGTCTGCTGCTAGGTCACAGCCCTGGTGCCAAATACCGATGGGCTCTGAGCTCAGAGAGAACACGAAGTCCTTGAGCCTGTGGCTCTGGGTCCCTACCCACTTGGCCCTGTGTGCTTGGCTGGCTGACATAAGATGCTTTTGGGAGATGAAACACCTGTCTTTTCATGATAGCTCTGTCATTCCTATGGTACCATGCCAGGACTCACTGCTCCCTGTCTCCTTTCCAAGGAGAGGTCAACATGTGAGATGCCCCTGCCATTTTAAGCACAGCTTAATGCCCAGTTTCTTTCTCTGTGCATTCTATTAAAAAGACCTCCCTGTTTTTCCCTCTGGCTCCCCATTGCACAGCCTATCATTCTGGCCTCCAGATCCCCAAGTTTCTGTCCTGTGTCCTGCTGGCTTCACCTGTACAGCCAAGATGTTATTACAAGTGCTAAGGCAGCTACTGCAGTTCTCAGATATATAACCTTTCAACTTCAAAGTTTGACCCACTTCTTTAACCACTGTTAACTGACCTGGATTCCTTTATTGGTTTGCAGGAGCCAAAAATCCGGGAACCGGTGCAGTTTTTCTTCCAGGTACTCTTCAGATTGGGTCTGTGCTTGAAAATGTGATGTAGCAAGACAGGACACGAAATAGTATTACAAAAGTGATACGAATAGCTATGAATCCAAGAAGAAGGTTTTAAAGGCTAGATGAGTCAGTATAAGTCAGGAATTGTATGACAGAAGCCGCCAGAAGCCTTGTCATACGTGAAGAGCAGGCTAATTTCAATGAGAGGCAGACACGGTCTGAGAAGGAGAAAAACACTTTGCATGTTTCTTACATTTTAGAGCTCAAGCTGCACTCAAAGTCTTGGATGTAGGTACAATGCCTGGGAAAATTTTAAATGCATTTCTTCCCATGACTGATATATCCGCTCACAACTTCTGTGAGGTAATGACCATTGCTATGGGCCAAACAGTCACTTGCAACAGGTTGGAAGAGTCAGTAGGTACTCACAGGAAATAGGGCTGGTGGCACAGGAGAGGGAATCCTTCCTTCACGGCACTCCAGGCTGAACAGAACAGCCCTACAGCAGAAAAGGCTGACTTGATCTCTGCAACTCGGGAGAGCAGTAGCTCATGGAGTGGACTTTTCTTTTTTACTGCTCTGCTCCTGTTCCAAATGGGAGCCAGACTTGACCCATGTGAATATGATCAACAGGCGAATATCCAAGACATTTGCAATCTTAGCAGAATATTCCCTCTATTTCCGTGTTGAGCCATTTCATCTAGACAAGTGGAAAACATCAAGTGATCTTTGCAATTTATTAAAAAAATAAGCCACCTGTCATTTAACTCATCATTTAATTCACCATAAAATTCCCCATTGTATATGAACAGGAAGCTCCACTTCCAGCAACCCAGACCACCTGCTCAAAGCATTTGTTTTTTTTGGAGGCAGTTGTTTTTGATTTGGACACCTCATTGAAATCTGGCCTTTCTTGTCTGCAGCTAAAATATAATGGTGCAAGAAGAGGTCTGTCACTGAAATGTTATTATAGAAACACTACTGGGAATTGTGCCATGGTCAACTTTTACTTCCCAGATACTGTTTGGGAAACAAATGCTCCTAATAATAAACTTGAGCCCAGCTAACCATCTGTATGATAGCTGCCAAATTTCTTCTCAGTAGTCACTGAGACAAAAAGAGACGACCCCAACTTAATAAGTAATGACGACACTCAAAAAAAGCTAGTCATAGAAAACAGCATTGGGCTGAGTACTCAGCAGCTGTTTCCATTTACATTGAACAGAATAACAAACAGAAGTAGGTTGGCGATTAAATTTTTCAACTTCTGTCAAATTAGGGCAACTCATTAGTGAATTTACCTGGATTGAAGAGCTTAAAGACTTGAATGTATCTAGATCAAAGGTATAAAAACTATCCCATGTATATATTCCAAGCAAGAGAAAACTCTTCATGGGAAGCACTCTAGGCCTGAGTAAGTGAAAAAAAAGCCAAGGTAGGAAGTTTCTTAGGGATCACAAATAGCAAAGAATCCTGGTCAGCAGAGATAACGATGATGTAAATAAAGATAGAGATGCATAGGATTAAGGCCAGATTTGTTGAAAGTTAAATGAGCTAGGACACACAAAAGACAACTGAAATAAACAACCAATAAATCTTCAGCCCTTCACAGAAGAGGAGAACATGCCTTAGGTAAGACACTGTTTTTCTACTAGAGGTAGGGAAGCACTGATGTAGTTGTACAAAACTCTGGCGTTTCCCCCAAAATACAGCATATGATGTGGGCTCTCGCATTCAAGGAGAAAACAGTTCTGGAGAAGATGCAAAGAAGGGCGGGCTACCCAGAGTATGGACAGCCTGTTCTGTGTGAGCAGCTAAACAATGCTGGCACAAGAACAAAGGGATACAAAGTGGGTGTAAATTTAACAAATTCCTTGCCATAGCAGAAACCTGGAGACTTGTTGGTGCCCTTGCTCTTGCTTTCTGCCCCTCCGTCTGTGGCACATTATCCTTTGGCTCCTTGGCCTTTTCCTACAAGCCTCAAGTTTGTCATAAAACATTGGAAAGGACTTTGTGGCACAACATAAATTGGTGGTGCATAAAGCAAATGTTTTACGGACATTTTTGAACAAGAAACTCACCATGCAAAGTCACATGGCCATGCCTCAGACCTTCCAAGCCCCAGGTACTACGGATCTCTGGTGCAAAATCTCTCCTGTTCTTTACATGCACTCCCACAAAGAACTCCACTCTATTAACATCACCCTCAGGTCTGGCAACCATCCCCTCCTGTCTTGCTAGAGAAAACATCCCCTCTTTCTTGGGAACGCCCTTGTACTTACCTTTCTCGGGAGCTCCCCCTCCTAAAAGGGCATAGGCATACCACCTCTAGCCTTTTCCCACTTTGTGGGATAAAGCCTACCAGTCAGGAATCAGAGACTGGGGCTAATTTCCTTTCTTGCACCTACAAAAACCAAGACAGCTGCCCTTTTGGGTACTTAAATGCCCACAATGCCTGTTACGTATAGTTGCCCATGGCAGTGGGAGGACTGAATCTGATGACGCAATAGTGGTCTTTTTGGTTTCAGTGAGCACTCGTTAACACAGTGAAAAATTACAGAGGGAAATTACAGGAAATCATAAGGGCAAGTGATAAGGATAAGGATGTGAGGTTTGGGTAACCCTCCTTGCAGCAGGGCAGAGGGGGCAAGAAGCCCTGCTCATTTCCTGTTAATTGGCATAAATAAGTGAAACAGGTACCTGCGCTCTCAGCGGATGGAACTCAGGACACCTCCCCTCCTGTCTTTGCCTCCATTTTATTTTTGTCCTTGCTCTGTATCTGTATTACAAGCAGGAAAATGATGGTGATCCACTTGAAATTAATGAAAACAAAAATTTTACAGCAGTTCAGTATGAAGAGGTGGTGTCCTCAATCCAGATTTTCAGTGGTGCTTAGCCAAATTGTGCTGTACAAATAATTCAAACCAGTGTTTAGCTCAGCAGAGGAGTCTAGCCTGTTCAGTCAGCTCTCACCGGGTAAAGGCTAAAAGCACTGGCAGCAGCTTTTAGGCAGCTCAGACAGTCCCTTCCCCTTGCACTGACCTCGGCACAGGCTTGAACTACACTCTACCAACTATACGCTACTGCAGGCATATTTAACCTTGACCCTTAGCTAAATGCAGGCTCTTCCGGCAGTAGAGATGAATCCAAAACACTTGGAGCTGGATTCCAATCTCCATGGAGCTACCAGTTTTGAAAGCACAACAATGGTATCAGAAGTGGGACTGCTGTTACTAAGAGTCACCTCCTTCAACTACCAGAGAGGTGCAGCGAGCAGCTCTCTTCCCTCGCAGCTGGCTCTGCAGGGAGCACAGGGTCAGGTTACTTCTTCAGTGCCTATTTTAGGAGCTCTCTTGGAAGCAGCCTCACCAGCATACATTCAGTATGACTCCGGCACAACGATGCCACTGAGGTTTCAGCCTCGTCACAGAAATCATGATTTGCTACTTGGTTTTCTTTAGCTGCAAGTGAGATTTAGAAAGCAGTATCTGCCTCAACATACTATTTAAGTGTACAGGTGAGTGAGTGAAAACGCATCAGTGTGAGATTCTCCCCACATAATGGGCATCGTTTTAAGCCCTGTGGGCTTTCATCTCTCTCTCTCTTCCCCTAAAAGCATGGAAGGGCTAAGTTAGAACACCTACAAACACACACACAAAAAAGAGGTTTTGTAACTGGCCAGCGTTTGTAGTGACCTAGCTGAGAAGAGGCTGCAAACTCGCACCTTCTCTTATAGAAGTATGATCAGAATTAATTAACTTTCAGTTATCTTGTTCTCTCCCTGGCACAGCTGATGTTTGCATCCTTACTTGTGCTTTTGAGCTGGTCGTTGAACTTGGCATGACCATGTGGAAGTGTCTGTTATCTCCAGCAAGCACAAGTGAAGCCCAGCTGCCATTGCAACACAAGCAGTGAACCAGATGCTGTCCTTCAGTTATTCTTGTACAAATCTAGATTACATGTCACTGAAACAACTTTTATTTAAATCAAGACAGCTAAGAGCAAAATCCACCTCATTGCCTATTTTAACTAACAAACACTTTCTATTTTTCTCCCCCCAGAGGAGTCTTTTTTTTTTTTTCTTTTACATTTTAGTAATTGGGAAGCTCAGTTTTCCAAAAGGCCTTTTCACTTTCTTGTTAATACAACCGAACCAGAGCCAATTCTTGCCCTGCAGGCATATAGGAAGAGGGAAAAGATAATTACAGAATTCAATTACCTGGGACAAACAGCCTCACTTTGCCAGTTTAGCTAGCTATCCCATGAGCTAGAGCAATTTGGGTAACACAGTATCTGGGATGGTCAGAAGTCTCTATTCAAATCAACTCTAATGTACATATGTAATTGTTTTTTTCAAAATAATTCTCCTTAAATAGCTCTGTTAAGGATTTCCTAATATGGTGCTTGGTAGAAGCTGCTAGGAAGTAGCCTTGTATATCCTCACAGCAAACAAAGACAATCTTGATGGACTATTGCCTCTAAGTTTTGATTAAACGTATAGTTAGAGATGAATCGAGAAACCAGAGGATGCTTTATGAAGTGAACAGTTACCTTTAGGTGACCGAAAGATTGATCTAAAATCAACAGAAGAGACCACACTCTGCAGGTGGACACGTTCTTGTAACTCCTCTGATGGTATTATGTCCTGAACACGTGGAACAAACATGACAACATCCCCAATGCTATAGTGCTGCTGTTGCTGACAAGCAATCATGAACAGTGATTTAGAATAGAGAACAACAGAGAAACAATGATAGAGAATTTGAGAGTAGAATCGGAGACATTGATACTACAAGTCAAAAGGTCCACTTTTTTGGAAAGAAGGATCCTGTGACCTTTCCAGAAGAGGCAGACAGCAGAGGATGCTAACAGTTGCAGTAGTTACATGCTCTTAATCTCTTAACAGAAGCAGAGATAGTCTTTGCAGAAGTCACATCAAGGACTACAGAAGTAGTTTCAGAAAGAGGAGGACTCATAAGACTTTACCTTTTCCAGACAAAGCTTCTGTGCCTTTACTCTTTCCAGCATTTCCAGTTTTACTCTTTAACTTTAGGCTGTTCTTCCAAAAGGGATTCATGGGCTACTGTGTCTGCTTGTGAAGAGACACGGTGTTTCAGCATGTGTGGCAGGTAACACAGCCTGCTTTCTGAACAGGTTTTCTTCCCTCTAAAATGCCTGCAAAGTGGGTCATTACTAAACCTTCATACCAACTTAAATATCACTTGTCACTAGGGCTTACCTGATATTTACCTGATATTACCTGATATTCGTAGCGATGTAAGGAGGGGGGTTAGCAAAACCTCCACCTTGGACTTCCGGAGGGCGGACTTTGACTTGTTCAGGACTCTGGTTGAGAGGGTCCCTTGGGAGACAGTCCTGAAGGGCAAAGGGGTCCAGGAAGGCTGGACGCTCTTCAAGAAGGAAATCTTAAAGGCCCAAGAGCAGGCTGTCCCCAAGTGTCGCAAGTCTAAAGGGCGGGGAAAATGGCCAGTCTGGATGAATAAGGAACTTTGCATGGGACTTAGGAATAAAAGGAGGGTTTACCACCTTTGGAAGAAGGGACAGGCAACTCAGGAGGAGTACAGAGATCTCGTTAGGTTATACAGAGAGAAAATTAGGAAGGCAAAAGCCCAGCTGGAGCTCAACTTGGCCACTAACATTAAGGACAACAAAAAAAGCTTTTATAAATACATCAACAAAAAGAGAGCCAGGGAGAATCTCCATCCCTTACTGGATGCGGCGGGGAAAGTTGCAACCAATGGCGAGGAGAAGGCTGAGATACTTAATGCCTCCTTTGCCTCCGTCTTCAATAGTCAGACCAGCTATCCCCAGGGTGCTCAGCCTCCTGAGCTGGAAGATAAGGATGGAGAGCAGAACAACCCACCCATAATCCAGGAGGAAGCAGTCAATGATCTGCTTCTGCACCGAGACATACATAAGTCTATGGAGTCGGATGGGTTTCACCCAAGAGTACTCAGGGAGCTGGCGGGAGAGCTCACCAAGCCTCTCTCCATCATTTATCAACAATCCTGGTCAACAGGGCAGATGCCAGATGACTGGAGGGTGGCTAATGTGACGCCCATCTACAAGAAGGGTCGGAAGGAGGATCCAGGGAACTACAGGCCTGTCAGCCTGACGTCGGTACCAGGAAAGACCATGGAGAGGATCATCTTGAGTGAGCTCTCACGGCAAGTGCAGGGCACCCAAGGGATCAGGGCCAGCCAGCATGGGTTTAGGAAGGGGAGGTCCTGCTTAACCAACCTGATCTCTTTCTATGACCGTGTGACCCGCCTTCTGTATGCGGGGAAGGCTGTGGACGTTGTCTGTCTGGACTTTGGTAAGGCCTTTGACACCGTCCCCCACAGCATTCTCCTGGAGAAGCTGGCAAACTGTGGCATAGACAAGTGTACTCTGCACTGGGTAAAAAACTGGCTGGATGGCTGTGCCCAGAGAGTTGTGATTAATGGGGTGAAATCCTCTTGGCGGCCGGTCACCAGTGGTGTCGCTCAGGGCTCAGTTTTGGGGCCAGTTTTTTTTACTATCTTTATGATGATCTGGATGAGGGGATTGAGTACACCCTCAGTAAGTTTGCAGATGACACCAAACTAGGTGGGAGTGTTGATCTGCCTGAGGGTAGGAAGGCTCTAGAGGGACCTGGACAGGCTGGATCGATGGGCCAAGGCCAACTGTATGAGGTTTAATAAGACCAAGTGCTGGGTCCTGCATTTCGGTCACAACAACCCCAAGCAACTCTACAGGCTTGGGGAAGAGTGGCTAGAAAGCTGCCCGGCAGAAAAGGACCTGGGGGTGCTGGTGGACGGCCAGCTGAAGATGGAGCCAGCAGTGTGCCCAGGTGGCCAAGAGGGCCAACAGCATTCTGGCTTGTATCAGGAATAGCGTGGCCAGCAGGAGTAGGGAAGTGATCATGCCTCTGTACTCGGCACTGGTGAGGCCTCACCTCGAGTACTGTGTTCAGTTCTGGGCCCCTCTGTACAAGAGGGACATTGAAGTGCTGGAGCGTGTCCAGAGGAGAGCCACCAGGCTGGTGAGGGGTCTGGAGACCAAGCTGTATGAGGAGAGGCTGAGGGAGCTGGGCATGTTTAGCTTGGAGAAGAGGAGGCTGAGGGGAGACCTCACTGCCCTCTACAGCTACCTGAAAGGAGGTTGTAGAGAAGTGGGAGTTGGCCTCTTCTCCCAAGTAAATAATGACATGACCAGAGGAAATGGTCTGAAGTTGCGTCAGGGGAGGTTTAGATTAGATATTAGGAAGAATTACTTTACTGAAAGAGTGGTCAGGCACTGGAACAGCCTGCCCAGGGAGGTGGTCGAGTCACCATCCCTAGAGGTATTTAAGAAACATCTAGATGTGGCGCTTCAGGGCATGCTCTAGTGGCAGAGATTGTAGGTCTTTTGGTTGGACTCGATGATCTTAAGGGTCCTTTCCAACCATGAAGGTTCTGTGATTCTGTAATATTTTTAGAGTCCTCTCTTCAAATTTATCAAAGTGTCTTTCAGCGTTAAGGAGCTTCCGCAAAATAAATGCAACCGAATGCTATAATTTGTCACTCTCTGAGTGGAAACATTTTGCTTTCTAAGAACAAAAAAGGTGATTTGTTTCCCCTCTTCAAAACACATTCAGTTGTGTCTTAAACCAAGACACCAAACTGCTGTCACATAAAAAAATGACATATATCTTGATTTTTCAGGTCTTTCAGACCAGTAGGCAAACACAAATGAAGAAGACTAGGCTACATAAAGGGAAAAGAAAAGAATGGCTTTAAAACAAACAAACAAAAATTGTTGTAAAGGGTTTTTTTGATATTGCACAGGTTTCGTTTTTTCAACAAATATTACCTGGTTTTTGACAATAACTTCTACCTATGTCCAAAGTATCTGAAAAAAAGAGAGTGTGAGCCAATACTGCAGTTCAGAGGCATCATGGTCCAGATCTGTCTTTGATTGCTGGGATCTGCGGGTTCTGTGGACAACCGTCAGGTGACTCTCAAAGCATTTCAGAGTTTAGGAATAAAAAGACCAGGGCAAGCTGTAGCTATGAAACAGAGGAAGGGGATCAGTTTTGTTTTAAGTCAGTGCAGATCTGTTGTCACTGTGAGACACCAATGGGCAGAAATTCTGTGAGATTTGTATTAGCTGCGTCTGACTCTGCAGCTGGTCAGTGCTGGCAACATTCCCTGGGATGTTCAGCCACCGTTATGCAGACTGCTTGTTTTTCCTCATCTACAATTATGGTTGTTAGTGAACGTTTAAGGAATACATTTTAAATCAAAGACAAGAGGCACTTTTCCCTTGGGATCCTGCTTGAACTCTTGCTGGTTTACACATTGAGCTCCTCAGAAGTTCAGCAGACAGACTTTGGGGAGCGCTTCCGGTGTCTTGGCCCACAGACAGCCTAATATGCAGAATTTTTGTTGTTGTTCCGAAGTCAGGAATATCAGGAGCCCTACAGATCCTGGCAGCCTTCTTGGGAAGGACTGTCCAGGATTTTTAGATTCCTTGCCCCAACAGTCTAGAAATCAAGAGAATCACAGATACTCCTCTCCCTCTCCTGCCATCCCATTACGTGGGTTGAAAGGCAATAAACAAGCCCCAGCTTCTATCACAAACCCAGGGGCTTTTATCTTAATCTTCCTCAGTCCAAATTTGTTGAAATTAGCAAGCCAACATTTTTCAGATTGCTGTCCTGTGGAGAGCTTAGCAATTATCTTTCATTGCAGTTTGGAATGAAAACAGAATTGCTGATTTTCAATGTCATCTGCAATGTGAATTTAATGTTTTCTCTTCCTGCCTCTGGTTTCGGAAGTGTCAGAATTGTGTCTTTGGAAAGACAGATGGGCAAATATAAGTCTGAACAAGAGGTAACTAATAATCGTCTGCAGATATTACAGTGGCTAGTTTGAGGGGGAACAGCCTCTGACAGATTAAAAAATATGCATTTCCAAAAACGGCTCTAACCTTTGCCAGGAGAATAGAAGAGATTTAAAGAAAAACACAATATTAAAACTACAGTGAAAAAATCGTATGTGGAGATTTGCAAAAGTATATCTAGTATGACCACTGTTGCAGCTGGTTTCATCTTAGTACTTTAGCACTTTTTTAGGGATCAGTTTTACTGAAAATGTTGAAGATGAAATGTTTGGTTGTTGAGATGATTAAAATAAGCAAAATCAGCTTTGTCTAAACAACGGGGGGGAAAAAAAAAAAACCAAACCAAACCAAGACACCCCATACCTTTGACCAGGAAATAATTTCTTAAACTCAAATACCATAAACTGGAATTCAACAGAGAGCCTGAATCGGATTATTTTATCTACCGTTATCTTTAAGATGAAATGTATCCACAGTCCTCAGAGACAATAATGAGACAGCCAAGCTGATTTAAACACCGGACAAACAAACAGAATGCAGATCTGATCATCCTGATGTTTGTCTGTGGTCTGAAACAATTCTACTCCCAAGCATGTGCTTAAATTCTATACCATGAACTTTAAATAACCTTTTTTTTCTCCATCAAAGTAAAAAAATTAAGGATGAAAGATGTTCCACTTTGGAGTAAGTAAGCACTCGTTTGATTAGTATATTTGATAGTTATGCCTGCTGAAAAGGAACAGAAAATGCAATTGCCAATGCAAAAAAGAGAAATAAACAATGACTGGTATCCAGTCCATGGACCTTTCTTTCCCCCCCAATGACAAAGCAATTCTGATTGTTACTAGTTCTTGCTTTCAGCTAAACAAGATACTTTCCTCTTTTTTTTTTTTTTTTTTTTGGCAAAATTGGTACAGGGTTCTTTGCAGGTTTCGCCTATGCAGGATGGTCAGACACATTTAGTAATACTTGGGCTGATGGATGTGCTTTATCAGCTCTGGGAAAAAAATGTCCATGACATACCAGGCTTGAAAAAAAGCCAAAACCAAACCAAACAAAACAAACTTATTCATACTTACGATACAAATTTTTTGCTGTTTGCTTACGCGCCTGGAGGCTCAGCTGCACCTAATGCTTTATCTTGCTATGTGTTTTTATCCCTGAACACAATATGGTCAATTGTCAATATCAAATCTTTCAATAATTTATTTTGTAAAAAGCAAAAGACCCAAACCTAATTATTACAAATAATAGCACATTTGTAGACTAATGAAAAAAGTTTGATAAATTTATCTATTTGTCCTGTTCTTCAGTTGCCTACAAACAAATCTTGATACTGTAAATTTCCTCATTTGTAATTACTGCTGCAATTTTGTAGGAAAAAATACTGGTGGATTTGCAGCGTCTTCATTCAAAATTGGTTTTAGTTGGCTCATGTGAATGCAATCACTAAAAAACAAACAAAAACAGAAAAAAAAACCAAGGGAGGCAAGCTCAGTATTTGGTTAGAGTTTGGTTAAAAAATAGACCTTGACTGTTTATAATAGTGTAACAGTTGCAGGGATAGGCCACTTGGGATAACATGACAAACATGGTGGTGTGCAAGCAGGCATGGATGTGTGTTGGGGTGGGGAGGTGACAAGTAGGCAAGAGGGAGCTCACCAGGGAAACTTTGAGTCGGGAAAGGACATGACTCAGATTTTCAAGAACTGCCGAACAATTGTAGGAATGTGTTCCTGGGGTGACCTAACAAGCGGTTGTCATGCTTACTCAAAGTCCTGGTCACTCCCTGAGAAGGAAATAACCGGAATACATTGTTAAAACAGTCAGGTTTCCGTTGCTTGAATTACTTCATGAGTGTAAAGTTGCACTATTGAGTCCTACAAATGAAAACGCCTTCACGAAACAAGAGTGGTTTACTCTGAGCCACTTGACCCAGCTGGCTTCTAATACCAATGGTGAAAGTCCATAAAGTTCCGAACACAATCTCCATAACACTATCAGCTTTTAGTGTGCTTCTTATCAGGTGTCCCCCCCAACACCCCTCCTCAGGAAAGGAAGAACTGCAACAAACTGGAAAAAAAAAAAAAGAGTTTGTTTCTCTAACACAGCCTCAGTGCACTGGCTAGCCAAGCACAGATTCACGAACCAGGTATTTCTGTCTGAACTTGGATCTCCCAGTAACATCCACAGCAGATGACCGATCAACACTACTAAACATCCAAAGTTTAAAGGCACTAGCTGTGAAGCAAAACTGATGTTAAATCTGAAACTCAAGTTAATAGTCCTGGGTATTAACATTCTTCCTCCATCCACAGAGTCGAAGCTCTGAAGGTTTCCACACAGTAAGTGGACACCTTTAAAAAACGGTTACAGCTACCCAGAAAAGCTTTAAGCTCTTATTGATCTATCATCTGTCTTATCTACTGGATCATGCTTTAGCTCTCTGTAGTAAAACCACAAGACACAATCCCAGGACACAGTCAACTACACATTTAAGGAACCACACGCACACACCCACTATTCCCTCTACTTCCTTCATTACAGCCATTCTGGGTTTTAAATCAGATCTCTTGATTACGGTATAGCTGGTATGCCACAAATTTCTTAGCAGTTCAAGATAAAACCAGAGATAAGTCTAGTAAAACTATCCTAGGCCAGCATTTCCACAACTGAAGAGCTATACTCACTATGGCACGAGTTTGTTCCAATTTGTGATGTCTGTATTTACTCATACGTGAGCTGCAACCTACCTCTCATCTTGGGTGACTTCTTCCACGTGGATGTCCTTTCAGTAGTCCTGTTTTCTTTCATATCCTCTCACCAAGCTCCCTCCTTTCTGTTCTGCCCTAAAGCACGCCCATTCCCACACTTCAGTTTTTCTCCTCAGGCATCTTATCCTTCCCTATCCTCTTTTTCTTTTTTTCCCTCCCTATAAAAAGAGTAACACATGTACAAAAGGCTTCTCTCCCTCTTCAGTCCTCCTTTCACCACCCACATCCCTGATTTCTGCCCAATTCTTCGGCCTCTTGGAAAGGGACTTTCCTGATTCCAGGATCTGCCCTCCTTAAAAAGCCCCTTGAAAAGCCAGCCCTGTATGGTGCTATACCCACTGCTCTCCATTCTTAGCCTGGTGCACCAGTTCATCCAAAGTCTTTTGGCTCCAATCCTGGAACATCTTTGAACAAAAATTTTCAACAAAAATCTTCTACTACTATCAGTCACATTTTTTAAAGATCTATTTTACTTGAACTTTGCTATTCCTGTTTATGTTGTACTGAATCCACAACACCCTTATGCTTTGTCTCTGCTTGGGCTAAAAAGAGATAGCATTATGGGTGTGATGGATACACCTGTTGTAATGATAGTCAGTGGCAGACCTACAGTACAACATTTTCAGCAACTGTGGCTCCAGCTCTGGTTATTTTCAAAAATAGTTTAACCGAACTGCTTTTAAAACTAGCTAGGAGTTTTAGAGATCTTTTTAGATCTTCAGTAGATGAAGGCAGTCCTTCATGTAGATGACTGCCCTGTTCACGCAACAATTGTCAGCACTTTACGCGCTACAACTGTGCTATATATAACTAAATACTGTCCTGTAAGATGGTATTTATGCCTCCGTCAAGAGGTACCACTGCTGCAGCACCAGGGCAGCCAGAACAGTGTTCATACTAATGATTAGTGTTCATAAAAGATTTCTTGCACAAAGTTTATCAAAGGACAAGTTTTCCACTTGGTTTACAGACACGCGTGAAACTGAAAATACAGCCACAGCTAAAAGCTGCTCCTTCAGCTTCAGTCAACAAATTGTGGAATTTAACAATTTCCTTCTGGTACTTTCATCAATGTAGTTGGAAATGAGTATGCAGTTTTTCATAAATAGCTCCAACATCTTCCTTGACTTCCAAGAACCCTTGATAATGACCCAACCTGTCATTGTAGTCAGGAGCAACGCTTGCAGACATTTTATCATAGAATGATAGAATCTGTTAGGTTGGAAGGACCTTTAAAGGTCATCTAGTCCAACCTCCCCCTCTCTTATGCACGTAGCAATCACTGAAAGTCAAGTGAGAAATACAAAGGCGGATACAAAAGAGAAAAATATTCTAAAGAATTCTGAAAATGCTTTTGTTGTATGGCATAGAACCTGTGAGCCTGATCTAAACCACTGAAAGCCTTTTGAAATTACAAGTGGACTAAGTGTTACAAAGTGGAACAAAATAAGAAGATACAAAGGTACAAAGACTTTAATACATCTTTAAAGAATATTTCCTCTGGATGAAAGATGAGAAAATACATTGCAACAAAGCCCTTGACATTAACCACAAAAACAGCAATTTCACCCAATGCTCCTGTGACGAATGTGCCTTGTCACAACACAAAAGCATCGATAGTGCATTATGACTTTACCTCAGTGTAGCTAGCAGTTGAGGGAGGGTGCCTACATTAGCATTCCTGTTAAAATCAGGAAGGTACTTTTCAGACAGTGTCCCAGTAACTCCCACAACCAGCACATGGATTCATGTCACAGAACAGACTCAGAGCACAGGGACTGGATTTCTTTTGGACAAAACAAAATTGGAAGGTGTGCTTGAGAAGCTTACCTTGCTTGATAAGCATACCCTGCTCCAGCTGCTAAAGGGCAGTCAGTCCATGGAACCTGACTAGAGCCAATCCAAATTAACCGCTTCAAAAAAGCATATAGTGTAGACACTGGGTCTTCAGCACTGTTTGGTTTGGCTCCAGAAATCAATTCCTCATGCGCTGTGCTGCTCAGTAACGTAGGCATAGCCATATTCACCTTGAGGTAAGACAGATCCACTTATGCATAAGCGTGCAAGTACTGTCCCCACAGCTTCCTCTTAGTGGAGAAGACAAGGCCTCGTCGCCAAAAAGTGTTTGGAGTTCTTCCAGTCTTTCGCTAATTAATTAACGCTTCAAGAACTGGCAATTCATTTAATTCCCTTTTACCTGGAAGGCGATTTTCACTGAAACAGCATTTGAAAATTTGGGATCAGCAAGCCAGCACGCCTTGTACAGACTCGCACTTCTGTGAGTCAGCAAGTAGAAAACCCGTGTTGCTGCACCCCTCTGTAAACACTTCTTGCTGAAAGAAAAAAGAAGCATATTACTGTACCACGCTCTTGTTTTTCTAAACAGATGAAATTTCCTATTGATTTCATAAGCATCTCTTTCCTCTGTTTTGTAAGCTTTGTTTTAAAACTGTGGGGGCAAATGCCCTTTTCTGAGTTAATGTGCAAATAGAGGGCAGCATGAAAATCAGGCTTTTAGTGTTCAAACATAATTATCACATACAAGTTTGAAAAACATGGTTAAGTATCACATAAGGAAATTGTCTACAGCTATATCTTTCTTAGGTGTTTGTTGGTTGTTTTGTTGTTTTGTTTTTTAATTATTATTCTGTTATATTTCTCATTATTGCTTACGAAGCTTCATTACTGTTAAGAGTCATGGGAATTTTCCACAAGGTCCCTCTCGGCTACAGGTGTTCTTCCTGCAGTGTCCTGTAATACCACTCAGAACATTTCTGATCAATGAAACATAAGCACCCATAAGTCATTTCGTCCACACAATATTCCCAAAGATACTTCGCCGTTATGAAATGTTTCATGATAACATTAGACATTCTACAGTAGACACTGAGTCTACTGAATCACTGGCCCAAACAAACCTCCTCTAACTGTAACATCTGAAGTCTTACAAAAAGTACCAAACAGCATTGCTCCTACAAAAAAATGGAAAACCTACCTTTAGGCAGCAAGCTGTTCCCAAAGCCAACGACTGAGAAAGAGATCTGTCTTTGCACAATTGCTCAAATCAATTATTGTTTTTTCCTGGCATTCTTTTATTTTGATCGATGTAACGTTCCTCACGGCCTAAATGGGAAAGGATGAATTCTTTATGACAGATACTCATTTCTTCACCTTCAGAATCTCAACAATGATCCTCATGCTCCATGGAAGGGGAGAGCTGTCCAAGATTTGGGTCTACTCACTCACTTGACTCTTAGTTGTACTGATTTAGCAAAAGTAGCTATCTGTGTAGACTGACAATGTGAAATTGAATTAGATCGATAACAGACTGAATCAGTTTCAGCTGTTTATGACTTAGGAAAGAACCCACAAGAGGTACCTGAACCGATTAAAATAAATTTATTGAGTCAAACTGATGCTACTGTCTTGATCAGCTTCCTCTCAGTTTTTCAATCCTACATTATTTAAAAGGGACCCTGACATAGGATTTTTCCTGGAAAACACAGATAAAATAATTGTCTTCACCTACTCAGAAGACTTTTCTAATTAGAGTGCATGTGGTGATCATCTGTAAAAGATCATGACAAGGTGGAATGAACAGAGATAGAAGGCATAAAAACTATTATACTTAAAGCCTAACACTGCTTGGGAAACATACTAGGGTTAGTGTACACTAGTGAGAAAACTAATCTGGTAGGAGAGTAGAAAGAACAGAATGAACTGAGGTGAGCTGGAGGAAAAAGACACTGATAGGAAGAAATACAGGAAAGGAAGAAGATGATAAACAGGAGGATGTGCATGAAGTGAAGATGTATTAGAAGAATAAGACTGAATTAAGAGAACAAAACAGCAAGATACTCCAGAATTTCTCAGATAATAATGTTTCCTCCCTGAATGGCTAGAAAAATAATAAACACATCACCCAAACAATTACTAGGGTCAGAACTGTCAAGCCAATTTGCACACCTAAGCATCTCACTTTTCACTTGTGAAAAATTTACCAGGGATACAGGCTGTTTTCTGCTGGCATTAGAAAAAAATACAGCTATGTGTTGCTTACTCTTCCTGCTGCAGGAGACAGATTGTGCCACGTGGGCTCAGCAGTCATTAAGGTCCCTATGTCTCTTCAGACTGCATACGTGATCTAGTATTATGTGTGTCAATGAATGGTCCAAGATTAGGATAAGTCCTAATCATATGTCCTGAGCGCATATGTCCTCAGGCTTGGACCTGAATTCTGCTTATCAAAAGGGAGAACTGAGCCCTACGTATCTGAAAACTTGCAGACACAGCTACAGACTGGTTGTGAAATAGTCGCACAGGCTCAAGAATAAAACAGCGTCCTCTCTCTCTCCCTCACACACATTTTTTCCTGATTTTTACAAACATACAAATTGTGAAAAGTGTCCAGATCTTGCATTCTAATCCCTGCTTTGACACAGGCTCTGATGTGACTTCAAGAAAGTTACGTCACCCTGATTTCAAGTCTCCCCCTCCATAAAACCAGGCCAGTATAACTTGGGCTGGCTGCAGTAGTTAAAGTTTATAGACAAGACCATAGTTGAGCAGAAGAGGCGTACCCCATGTTCTACCTGGAATTGCTCTGTCTGCACTGTTATTTTAACTGAGTGCCAACACAAGTTCATCACATGCCACTTTCTGGTGTATAAATGTATCTTATACCTTTTGGGCCATGATAAGAAGTGATAGATGATGTAGGCATACAAAATTCACTTCAGTAAGGAAAAATAACTTAAGGTCTATTAGTCTAATTAATCTAATATCGTCTGATTTGGTATAACGAGCACACTGGGGAATGGAAATAAAGTGTAGACACAGTCATGGTACTCTTCCTCTATATAAGTAAGGCTCACATGCCTCCAAGTCCCAACCTTGAACTCAGATTTTCAGTGCTTTTAAGTATGTGACAACTGTCATGACAGACTGTAGACCTGCTGTGAGGTCCATGTGTGCTAACTGCCAGCTCCTTCTGCAAGGTACAGTGGAGAGGAGAGGCTGACAGAGGTTTTGCATTTCGCCATTCAGAATGTGTGGCTTTTAGGCTACACTGAGGCCACCAAAGACATTCTGGAATCCATTCACTCAGACCCCATTTTTAGTGTCATGAATGTTGCTGCTCACAGAGACTGAGCCATCGAGATTAGATTAAAAAGAAGATGGTTACATACTGTAGTTCTTTATGGTTCTCAGCAACATTCACTTTTATCCTTCCAGTGTCATGAGAGTGCCTGAATCACGACTGGTATTTTGCAAGCCCTGCTTTGACACACATGCAGCGCCCCAAAGAAATGTGGGCTTTCCATTAAGGAAGCATTCATTCATACACAAGCATGCTGCTCTAAGAAGTGCTTTACCCCCACATGCTTCGAAATGTGATCTCCCTGTGGCTATGAAGAAGATTCACTATCATTCCGTGAGTGTACAGCAACAAGAGGGTCTATTCATATTCTTAGGAAGAATTACTAGAAATACCATCTTCCCCTGGTGCTGAAAAGCTATTTAAAAAGACAATAATGCTACTCCATATTGCTAAATAATGCAATATCTGGTGTTTCTTTCTGAAGTCTAACTCATGCAATCACATGACTACATATGACCTTCAAGTCCCTTGATAAAAGTAGTCTTTCATCAGCTTGGTTAAAGATCTGAAGCTGAAAAATCTGAACCCCTGGGCAAGATGGCAAATAGAAAAGAACCCCAAGTTATTATGTACTTTAAACTAATCTTGTGACTTTGAGTCATCTTCGATCAGATGGCTTGGGCAACATTGCATCTCCTAATCTTTCCTTATGCTTTGCCAATAATCTCAATGCCCAAGTGAAAGTTTTAACAGGCCATATCACTTTAAGACAATTGTGTGGAAAAGATTGTACCTCCCAGCACGTTTGCATAGGACACGGCAGTAGGAGGCCTCACTTCCAATTGCACACTGCCGAGTTGTAAACGCCATTTGAGCAAACAAAACATCAGGCACTGCATCGAGTGTGGTTTTTCCATCTCATTGTTTTTATTTTTACTTCATGGGGAACTGCTGTGTATAGAACAGAATAACTATTGCAATGGATGGCCTGCTGCTCAAATAATGAAGGGTGAGGTCTAGGGACTCTGGATTTCTACATTCAGTTCTGCAAAGATTTGACATGTGGCTCTGATGAGATCACAAGCAGACAAACTACATCCCTTAGTTATGACTACTATTAATATCTAGTGTATTGTGCAGCTCATAAGACACTCAGATCCAGACCCCTACAATATTATATGCTGCATAAATGCAGAACAGGAATACTGGCTGAGCCCCCAGAGAGCTTACTACCTAATGACTCATACAATCACTTTTGGATACTCAGCTTGAAACACATTATGCTAGTTTTCAGAAGTCCCAAGGGGAAGTAGCTCTCAGCAGTAAGAACCAGGGCTGCAGATCCTCAGCATCCTTCAACGCGAGGCTCCAGAAATGACCAAATTTTATCTAAGAGCCTGTGGCCAGCATTTCTGGTTGGCAATGTTTTTCTAAAGACATATTGTCTGCCAACAGGAAATTAAGCTGTTTTAATAGGGCCCAGCACATACCAAATCTCCCAGATATCGAAGCTCACAGCATTAGCAAATGTTCTGATAACGTTGGTAGTTGTTCTCTGCACATCAGAATGTAATGTGAAGCAGGGGTCACCTCCATTCTCCAAAGGGTTCATTAGTCATAGCTCAATGTTTTACAGTTAGTATCATTTGACTGGCATGCCTCAAGAACACTAATAAAAAAAATGAATGACTGATTTCTTCTCAACTGAAGCACCCTGTATACTACCCAGGCTGTTATAATAAAACCAGTAAACATGAACAACACAGAAAATACTAAAAAAAAAAAAGCAAAGTAGTAGAGTCCCAAACTGCTGGTATTTAATTTCACGCAAGCACTAAGCAATACAACAACATGCTAAAAGTTGCAGGGGGGAAGGCTTTTTACCAAATCTGCACAACCTAATGTAAGAAGCAGAGAGTATCATCACAGAGTCACTTCCTAAGGGGAAGATAAGTGTTTACCACAATTTCCCAGGGGGCTGTAAAGTACATCAATGAACCTGAAGTACTGAAATTCTACTTAGCACCTAATACAGTTCTATTTTGGCAAAACTCCACTGAAGTCAACTAGAACTTCTGTTCAGTCAAAAGACAAGTTTAACACAAGCAAACCTGCTATGTTATCCCCCTCTTCCTTCAGTAAGTCTCACCCCTTATTGGCAAAAAGATGTGTGGGCTCCACTCTCCCTGGATCCTCCCATGCTGAGTCTGGAACCTACTTTGAATTCAGTTATTGAATTTGTGTCCTTTTTCTTTCTTTCAGTTAGGACTCCAAGCCTGAGATTGTATTCCAAGGCTTAATTTTGTTTCATTTTTCATCTTGTATATAGCACACAGAAAAGAGGCCAGCATTTCTTGTGTAAAGGCTGGGTATTTTGCTTCTGATTGCAGTGAAGCTAATTATTCAACACATTTAGTGTGTGTCCTTTAGCCTCAGATATCTGATGTACTCAACTATTTATGCATTTTAATCACATCATAATGCCAACATAACACTGTTTGCAGTACAGGCATATGAAATGGCTGTCCTCTGCAGCTGATACTCCTTCACAGGAGCTGAGCAAACACGGCAATTGAAGAATGAGGGTCTAAATGCCTTGACAAATAGTCTTTGAAAGGTATGCTTTTTCAGCAAATGTACATAATTTGCTTTCATACATTTTAAGTTAAGCATCCAAGGTTCTGAAAAGAGAGGTCACAAAGCAAAATAACTGCTATATGGAATTAGATGACAGGGCTGTCACTCAGTCACATACATTTTTGATACTAACAAGTGGGAAGCCTTGATTTTCTCCTCTCTGACAATGCTACTGCTTTGCCACTTGTCCTTAACACTCTAACTAGTTACCCTGTTGTATTGTTTTAACAAAAGGTCAAGTTGACCTTCAACAGAAAAAAAAAAATGTCATTAGGTATATGGTTAACAAGAAAAACGTATCTTATGGTTTCCTTTGATGAAAGTAACTAGTGATTTATAACTAAAAGGAAGAGGAGCTTATACTTATAAAGCAGTGCTGTTATTTTTTTAAGCAACTTTAATGTTGCTAGCAACATTTCGCTGAATATGTTTCTAGCTTCCTCTGAAAAATGTGCGGTGGGTTTAACAAGCCTTGGGCCTCCAAAGCTTTCCAGAACCTATATCTACCTTTTTCACAAGAGAGAGGCAGAACGTGCATTGCTCCTCCATGTATTTGATCTGTCTGTCACCTTCCCTGTAGCTGCAGTGTTCTTTCAAACACTTTAATCTCAACACAGCTGCAAAAAGAATCAAGATAACAAGCTAGATGCTGTCTCACATTCAAATTTATCAAAACTTGAGTAACAAGTGGAAAATGCGTCCTGTTTTCTATTTGTGGCTACAATTACGTATGTAATACAGGATGTGGCTTCAAACATATCTGGTGCAAATGCATCAGCATATATGGGCCTTTTAAGCATCCTAAAAAGTCAGTTGGCTTTGCGAAGTAACACATGTAGCTGTAGGTGAGTCCCAGCTTGCAGACATAAATATCCTCCAGACCAAGAAAAGGCAAGAGAGATAAGCATGAAAGCAGCTCTGAGGTCAACATTTCCTCCTCTCCACCCTTTCCTGCCACTGCAGAAAAGCACAACTGTCTGATACAAAGGAGAAAAGTGTTTGTCAGACACCTCATTCTGGACAGAAAATAAGCGACTGATTCTGTGAGGTCTGTGCCTGAGCTAGGATGCTTGTTGAGTGGGAAGTACCAGCAAAGTACAGCACCATCCAGGAAGAATTTTTGGTATTGGTGCTAAACTGCATGGCAATAAAATACTGTTACCAGCTCTATGTAACTACATAATTTTTTGTTTGCATCATCATAGCATCAATGGCCCCAAATGGGGTAGGCACTGAAAAATTCCAGAGACTGAAGCTCAGACTCCTCTTATTTTAAAACAATAGGCAATAAAGGGACATCTATGCATCTTTGGTATTCTGTAGGATGTGTATTTTGGGTAAGGTACAGCTGGAATTTCTAAATTAAATCTCTAGCTGATCTTAAGGTTGGTTCTTCAAGTTCTTCATGAGGAAGAGAATACAAATAGAGTGACAAAATTCAAATGTATTACTAAATAAATCATTGGTGTTTCTGTCTCTTGCAGAAGCAAACAGAGTATTGCCTAGAAAGGAGGAGAATGTTAGACACTCCTCTGCAGACCCTGGAAAAGCAGTCATGTGGGATAGAGACCAGGAAAAGAGAGAAAGAAGAAAAATGTGTCAACATATCTGATGTAAGATGAAATTTTTCCAATATCAACTAACTAAATAAACAGTTATAATTTGTCCTTTTCTCTAGTGGAGAGCTTATACCCATGAAAGTACCCTAGTATAACAAAACTGGTTGAAAGACAGAGCTCAGAGGGTAGTGATTAGGGACACAGAGTCTAGTTGGAGGTCAGTGACGAGTGGTGTTCCCCAGGGGTCAGTACTGGGTCCAGTCCTCTTCAATAGATTCATCAACGACCTGGATGAGGGGATCGAGTGCACCCGCAGCAAGTTCGCTGATGACACAAAGCTGGGGGGGGTGGCTGACACACCAGAGGGCTGTGCCTCCATACAGAGAGACAGGCTAGAGAGTTGGGCAGAGAGGAACCTTATGAAATTCAACAAGGGCAAGTGTAGGGTGCTGCACCTGGGGAGGAATAGCCCCATGCACCAGCACAGGTTGGGGGCTGACCTGCTGGAGAGCACCTCGGTGGAAAGAGACCTGGGAGTCCTGGTGGACAACAGGGTGACCATGAGCCAGCAATGTGCCCTCGTGGCCAAGAAGGCCAATGGCATCCTGGCGTGCATCAAGAAGAATGTGGTCAGCAGGTCCAGGGAGGTCATCCTCCCCCTCTACTCTGCCTTGGTGAGGCTGCACCTGGAGTACTGTGTCCAGTTCTGGGGTCCCCGGCTCAAGAAGGACAGGGAACTGCTAGAGAAGGTGCAGCAAAGGGCTACCAAGATGATGAGGGGACTGGAACACCTCTCTGATGAAGAAAGGCTGAGGGATTTGGGTCTCTTCAGTGTGGAAAAGAGACAGCCGAGGGGGGACCTTATCAACACTTACAAGTACTTAAAAGGTGGGTGTCAGGAGGATGGGGCCAGGCTCTTTTCAGTGGTGCCCAGTGACAGGACAAGAGGTAACGGGCACAAACTTGAGCATAGGAAGTTCCACCTAAACATGAGGAGAAACTTCTTTACTTTGAGGGTGGCAGAGCACTGGAACAGGCTGCCCAGAGAGGTGATGGAGTCTGCTTCTCTGCAGACATTCAAAATCCGCCTGGACGCGTTCCTGTGCAACCTGCTCTAGCTGACCCTGCTCTGGCAGGGGGGTTGGACTAGATGATCTCCAGAGGTCCCTTCCAACCCTACCATTCTGTGATTCTGTGATCAGAAATGGCTAAAGATTCACTCTCTAAAGACAAATGGGACTTTCACCTTGATAAATAAAACAAGTATAGAGTTGCAGATAATTCTCAAAGAAGGCCTGACATACAAACAAGACCTCACAGTTCTCCAACTCTCTCTCCTTGGAACTCTTTGTATAGTCAAGGATTTATTTTACAAAGGTGTAAGTACTTCTTATGGTAAATTCAACAAAACTGACAATATTTGAACTTTGGCCTTGGTTTTATCAGAGTGAATCTGAAGCAACCCCACTGTGTCCTGCAAGTTCCTTCCAACACACAGACAACACAGAAGTCAGGATCTGGAGCACAGGTCCCAGCTCTGGAGGAAATGAGACAGATAAGTACTTTCAACTCCATAAAAGAAAAGCTCAATATACTGACAAACTAATCGCCTTCACTTACTTCCTTGAATTGTCATCAGGCACTGAACAGTCCATATTTTAGTACTAGGAACTAATTGGAATGGAGTGCTGCAAGACACTTATGAGAAGTTGCCCTTTTAATTTTTTTATTTTTTTTTCAAAGCAATTGCCCATATAGACATGCCATTTTGCTCCTGCAGAAGCACAGAGCAGGGGCACTGCTTTTACTGCGAACCTTCTTTTTTCTGTTTCTGGCAAGTATCCTAGATTTTGTAATTTAATATTCCTGCCAAAAGCACTGGAAACATTTGAGATGATCCTCATGGGATTAAGGACAAACTGTGGATTACATTCTTGGCACTGGATTACACTGGAAGCCTGCATTTTTCTTGCTGTTACTGAATATTTGTGAGCTAACCAAGTAAGACCACAGCAGAATTAAGAGTAACTTGGTGTTTTACTTTTTCTTCTCAAACCTTCCCAGGATCTAATGCACGCCTCCTCTTAGGCTAGGGAATGTGTTTAAGTCAAGTGGATGTGTTTATGCTTATTAACCTTGCATATTAACAAAGTGAGAACAGGTTGTGGTGTGGCTGAGGACATGACTTTTACTTTTTTTTTTTTTGCCCTGCACACATGGATCCTGCTCCTGTCTCACAGATCTCACAGATCCCCCCCCCCTACACAGGGGGTCAGTAACACAAGGACAGCCACAGTGAACCAGACCAAATCTATGAAAAGCCAGGCTCCTTCCTCAGACAGCGACCAATAATGGGTACTTTGGGAAAGAGTACAAAAAACAGGGCAAGATTGACTCTTCTCTAACACACCCTGGTGAGATCTGGTAATTTGCTGTTCAGGGACAGCATGAGCCAGAGGCTAGTTTTGCACCTATGTATTTAAAAGCCTTTCTATGATTTTCTTCAGTTCCTTTTTTGAGCCCATTTATACTCTCACAGTTTATTTCTGCTGTGCCATGTAAAAAGAACTTGCTTTTTCTCAATTTAAGCCTGCTGTCTGGTAATTTCAATAGGCACTCTGACTTCTTGTCCTGTGATAGAATAATCCTCTCTGTAACCACCTGTGGACCATATGTTGAATACCAGCTCATCAGCAGTAGAACCACTATCTGTCCCACCACCCTCTGGTGGGCCATGGTCTGGATTTAGAAGTACAGGAGGATATATAGAGACAAAAAGAACACAGGTTTTATCTTTTGCCATCACTATACCCACAAATTCATTGAATCTCAACAGTTTCTGAGCTGACTATATAATATTTAAAGCCCTCAGAGATCTAGTAGGTGTCCCTTGCAGAATAAGCTCAGGGTCTTGCACTTTAAACAAAGAAACTGCTCAAGCTAATGAATGACAGCTGTTAGAGTTCACCTCCCAGTACTTCCAGGAAGGGCTGGAAAACACACTAGCCCAGACTTTTTTCAAGATCCAAAGAGCTCAGCACTGAAAAAGCCAAACAAGTATATCAAGCTGTAACTTTCTATCTGAGTTTATGGTGAACTTGTAAAAAAATTATACAAGAAAGTGTACAGCAAAACTTAAAACATAAAGCCACATAAAACTATTGAACAGTTTAAGTAATTTGTCTTTTACAAAAGTGCAATTGAAATAACTGAGCTACAGAGAGCACACCCAAAACATTGACTTCAAATTAGCAAGAAATCAGTCAGTTTTAAAATTATAAAAACTTAAGAACCTTGCCTATTTCCTACATTGTAAGATTATTCTTCAAAAAAGTGTGTTCTCTAAAATGCTCATGCTTTCATGAAGTCCCCAGTCATACAGTATATAATACTGCTGTAATCCTGTGACAAAACTGCCCTGAAAATGTAACAGAAATGAGTCAATACATTTTAAGAGTAGTATCTTCCACAATTCCACAGACAAATAGGGAGTATTAATACTTATATATGTTTTTGAATTATCTAGAGAAATGCTACAGCAGTATTAAAAATAACTCACTTTTCTGTTACATTGGATGGTTCAAATAATGCTCCACAAGTTTGCTGGACTTGGTGCCTAGGATAACCTAGGATAGGTTAATATTTTATGTCTAATATCCATTCCTTTACTTCTTATAGCTAAATGTAAAATGAGAAAGAAACAGATCACAATGACCGAGGGTCACACTGATACCAGGGTGAGGCAACAGAACAACTATTCAGTGAGTGCACCCTGCCTGTATCCTCCACTTTCCCCAGTTAACAGATGTAGTCCCTTATCTGTTTAAGATAGAGACTGTAAAAACACTAATGATGGATTAAAGCCCAATTTTTAAATGCATTTTGATACTGTGCAACTTTATAACCAAAGAGACAGCCTATCCTGAGAATCAATAAAGGTAGGTAAGACTCTGTCCCATGGTTTTCACATGGTCCCTTGTTTTAAAAATAAAAGTAATCCTCTGACACCTTCCTTTGATAGATGAAAACAAGAGAACTTCTCCAAGACCCCTTATTAAGAAATTTAGAGGGAGAAATTCTGTTTCTCCAGAAAGCAGGCACAGTGCTGCTGTGACTGGTTAGTATCGCACGTTAATGGGTAATGACGAAGTCCAGAAGACAGGAAAAGTTTGAAACTTGTGGGAGAGGAAAATTTGCAGGAGTTTTCCATAAGTAAGGGTAGAAAAGTAGCTCTCTTGTGAGAAGTAGACTCAGGACAATGACCCTAAGGACTTGTGTTTCCACAAGAAAATGGCCCTTGGGGAAAACCAGTGATGAGCATGTGACAGTCTAGCCAGGGACTTTCAAGGCAGTTTTGAAGAACGGGGGAAGGAAGGCATCGGGACAGGGCTCTGGGTTTTATTACACTGAAGAAGAATGAAATTGAAGAAGTACCCAGAAGGGGAAGATAACACGGTGCTGAGATCCAGTATTGTCTGGAACACTCGGTTTCATTTAAAAGCTGAAAAGACAATAAAATCCCACAGAACTCATGACAAGGCATGCTCTAGCAAGAAGGCCGAGTTATATAAACAGACAAAAAAGGAATTCGGATGCTGAGGTGGTCCAGCTGCCCTAGAACATCCTACACCTTACCAGCAATTTTGAGATCTCTGGTAAGGAGTCGTACGGAGTAAGTTCCTGGCAGACACTAGTATAAGTAAGAAATGGATTCTTGTGGCTTTCAATATGCTGGGCTGCTCCTCAAATCCATTTTAGTCCTTACAAGCCACACCACACCCAACAGTGCTCCCCTGGAGTAGTTCAGCCCCCTTGGGAAAACTAACCTTTAAAAAACATTAGTGTTTCCAAACTAACTGTCACAAACTGTCCCCAGAAGCTTCTGTTCTCTGCCCTTGCTGTCTGCTCTCCCTCGAAGTACACCACCGACTTTCATCTGTATGGGGGCTCTTCCACTTCTCCACTTCAGCCCAGTCCCCAGAGTCTGTGCTCATAGTCTCTATTTCTGCTTTGGTGACATTTCCCTCTCCACAGAGCTAGACCAGTGTGAGATGAAAGATTAAGAAACTCAGGCAACAAAGGAAGTGAAAGTTGTGATTCAACAGATGGTGATTCCTCTTAGGCAAGACTAAAATCAGAGCGCTGCCAAGACATTCACTGACTGATCTTTTAAGGTGCTTTTTTTTCCAAACCAGATACAAGAACAGGCAGTAACAAAACATTGTTCTTTGGTTATCAGAGTTTTGAGAGAAAAAAAAATATTGTTCAAGGCAGTGGCTTAATTTAGAAATCCACTAACCTGCTGATGAAGATCTGCAGTGTTTCACTTAAACACATGCATTTCACAGGTAAGCAATGTGTTCCTGACACATACCTTGCACGTGGTGACAGTGGTCACCATACGAGAAGCTAGTGGGCTAGGATTCTCCACCCCAGCAAAGAGACACCTTTGGGAAGCCTGATGGCTCAGATAGGAACAACTCTTCACTGTCTCTTCAGATATTCAAGAATGAGGAGCCATCAATGAAGATAAGAGAAGCTGGGTTCTAGACAAGGTCCTTGCTGAAGGATTTTCTAGCTGCAGAAAATTCTCAAGGGAGACTGAACGAGCATTTAGAGGAAAGATTTATTGATAGTCACTAACCAGATAAACACCACCAGGTTCAGGAAATCCCTGAAGTAAAGACACACATACGCTGGGAGAGTACACAGCAGAAGCATCATGCCTCATTCTTCTGCTTCCCTGGTGTCTGCTTTTGGGTTTGGCTTGCTTTTAATGAGCCAGCTCAGTTTGTACTTGGTACAACACTACCAGTCTGTTCTCGAGCACGTTACAAGGGCTGAAACTGGCCCCTCAACACCATGCCTGCCCTGGGGGATGTGGCAAGTCCCACCGGCCCACTTCTAACCATGCTTCTTGTGTACTAGAAGCACTTGTACAAGAATCAGATCCTCTTACTGAGTTTCTCACAGTTCTGTTCTGAGAGGATCTCCCACCTGCCCTCCCACCATCTCTTCCTGCAGCTACACCTCTGCAGCTCTTTCTCTTGGCAGCCCCGTGACCATCCAGCAAGGTCCATAAGATAGGCACGGACAATCACAGGCTGAGGGATTTCTAGACTGTTGAAGAGCCTGGACAAGGCTTGCTTCACCATACACTGACCAGCCTCCTCAGCAACAGTCAGCCCTTCTGGAAGAGACCCCATGGCTAACACTCCCCATGGCCTGAGCAGGGGGAGGCCCTGCAGACCAGCAGACCCATCAGTGGCAGCCACCATGGAGCCACTGCAGCCACCCCACTGTCTGTATGGAGCACACGTGCTTCCTCACATGCTGGCCTGGGTGGGTTAGGTAGGCAGGGCTTTCCTGAGCTTTGACCAGATGCTTCCCAGAAAGCACTCTTTCACGTGCTAACAATGGCAAACCATTAGAGGTACGCTTGGGGCCATTGCTAGAGATGGGGAGCAGGCAGATGCTTGGTCTGAACCACTCAGATCATTTGTACATATGTTACTTAAAAGGCACAGCCCTCACTGACACTCAGGGTCATGCATGTGGGGTGCTGATTGCACTAAAAAGTGCCTTTGGGTGCTTGAGAATTGCGTTTTGAAAACAGAAGACATATTGACGAATAACCTTACAATCCCACCAGCTTTCTATGCTAAGGTAACAGACCTCATTCTGCCCTACCCCATCCTGCATACACAACTGCATAAGATTTAAACCAAGGGAGAAATGTCAGGCCTGATAGTTATATCTGGTCATTGAATAATGGCCATTGCAAAACCTGTAGTTATAACTTAGTTATAACTGTAGTTATAACTAACAGTATGAGGAAAGAGTATCTCTTACTTTACAGTAATTAATGTAATAAGCAGGCCTTATCATTAATTTTCTGGAGGCAATGCAGGAAAACCAGTTTATTTTCTTTTCCATAGAAGTCCTGCCTGACCTTATCCCTGCAGTACAGTGTAAGGGTAAGATTAAGATGGTGTATTAAGCCTACAGTTCCACCAGGCGGTAAACCAGGCCCCCAGCGCCAGGTTAAAAGTGCCACAGCCAAGAACCATCACGAGTCCCAAATTGCCAGCTTCTAAATGACCACAACACCCGTCTTGTACAGTCTCTCAATTCTTACACCGGTCATCTTCCTTGTCTGTGAGGATGAGCATAGCACCTTTTTCCATGGAAACTGCTTTCCCATCCTAATGCTTTCTGTTGATTTTCCATATATGCATTGCAACCCTCCCTGCCACTAGCCTTTCTGCTAACGCTGTCTTGGGTGGTGGCACAGATACAGCTGCTACTTCCCTAAAATTTCTATTTTAACAATTGCAACTATTAAAAAACCCTGCTGAATACTATATGATGTTCACTTACATGCAGCTTACAGAATTCTGATCAACAAGTGCAGATTGCAGGATTCTCTGATTTAAAAACCTTGAAAACCCCAGCAAACTGTACAAACCCAAATGTGAACAATTACAAAGTTACTGGTGTGAATATGATTTAGTTTATTTGATTAAAGATGAACTAGAACCTAATGACATAGCTTTCATCCTGCCACCATGCCTTACACCAGGAAAGCTTACGGACACACAAGACAGCACTGCAACATTTTTAAACCAAGTTGCTGTGGTTACCACAGCAAGAGAAAGGCTTTAGCATCTCTCCCTCCTGTGAGTGTGGGAAAGATCTTATTTTATACCATGATAAAATGTGTAGTGCTTTCTGATGCCCTTAGAATCAAGGCTTCTTGATGGGCATTACGGAACTTAAGGGAGCATAAGCTCGTGATTTTAGATCAAGTTTGAAGTTCAGTTCTGTAGTTATACAGGAGCATTTCAAAGACTATAAATCTCTGGAGCTCTATAGAACTGCCCAGACAGTAGAGCAGTTTCAACCACGCTATCACAGTGTATGTCTGTTACTCAGAAATAGCTGCAGACACAAGTCCGTTAAGACTTTTGAGCTAACTCAGCTGGTCCTTTAGCTTAACCATAAACAACGTACCGATTATTCCAGGGAAGATGAAAGGGTGTGTATTTTGGCTTCCGGATGGACTTTCATAACAGCAAACATGACATTTAGTCTGTATAAACAGCTACAGTGGCTGCAAGAAAAAAAATAATGATGACACTAGGGCAGGGGAGTAGTGTGTTTGACCTGGATCTCAGAACAAGAAAAGAAGCAGGGAACCCACTTCAATGGATCGCTTCTGCTTGTTCTTTACCTTTCCTTGGAAGCCTAGGAGAGAAGTCATGCTTTGGCTTTCTAGCCTTGATGAAACCACATACGCAACAGCTATGGTTTTGGAAAATTCCTGATGTTCTATGAAGATGGCGTTATGCAACAGCAAATCTGAAGGCAGAGTTGAAGGAAGGGTGTGGAGGAAGCAGGAAAACAGACAGACTTCTCATCGCAGGGAAGACTGTAGTAGCTGACCTGGAGTGCTAGCACATTTCCAGAGGAAGTTGCATGCAGCACATTTTGGGGCCTGATTGTTAGTGCAAACCTCTCCAGGGGTTTCAGTCTCTTTGGGCAATGCTACATTTCACTTTATCTCTTCTCTTTTATTAACTTTGTAAAGGTGATCAAGTGTCAGAAGAAGAAAGGCTTTCCTAAAGCATTTCACAACTTCCCTTACCCTCCAGGAAGTAGCCTGAAGCAATTTCAGCACAGCAGCTTCTTGCTCTGTAGTTGCGCTTTCCCTCCTTCATACAGCCAGGAGAACCAATCCTGCATGAAAAAACGAAAAGAAAAAAAAATGGTGGATTCCTATGAACCTTCCATCCAGACAAATTACTGAGATGACAGACATAGTTGGAAGAGTTTTCATCTTTCTCTTACAACCTTCCTATTACCTCCTATTTCAGCTCAGTCCCTAAAGCTTCTATTTCTCTCTGACACATACTGAAATATTAACTTAATTCAACTTATACTGTCATGCAAAACCTTTGAGCCTTTGTTAAACAAGAGTACTTGTTCAGCTTTGCAAGATCTCAGCATTGCTTTGAAGTCACAATCAAGGCTTTGTGTGATAGAGTAAACTGGATAAGATTGGTTCTTTTAATTTCAGAATAGAAATGCCAACTTGATGGGGAATTTTTCTGTTCTCAACTAATTTTTTCCCATTTTCTAATAAGAACCAGCATAAATTTAGTGCTCAAAAGTATCAAACGGCCTCAGTGAAAGCATTGTGCCTGTCTCAGTCTGAATCAGACCTGACCATGCTTCACTTCCTTAGAACCTGAAGTGTCTCTTATTTTTTTTTTGTTAATACTCTATTTGTGCATAAATTCTCATAGGAAAGAAAAACAAGGTAGCCAGCACCTGAATACATGCAGCAGAGAAGCTTCAGAGCTCTTTTAAAAATACAGGTAAAAAAAATAAAAAAGAAGAACACTGGAAGTTACCTTACATAAAAATGCAGGTAAGAGTCTAGTTCTTCAAATCTTCTTGAAATCACTGTAGCCCTACAGCCTTCTTGAGAATCACACTGATTTGCATTGGTAGAGGTTTTGGCTAACTTCTAAACGGCTTTAGCAACTCTAAACAGCTTCACTCTCATTGCAAACAAAACCCACCACAAGACAGTCACTACCACAACACATACAGGCGCGAAAATGGATGACTCACTAAGTGATACAATATTCAAAGTCTCCTCATCACGCAAATTTTCAGTCAGACTTTAAAAATTGACACAGACATTTCAAGGGAAGTCAAGACCTTGGAATTTCACCTAGCCCACCAGAAAAGGTTAAGTTACATTTCCCCAGGTTCGGTTCTTGCTTAAGAAAATGCAGCCAATTGCAGGTTTTCCTTTTGGCTTTGACCTAAGCTCTTTGCTCCTCTTCCTCTTGTATTTCCAAGGAAAAAGAAGAGCACAGACATTCAACAGCACCCACACAAGCTGAAAGCCCCCACCCTTCATACCAACACTATGCACTGAAAATGCAGATCAAAATGTAAGTGCATGTAAGAAGCATTTTCTTGCTTCTTATCACTGTTGGGTTGTTGATCATCTCATGCACGTCAGTACGTACTCCTATTCTCTGTACTGTAGAGAAAGGGAAGCTGAAATAATGTGGTGAAGCACATTAGTTCAAACACATTAAAAGAAAGCTTGAGCTACTCTCTACCATGCTATTTTTACCAGCCAGCACAATTTGGTTGTACACATTTAAACAGGGCTACAAAAAAAATAATAATCTATTTCTCCCCTCCACCTATACAAGGTGCCACATTTGATGCCTTGTCTACTAATTGCACCTTCCCCGCTGTTGCAAAGGGAAAGTATATGGCATTTGGCTGACATCTCAACCTTAGACAGCCTTCAGAAGTTAATGTGAGAGGATTCAACACAGAAACAGCAGGAGTATCAATTTTACACTCTATCACTCCTCCTCACCGCCACCAGAGAGTGCAGCCTAACCACGCTCCAGCATCCAGTCCGGGAAATGCCAGTCTGTAGAGAAGTTGTGCTTCTAAGATTCAGCAGCAAAAGCAAGACGCTGACCTGACAGTGTGGTTGCAGCAAAGGAAATTCTCACTAGATACAAGAGAAAGTTCTTCCCAGTGGGGGTGGTGCAGTGCTGGGGCAGGAGCACAGGCATGATGACAAACCCCCCTCCCCGTGAATTTTCCAAATGCAGCTAGACAAGGAAGGCCCTGAGCAACCACATCCAGCCTGGAAACGGTGAACCCCTGGGGTTGGACTAGAAACCTCCAGAGGTCTTGTCAAGCTAAGTTACCAGATGTTATCAATCAAAGTTTGCACTCAACCTAATACAGAAAAAACCCAAACAAAACATTAAATGCTCATCAGCGTGAATGCATTTTAAAATTCTTTTATCCTCAGCATTTATTTTTTTCCATTACAGTAGTACCTAGGAAGCCCACTAAGAGAGCAGAGCTTTACTACAGTAAGTAGCATGGAAGTGCACAATGCACACTTGTTACCATGAAAATGTTTTGGTAAATCCAGTGGATGCAATTCAAGAAGAAACTGAGCTATCACAGCCAGTCCTGGATAAAGAACAGTGGAAAGAGCTGCTTAGTGCAGCCAAATCAAGCAGACTTACCACAGCCCCTAAGGTGGTAATGCCCTTCTCCCTTGGCCACAGATGTTTCCTGCGAATAGTGACACACTCCTTCCCTGAGTCCTGTCTCCAGTGGCTCAGGTCTCCTGGCTCATCAGGGATCCTGTCCTCCAGCTGATGGCAGAAGAGAGTCCAGCTCAGAGGTCTCCTTCCCTTCTTACTTGCAGAGTTTCAGCAGCTTCACAGCATCCTCTGCTGCCAAAGAGCAGAATCAGATCAGAAATGAAAAGAAATGGACTAAGCCTTCAAGTGAACATTATTGCTTTACACACACCCTACACCCCCACCCCCCCAAATTACCCTACAATGAAAAGAGCCAGATAACAAAGACCTGATCCGTATTAGGGACAAATCCCCTTGACTTCCACAGAGCCACCCTTGAAAATATCTCCTCTTAGATACTACAGGTGCAAAACAGACTAGAAATAGCAGAAGTTCACTGTTTCCAAGGAACAGTCCTATACCAGAGTACAAACCTTGCAGGGCTGGGCTTTTGAGGCAGCTGTTATTTTTCTCAGCCTAACCCTGATACTGTTCCTCAATCGATGACAGGTTTTCAATGACCGTAATTTCTTATTATAAAATAATAATATGCTTAATTAAAAAATAACATTAGTAAATCAGCTGTTTGATTTGAAATAAAACTCTCCTAGCTCAGCTCATCACAGTACCATCATCCACAGCTGCATGGTCACTTACGTGTTTGCTCAATGAAAAGTGTGGTTTTATTTGTTTGCTAAAGTCTTTTGTCATTGTGCTAGTTGGCTTGTTGTAGCGTCACACTGTTGATACAGCCGATATCAAGGCAGCTGAGAAAATAGAAAGTTATTTTAATGGATCTAGTGCCAACATCAGCACCAAAAAAATGAAACTCTGCACTGCAAGCTGGTGCTGAATAGTACCTTTCAACATCGGGCTCTACATAACCCTTCTACTTGTTACTCTAAATTCTTATTTTATTAGGAAAAAAAAATGTGCATCAACTTCAGAAAGAACAAAGAAGGCATAAGCATGTGCCCTCTGAAATCCGTGGGAAACATTCCCATCGCACTAAACCAGCAGTGCCACAAACTGGTCAGGTTCTAAAAAAAATAATTACTGTGAGCGTAAACCCAGCAATGCCACATGCAGGTGAGCAATTCCATTCGGTTCATAGGACAGCTCAAGAAGATACACCTTTACTCGTAACTCCAACCATCTCTGGCCGTGTACAAGCCTTTACTCACCCAACGACGCTCTGCAGCCTGGATCAGCTCTGCCGACCAAAACCGGGTTATTTCATGCTACAACGCAGAAATGCTTTACGTGCGCCAAGGCCAGCAGACAGAGACAGGACCCGGACCCGGAGCCCACCGTGCAGGCACTGACACGTGTATATAAACACATATTTATATACCCCGCGGAGCGGCCCGGCCCCGCCCCGCCCCGCCCCGCTCGGCCCGTCGGCGTCCCGCCCCGCCGGCAGTGCGGCGCTGGTGACCGTCATGGCCGTGGCCGTGCAGCTGCTCCGCGGGGCCGCCCGCGGCCCGCCTGCCCTCGCCCTCGCCGCGGCGGTAGGGCGGCGGGCTCTGGGCTCCGCGCCGCCGGGCGGGGTGGCGGCGGGACGGGGAGGTCGGCGGGCCGCGCTGGCGGCGGCGGGGGCGCTGGGCGGGCTGGGGTTGGGGCTGTGGCGGCGGCGTCAGCAGGCCGCGATGGCGGCGTCCGAGGAGGATGAAGCTGAGAAGAAGGAGGAGGAGGAGCTGCGGCAGCGGTTCATGGCGCCGCCGGTGAGCGGGCTGCGGGAGCTGCGGCGGCGGCGGCGGGAGCTGCGGAGCCGCATGGAGCTGCTCATCATGGAGACGCAGGGGGAGGTGTGCCGCGCTCTGGCCGCGCTGGACCCCGGCGCCTCCTTCGCCGTCGATACCTGGGAGAGGAAAGAAGGTACGGGGGATGGGGGAGATGCCGCGGGGGCCACCCCGGGCTGGGTCACCCCCCCGGGGGACAGCGGCGGTGGCCCCGGCGCGGGGTGACCCTGGCGTTGTCAGGCGGAGGCGGCATCAGCTGCGTGCTGCAGGACGGCGAGGTCTTCGAGAAGGCGGGTGTGAACGTGTCCGTGGTGTCCGGGCTCCTGTCCGAGGAGGCAGCGCGGCAGATGCGAAGCAGGGGAAAGTCTCTGAAGGCCAAAGACGGTAAGGTGTCCGGCGGCGGTGAGCTGGGGTAGGGGAGTGTGGGCGGTGGGGGGGATCACCCCAGTGTGGCCGTGGGTTTGCTCTGAAAGCGGGGTCTGGCCTTGGAGCAGAAGGTGAGGGAGGCTGGACCGATCAACGCTCACGGGAAAGTTTTGTTTGCATCCTGGTGGTTGCTAACCAGTGCGCCTGGCAGGTGGACTTCCATATCCCTAAAAAGCTAGGTATCGGGGCGCTTCTCCTGCTGCCATGCTGCTTTAGGCAATGTACTGTAGGCTCAGGTGGTTTCTCAGTAACGACGCTGTAGCTCGGCAGCGAAACAGCGCAGGAGTTATGTCCTAAAGAGGTGGAGGTAGAGAACCAAAAAGACCTGAAGGCTAAAGGGGATTCAACCCACGCTTGTGTAGCAGAGGGTAACTCTGAGGACTTTGACTACGCTGGTGGTGGAAAGCCTTAGCAGTGCCTTATGGCGTCAGTGGTCTTCATCTATTGGGTGCTCTGACATATAATTGCATTTTAGGACAATTACCAAAGGAAGCACTTAGTTAGGCGCACAGAAGCGTGTGGATGAGAAGTAAACTGCACATTGATTGATAATTATGGTGACCCAACATCACAAGTTTTCTTGTAGTGGAACCTAAGGGAAAATAGTGATGTTCCTTAAATGATTATAAATGAAGCTATTTGAAAAACCTAAGGGTTTTTTTCTGTGCATCTTCTTATCTAGGAAAACTGCCTTTTTGCGCCATGGGTGTGAGCTCTGTCATCCATCCAAAGAACCCCCACGTTCCAACCATGCACTTCAACTACAGATACTTTGAAATCGAGGAAGCAGATGGTAAGAGTTGTAACCCAGTGAAGTAGGTATGACTTCATACCTAGAAAGGAGGTGTGGACGCATGGTGAGGGTGAGAGGTGAAGAACCCGTCTGGGTTTGTTCCCAGTTGTGCCAAGGGTCCGCTTTATAGCAATGGACCTCCTAACCTCTGGGCCTTCGTTTGTCCATTTGTAACGTCAGCGTGATGCACGCATCTGGTACAGTAAAGGTACGTGTGGTTTACTTTTTGCAGCGTACAGCAGGGGCTTCAGCTTTAAGTTAAAGTGTAGGAGGTCATAAATAAGTGTAAAACATATTCAAAGAAGCAAGTATAGAATTTAGTAGAAGAAAGGTCTGTGAAGGACTGATGAGCGTTCTGGTCAGGATGGACCTTTGTCTCAGGAGCTGGGAGGACGTACTGTGCCTTTTTTCACAGAATTTCTGCAGCTGGACGCTGTCAGAAGCAGGACAGTAGGCTAGGTGGTCCCATGCTGAGAGACCACCTGTACCTTGTGAGAGTGTATGTACTGTTAGACGCTCAAATACAGTTTTCTTTCAATTATTTTGCCAGAGCATTATGGATCATTTCTAGTCAATTACTTCTCTGGATTTAATAATGACGTTCCCTTTCTTTGGCATGCAGTAAAGTGCTTCTGGATCCTTGAATAGAAGTTGTCAGCCCATCTTGTGAAATTGATACCCTGTAGTCAGGGTCATCAAAATACTGATCAAATGGTTTTCACTGCTTTGAAATTTGTTTCATGTTTTCTTGAAGTGACCAGTCATTGCACTGCCTTGAACGCAAATTTTTCGTGACTGATGTTCAGGATGATTTTGGTTTGTGTTGTAAAAGTAGTTGTTGGTGAACCACTGGCAACATATTTCTGTTTGGAAGTTTAAAAGAAAACTGTTGCTGCTTGCCTCTCTTCTATAGGAACTAAACAGTGGTGGTTTGGTGGTGGGACTGACCTCACTCCAACTTACCTGAATGAAGAGGATGCTGTTCATTTTCACAAGACTCTGAAAGAAGCCTGTGACAAGCATGATCTGAAGCTGTATCCCAAGTACAAGAAATGGTATGTGGGGAGAGATGCGCTTGGGTTCCTTTTGTAGGAGCAGAAGGCGGCACTGTGTATCTGCAGTTAAGTCTATTATAGCAAGAGTAGGTTCTGCTCTGCCTTTGATAAATACCAGGAGACCCTAATGAAAATCAGCAGACGTGTACTGGGACAAAATGTAGTCTAAAGCAATCTCTTATTTACAGAGGTCTGAGTTTTTCAAATCAGAGGGCTGACAACTAGCATCATCCATAGCCTGAATAAAAACCAAACTGACTCCACAAGACTTTGTAAGCCACAGGCCTCACTAGGCAACTCAAAAATTCCTTTTAGCCTCTGGTGTTAAACTAGCACAAGACTTTTGCCCCATGGACTTGCACTAATTCTCCTTACAGTTAACTCTTGGTAAATGTGCATGGCTTTAGTGTGAGCTCTTCGGCCAGCACTGCAGTTCTGAAAATCCGACTCCAGTTTTTCTGCCTTCAGTCTGACCTGCATTACCTTTTTTTTTTTTTTTTTTTTGCCAGGTAGGTAAAGGAGCTTGTGCTTAGCGTAGAAGCTTCATAATTTTGATGGAGCTGTACTTTTTTTCCAGTGACACATTAGCTGAGAGTTGAACAACATATTCCCTAAAGATGCAAACTTTGAATGCTCCTCTTGAGCTGAGCGATACGGGTGATGGGATCCTCTGCGGTTCAGTGGGGGCTGGCTGCTCTGTGTCTGATAATTCTATCTGCTACAAGCTGTGGTATCCAGCGAGGAGGGGTTACCCTTTTGTAAGCTACCAGGTCTTGTCTGAGGACAGGAGATAAAGTGGGTGTTGTAGCTCGGGTGTGAACCACTTCATAGAGAAGCACATCTTGCACTACCCTAAGAATTCTGAGGAATTTTTGCATGGTAGTTCAGAGTGTCTGCCTTAGGGGTTAGGTTGTGTGCAGCCCAAGTAGGCTATCAATGCCAGCTGCAGGGGGTCGGAGAGAAGGACGCCTGTTCTTAGTCTGAGAGCAGCTCAGGGGAGGACTAATTGTATTCCATGGACAAGGGCAGTTTTCTCAGTCCCAGCACAAGTGTTTGCTGTAAGCAGCAGCTCTGCAGGGGCATGCTGTTCTTGCTGTCGGAGCAGTGTGAATGTCCTCTGAGCTTTATTAATTAGCATTGCCCCTTTTCCCACCTTTCTCAAACATAAAAGCTCTTGTTATGTTTACCACGCTGTCTTCCTGGTCTAGCTTTAAGACTTTTCTCAGGCTTCTTCTCTGTTGCATATCTGACTCAGCCTTTTTCCCTAACTCTTCCTGCTGCTATAAAAAAATGCAAAAAGTTGATCATCCCAGCGAATAAAAAAATAACTTAGGGTATCTGTTACATTGCCACGTCTCTCCTGCTATGGCCATGCCATATTGCTTGAGAACAGCAACTGTGGATGGATACATGCATGGAAAACTAGTCCTAAAGGAAGGCAGGGTTTCCTTGCTGTTGATGGTTTCTGCTTACTACTTCCCTTCCATTTCTCTCCCCCATGAAGACTTGCAGGGCATGACTGCCCAAGCAAGTAACTATAAGCAATATAGGGTGTGGATACAATGAATCAGCTAACTTACAGTAATTGCACACCTACATACTCCCAGTAAATACAAAAGAGATTGATCACCTCCCTATTGTAGGATAAACTGCACTTAATCTTTCATGAACTTGAACGTGAGCCATGAACAGCCACTACTAGAATGGCTCCATCTTCCAAGTTTAACTGTTAAAAAGCCTCTTTCCAAGGAAGGCTGCCTCACTTTTGATTTTTCCGTAAGTGACAGTGGCTTTCTTACCTGATCTTGAGTTTTTAGATTCTTTTTGTTTCTTTCACTAGAATGGCAAAAAGAATAAAGAGGTTCTCTTCGAAGTTTGAGTTCATCTGAAAGCTCTACAAATAATTTGGTATCTGTACATAATTCTGGGAATGAAATCTAGAAAGAGCTCTTAAGGTGAAGTTTTGAAATCAGGTGTCCCTCCTAGGTAGAGGATATGGATTGGATCGCTCCACATGGAAGCATCTGCCATGCTGTTTTGAGTGTTCAGTGACTGTGCAGTGATACGTAGCTTTGCAGAGACCATTTAATCAGAGCTTTTACTGCAAGTGAACGCAGGAGGAGTGCTTTCCAGATGGTGCTGTACCATCCTGGCTCTCAGCAATCAGTGGGGCATCCGGCACCACAGGAACTGACTTTTCATCGATATTTCACTAGTGCCATCCTGTGCCACGTAGCTGTTCAGAGTTCTGTTAATTTCCTTGAATATTGTGGACCATATTAATAATTGTCTACTACCTCTTCTAGGTGTGATGACTACTTCTATATCAAGCACCGTGGTGAGCGAAGAGGGATTGGAGGCATATTCTTTGATGACATGGACTCTCCCTCCAAGGAGGAAGTATTCCAGTTTGTGAAGAGTTGTGCCAAAGCTGTTGTGCCTTGTTACATTCCCATTGTGAAAAGGCACTGCCATGACTCCTTCACACCAGAGGAAAAGCTGTGGCAGCAGCTTCGGAGAGGACGGTGAGTACTGAAGGAGCAAAAGAATACACGGGAGGTGGATTACGCTGGTGAGAGAAAAATGAGCTAGTTCTTTATGGTTGTGCCGGGGAGGGTGCACAGAAGGTACTAGAACACCCTCATCCATATCCCCCAGTCTCCTGTGTTGCAGCACAAAGCAACCCATACAAAATGCCACAGTTTCTCTCCAGCTCCTTCAAAAAACAAAAGAAGCTGCTGCTTTGTAACAAGCAAACTGGTCCGTGTGTGCTTGGTGTACTGAGTCTTTCCCCGTCCTGCAGCCCAATGATATGGGTAATAGGACTACCCTGTGAGGAGCATAGGGTGAGGGAGTCACACTTACTATTCAGTAACAAAGCTAAACCCTAGAAAGTCATGGAATAACTGTACCCAAGAATACTTTCAGCTTCTTACATATATATTTATTCCATCTGATCTTGGCATTGCAATGAGGACCCAGTGAATTCTTTGTAAAGGAACAAAGATACAGAGAGGTTTTGTCTTTCTGGCATAGTCCAAAGTTACTGTAACTTAAAAGACTTTGGAGGGTGCTTATTAATGTGAACAACTGTTAATGCTGTAAAAGCTTAAGTACACTGGTAGATACAGTTGTACTCCTTTCTCTGTGTCCTGTGATTGTGTAAGCATACGGAGAAATGACAATACATACGCTTTGTGCAGAACTGGGAAGTCTCTAGTCTCTGCCTCTTCTGCAGAGAAATCTGTGAGAGTGGTATAGAGAGGGGCGCAAGCGTTCAAGTTTAGATCACTGGCCTGCAGTAGTTACTCAAATAAGGATATATGCTTCATTTGGTGGGTCTGTTCCTGGGAGCGTTGGGCTTTCAGGATCCAGTCTGTGGATGGGATTTAGCAAACCTGGTAAGGTTATAAGGGTAGAATAGCTTCTTTAAGCTGCAGCCAGGACCAGCTGATGAGACTGCTTGTTTCCCTGGATCTGTTTGCAGGTTATTGGGCTAGGCAAAGCTCTCCATTTCTGCAGATAGATAAGAGCTCCTCCCTTCCTGTGCCTCTGTTAAGTACTAATACCTCAGTACTGGTTATTAAGATAACCCCTGCTGAATTGTCACTTCTCTCTTCCTATGCTGGGGGCAGAAAACCATCTATTCTTGCATGTAGAAGCCTCAGCCAGCACTCTGAAGCTGTTTGACTTCTGCTGCTTTCCAGATCTTCCCAAGAAGTAGAAAATGTTGTTCTGACCTTGCTGATTATGCATCCTTCAGCATGGAGGACTGTACAGTAGCTTTTTTCCTGTGGTCATTTCCAGTTCCTTTCAGGCTCCTTTTAATATCTGAGACCACCACACAAGAGTACTGGCATAACCAAGCTAAACTTGGTGTCAGGCTTGCCAGCAGGGTTGAGGACAAGGATAAATAAACTAGTATAGCACCTGTGGAATACTCTCCTTGAGTAGTTTTTCTGCTCTTGTCTGTTAGCTAAGGTCATTATTTTCCTATGCTTTGTGGGGTGGCAAGGTCACACTTGCACTCCTATGCAGAGGATGCTGGAGAAGGGTCGGCCCCAGAACAGGGTTCATTCTGACACCTAACACAGCAGAAAGACATGCTGGTTTTGTTTGGTGTCTCCTAGTTGAAGAAGGCACGAGTCATTTCTGATAATATACTTGTTTTTCTGTTGCATCTCTTCGCTCCCCATAGCTACGTAGAGTTCAACTTGGTTTATGACAGAGGTACAAAGTTTGGCCTCCTGACACCAGGATCAAGAATTGAAAGCATTCTTATGTCTCTGCCACTGACTGCAAGGTAAGGGCATAACTATGTGGGCTTGCAGGTAGGCACTGTTCTTATTAAAATACTTCATAGGATTAAATCAAAGGTCTGTCCTGGTGTCCAGTCTCTTAACAGTGGTTAGTTTGTGCCTGATAGAAGAACTGGCCAAATATATGGAGATGCTTCTCAGTTTTGCTACACTTGCCCAGTTGCCAGTAATGTGTGGCCTAGATATTTTCTGACAAAAAAAAAAAGTGGTATTTTTTGTGCTTAGTACCTCTTGATAGATTTCCCCTCCTCGCTCCATGGGTTTTTGATTAGTAGCTCTTTGAAACCATGTGAGCTTCTGGCAGTCCTGACAAGCCTGTGGCAAGGAGTTCTACAGCTTAACTGTGTGTTGTATGAAAAAGTGCCTCTTTGTTTTCTACTTGCACCTGATGACTTCATTCAACTTCTAAGTGAGTAACCAGATTTTCTTCTTGTTCGTTTTCTCCATAACAGTTCTTATTTTACAGGCTTCTGCTGTTTTTCATTGTCTGTTTTCCAGGATGACAAGTCCCCCTCTTCTTAGCCTTTGTACAGTACCTGTTCCATACCTTTGATCACATTTGCCACTTTTCTCTAGGCTTAAGTTTTCTATGCCCTTTCTGAACTGGGCATAAGGAACAGACAACAGAATCTACGTATGTGTATCCAAGATGCAGGTGTGCTGCTGAATCATTCAGTGGCATAATGATGTTTTAGTTTCATAATTCTAATATGCTGTTTGCTGATTTTGACTGCTGCTAGGCATTGAGCTGGCTTTTTTTATAGAATTGTTACGATGCCAAGATCTTTTCTGGGCAATAAAAGTTCACTCAGTCTCTCAATGTGTATGTAACTTTTTTCTGAGTGCATCAGTTTGGATCAATCAGTGAATTTCACCTACCATTTTATTGCTCAGTTGCTTGGCTCGATATTAACTCTTTTCAGCTGCCTTTTTAGCTCTTAACCTATCTTGCTTAATCTTGCAGCAAACTGTCATTTACTGGTTTTGCCCCTTTTTAGGTTGCTTTCAGATATGCTCAGTAGCACGGCCCTATTACGAATTTCATAAGACTCCATTAGTGACCTCCCTCTGCTAGGATAACTGACCTTTGCCTGCTACCCCTTAACTGTGAAGGCAGTCCTGGTCTCACCATGTAGCTTCATCCAGCTGCCAACACCAAATATGTCCCTCACCTGGCGGTGTACCACGGTCCTACCTTTTGATTTCATTGCTGGGATGATCTGGTTTTGCTTGCTTCACAGCATGAATGGGTCCTTTCTGGGGAGGAAAAAAATGGCAAAAGGTTGTACCCATTCCTTTGTGACTGCTCATACTTTTCTTCCTCTGTCATGTATCTTAATTGCCTTTTTAATAAAAAGGGGTTTCTCATCAACTTTATTTTTAAAACCAAGATTCAACAAAGGACTTGTAGTGCTTCCAGTGCAGCTTCTGGAAAAACTTCCTCTGGGTGGCTGAAAATACTGCATCAGGATCAAATGATAAAATTGGGAGCTGGCAATTTCCATTAGGTCTCACATCCTCACTCTCTCTTCTCTGGGTTCTTTTTTGGCGCATCTTCCTTGTGATACTAGTGTGGTCACAAGAGATTGCTAAAAGATGTTTCCAAATAAACCTCCATGGATTCTGGGTAGAGGGCATTGCTCTTTCTTTTTTCTTTGTTTTTCTAGCCTTTCCAGAAGTTGGGAAAAAGATTAAGCTAACATTTCTCCTGTCTCTTCCAGTGTTATTATTTGTTTTTACTGTTTTGCTGAACTTCGTGATTTGTAGCCGTGCCTGTCACCTGGTCAGAGAGTATCAATTGTGTATATATAGCTTTGCATCCTCAGAAAAGGCAACTCAAGTCCAAACACAGCTGGCTATGGGAGTGGTGGCAGCCATCTGGGCAGTCTGAGTGAGTTTCCCCTCTTCCTGCAGGTGGGAATACATGCACACCCCTCCAGAGAGCTCGAAAGAAGCAGAAATCCTGGAGGTTCTGCGCAATCCCAAAGACTGGGTGCACTGACACGGATCGTGAACAAGATGGATTGCTAACACTGAGCCATTATGAAAGAACAGGAGCGCCTGCAAACCAGCTCATTCAGACTGCTGTTGCGTGGTGTTTTAGTATGTTATTTATACTCTTACCTGGTGCCTTAATAATGCTGGAGACTTGTTATAACTTGCGATTACGTGAACTCATTCTTTAAGATTGGTCAGCTAATGTTATCACCCCCTGTTGATGTTGCCTTGTGAAGGACTGGTGATTCCCTCACAGGACTACTATGCATGCTTAAGAATTTCCTCAACTGATTTGTTTGACTGCAAAATGGTAAATACTGTGAAGTGTTCTCCCAGTGGAATGAAAGCATTATCTGTGCCTAAATAGCACTGCTTACTCTTAGAAAATGTTGGGATGTTTTAGAAATATTTTTTTTAAAGAATAAAGGGAATATTTGGTATGATTTCTAAACCTTAAACTCTCCTTTCAGGAAGTTGTGAAAAAAGGTGGTACTTAGTCACATGCATTTTGATGCTGTCCACATAGTGTTTTAAGATGTGCTGCAGTAGCATGACTTGACTGATCAGTAAACGGGAGATTCGGGGTTGGGGTCCTGTCTAGCCTGAGAAGAGGCAAAGGCAGTGGCTGGCTGCTTTGAGGAGAAACATCTCAGTTGTCATCAAGGCACTATAGCTGTCCTGACTACCATGATTCCTTTGCCAGGGAGATCAGGAAGCAGTCGGGTGTTGTCCCAAGGTCCTCATAATAGCACTTTGCTGCTCCCAGCCCCGGGCTGATTGCCCTTTTTTCCCTGATACGAGCCTCATCGAGGACGTCGTGGGGAAAAGCAAGGGGGGGTGGCCATGCCGTCCCCCTGCGACCTGCCATGAAGAAAAGATAATATCACCTCCCCGTCGGGGAATCGAACCCCGGTCTCCCGCGTGACAGGCGGGGATACTTACCACTATACTAACGAGGAGTGAGGTGGTGATTCTTTGGCTTCCCGCCATGACGTAGTAGGACATCACGTCTGGGGGCTTTCCAACCCGTGAGTGGCGTCTACGGTGCCCGCGCAGGGCGGGGGGAGGCTCCGGGCCGCCTCACGCTCCTTGCCCTCCGATCGCTTCCCTTTGGGAGCTACCGTCTTACACTTCCTCCTCAAAAATAAACTAAAATATAACAAAAAAAAAAAAAAATATTGAGTAGGAGCCAGCGATCTCCTCCCCTCCAAGGGGAAAAGGAAAAAAAAAAAAAACCTGGTTGGCCCGTACGGGGATCGAACCCGCGACCTTGGCGTTATTAGCACCACGCTCTAACCAACTGAGCTAACCGGCCCCTCTGCGTTTTGTTTCCTGCATACGCGGACCTGACGGGCTCCTAAGGGCACGCCGCGAGTGTATCCCCTACCGGCAGCTGCTCCCGCGGGCAGTGAACCGCAGCGTTACCGCGCCCGTTCTTTTTAACGTCGGCATCGGCGGGTCGTTTTCGGGAGGGAGCTCTGGCACAACAGCACGGGCCCTGAGCGGCGTGACGAGAATTGCTAAAACGCAGACTTTCAAGACTCTCGGGTTTTTTGTGCACCCCCGTTACCGGCGGTACGGAGGGAGGGCTCGGCAGGGCCGCGCACGGACGAGCACCTCCCGACAGCGGGGGCGGGCGGCCCCACCGAAACGACCCGCAACGCTTTCCTTTTCCCCTCCCACAGCGGCTGCCGGCCGCGGCAACACGCACGTCTGCCCCATCGCCCCGGAGCGGTTCCCCACCGCCACCCTCCCTCACCCCCACACCGCGGGCGGGGCGCCGGCGCGCGGGAGAGGAGCAGGAAGAAGAGGAGGGGCGCCCCGCAGGTGTAAAAGGTAACGCCTCCTCCCCGCCGGGGAATCGAACCCCGGTCTCCCGCGTGACAGGCGGGGATACTCACCACTATACTAACGAGGAGCGGGGTACGACTAAAGCCCCCCCTCGTCGAGCCGCAAAGGTCGCCTGCGGGAGCCCCCCCCCCCCACGCTCTGCTCGCCATGGGGCTGGGAGCTGAGGGGTGAGACAACTCCGGGCAAGGTAAAGGCTACCTGGGGGTGGTGGGGTGTCCCTCGGCCAAACCACGGGCTGGGAGACGGCCAGGGAGACGGCGGGGGGGAGGGAAGGGGTGCCGTGAGCCAGCGGAGCACTTTCTGTCTGTCTGTGTGAACCCCCAGACCCACCCCCGAAACTGCAGCAGGCAGAGAAGACGGGCTCCTTGCCTGCACTGATGATGAGCCGCGTCCTCTTGAAACCACCTGCTGTCAGAGGACGCCGTGAGCCCTTCCCCAGCTGGAAAGCCAATTACGTCACTTGTAAAATCCAGGCATTATGTAAAAAAAAAAAAAAAAGGCATAAAAATTAAATACCTCCCAGCCCGTGAAAAAGTTGTAAAGGAGGAGGAGACCATCGAATTCCAAGCCCTTTGCTTCACAAAGTGTCGGTGTGAGCCCTGAGCTGAGCTCCTTGGTGACCTATTCCTTTGCCATTTCATTTTCCACTAACACCACCTATCATAAAATACATCGCTAAAAATAACATATTAGGAAGCAAAGAGAAGGTAACAGCCACTCAGAGAAAGCATACAAATGTGTCACGGTAACACAAGAGGTTCCTCAAAACCAGGCAACGTTTAACACAGAGGTTCCAGCACCCTTTGCAAAAAAAAAAAGGCCGCAGAGCTGCACTGGAAGGCTGACCGAGGCATGGGATGAAGAGACGGTCATAGATGCGGTGTGAGGAAATCCGGAGTTTGAAAGGAACAGGACAGGAGACACCTGATGCAACAAAGAGCAGAAAGACCCAGAAATGCATTAAGAAGAAAGAAACAGGAAACCCTCCCCCCAAAAAAAGGCTTCTAAGTTGAAAAGGTATAATTTATCAGTGAGATACAGAGGCTTGAAAAAAAATAATTGCGGGCAGTCCACAGAAAACAATTATTTAGATAGCTACGGACCTGGAATAATCTGCAAAAAGCTATATACCTAAGGAAAGCAAACCTGATGTGCTCCAAATTCAGCAGTGTTTTTCCTTTTGTGGCATCCCCAGCAGCATCCCTAGGTCACCAACACTGTGCGGCTCCCAAAACTGTAGGTTTTTGTCCACCAAAGAGATCCCAGTCCTCAGGAAGCCCATCAAAACATTCTGGGAAATAGTACTGAAGCAATACAGCCACTCCAGATGCCAGAGGAAGAGGACTTATCCTAAGCAGAATCCAGATTTTAAACTCTGGTCTGTCTTGTGCTCTCTCGCAAACACACTTTTCAAGGATTTTGTTAAGAGTTTTGAGATCAAGAAGCATCATGACAAAAAACACTAGTCAGGGAAGAGAGAAGCTGTAAGGTCTGCTTTATGTTTCTGCTGTTGTGAGTAGACCTCATCTCACTGTAAACTGATTTCAGAATAACGAACA